>NW_028232835.1:0-377500 GCF_057557595.1 Rhyacophila brunnea
TCGCTTATTTTACTTTTTGAAATAAACATACAATGTTCGATAACTTTACGGATGTTTGAAACAAGAAACCAATAAAACATGATTTATTTGCAAATAAGAAAGTAAGTGGAGGCATACACACAGATAGTAAGTTTGAGTAAGAAATTTGAATAGTAAATCATAAAAAGAGAATAAAAATTGTTGAAGATTGTGTCGAGATTAATATTGAAATAAATATGATGGTTTAAAAAAGGGTCAAAAGAATAAGTTTTGAAAGTATAAGATACCAAATTAATGCTTCAAATTGTCGTTATTGAAAGAATGGCTGTTTTACCTGCTTTATGCAGCTATCTAAATCGCTTTTGGTTGAAAAGGAGTAAAGGATAATTTATAAACCTGATCATAAATAAATTTTAATTATGTAGCATAATTTTTTTTAAATTGGTATGAAATTGTATTTAGTTTGTGACCCTCATCAAGTATGTGTATTTTTATCCAAATATTGCATGAATTGGTATAAAAAGGAATTGAAAAATATATAAAATAAATTCTAATCTGATATATTATTTTATTTTCTATTCGGTTTGCCTATTCTAGTTTTTACGAACATGATTGCAAGGGCATGATTTGAGAAATTTGATCTAATTTTCTCTTAAAATCTTCATCGTGACTAAGTGGATCTAATTCAAATTTTTCTATGCATGTGGCAGAGCTGTTTTCTTTTGATGTTTTTTTTGTATTTTGATACTCTTTTCCACTATCTTCGCATTCTAATTCGAATCCTGAATTTTTCAAGATCCTATTTATTTCATTACTTAATGATTTCTTTTTCCCTATATCCAGTAATTGTTTTAAAATAATTTTTTTATCATGTTCCGATATTACATCTGCATCAGATTCATCTTTCACTCTCTTTCTTGCAGTTTTTGGTTTCTTACGGATCTCATCTTCATCACTATCATCTTCATCTTCCTGTTCTTCTTTTTGTAATTCTGCGGAGGGCCATTTTTTTCTCCGATAATTATCCTCGTCTCGGTTTCTATCATTATCTTCGGAATAATCATATCCACGAGATCTTTTATAATTTTTAGAGTTATCAGAATCCTCTTCACCGGTATTTTTATTATAGGTTTTATTATTGTGGCCTCCTGCTTTCAGGGGTCGACTTTGAAGGGTATTTCTTCTGCCCGAGGGATAAGCGTAAGTATCCTTATCTTCAAGTGCATCACGAGGCATGCAAATATTATCATTTCTCTTGCTGGAAGGAGGGCGGTTTCTTGAGCTTTCTGGACTCCCAGAATATGTTCCATCGCCATTTCGATCATATCTTTCCGGGTTTTGATTGGTCGGTCTATCTTTTCGTCGCCGTGACCGTGGCGAATCGTCATCTTGATCGTTCAAAGATGAATATCTGTCACGTCTATTATTTTTGTATGGTGAATCTGCTATGTAAAATAGCTCATTTGGTTTGTTCATTGATAAACTACAAACATCATCAGGGCCTGCTCTTAATTTTTTCCCGTTTCCAACAACATTTAAACATTTTCCTTGAACATGTATTTTGAATACGTCTAATTTCACCATTTTTATTTCAAATTTCTGATTTTCTTCAGTGTGTTCAGCAAATGAAATCAATTCTTTTGTCTGACCATGTATATCTAGAACCTTATTGGACCTGTCGGATCCTATAGAGAGCTCGTCTAGATAAAGATGAACCTTTGATAAATTTCCATCATCAACTTCTTCTATTCGAAAGGATTTGGCACTGTCTGGGTCACCCGTCAATTCTATAAGTTCGGTATCTGTCCCAGAATCATAAGTCAACCACTTATTTTCTGATAAGGATTTAATATATATAATTTTGCCACCATCACGACCCCAATATCGGCATAAAAAATGTAATATAATCCATGACATAGGCATGATTAAAATTTATTTTAAATGCATATCTTTATGTGGGTTACTTTTGAAACATTGTTACACAATAAGTTTCTGATAATAGAGCTAAAGATATGCTTTGTTAACGTTTTATATTTTTAAATTATAAATTATTTTATAGATGTTTGTATTTAATAGAGTTCAGTGTATAATAATTTATACAATTTAACGATTTTTTTTTACTTTTCATGGTATATCTACTAAAAACCAAAAAAAAATTTCTTACATTAAAAAATATTTTAAATTCAATGCTGCATATATTGTGTTTATTTAGTCAGCATAAATCATATAAAATTCCTAATTACCGACATCTTCAAATATATTAGGGGAAATTAGCCTATATAATTGTGGAATTTCAAATTTTGTAGTTAATTAACGTACAAATATTTTTAAGACAAAAAAATTAAAAATTCTTCTCATCGTTAATTATATTTTTTAAAAAAATTTAAGACTATAATCGAAACACTTATTTTTTTGGTAATTGAGTATATAATTGGTGTTTTAAGCCTTTATACCGTAATCACGTATATTTATATACAAATATATCAATTTTCTAGCCGTTTATTCGGACATTAACATTTTGTAAAGTAGTTTTTCAACCTTAAAAACCAAGCTATTAAAAAAATGTGTCTGTATCACATATAAACTAAAATAAATTGCATATGAAATATCTATTTATTATGTAAAATATAATCTAAAGTCTTTTTCTATGATATTTTAGCATGGTTTTATATTTCCAACAAGTTTTATTATTTAATCAAGTAAAAAATTATCTTTATTTATGAATCTATGAAATATGTCATATTATTTTGACGTATTTCGAAAATAAAATGGTCAAAAGATTAAGCTTTGATAATTATTCAGCATTTGTTTTTTAGCGTTTTATAGAAACGAAATTTTGAATTTCAAGGGCATAAATAAAAATGTTTTACAAAAAAACCATAACATATAATTTAAAAACTATTTTATGTATTACGTTCTCGCAAAAAGCTATCATTATATTTGCAGAAGATAAGTATAAATATACTATTTTACATGCATAAATCACATTTTCTGCATACGATGGTACAGAAAATTTTATGTTTTTCTATATATTATATCTATTCATATAAATTTATAGAATTATTCAACAATATCTATTATCAACATATAGACACGATAAATTGATTATATCAAAAATTTAAATAAATTATAGAAGGATTTAAAATAATTACATACATCTTTTTCGCGTTTAAAAAAGTAAATAGTTCCTTGCAGACTTTTAATCTTATATACTTGCAAAATTTTTATATTAAGATTGCTCAAAGAATTTCTCTTTAGCATTATATATTTATTTAAAAAATTATTTTAAACTGTAGAGAATGCAGTGGCGCAACTACTTTAGAGAAGCTTAAATATATGCCCAGAGTTTCAAGCGCAACGCAACCCCGGATAAATATGAATTACTCAACGAGAAACATCCACAAGGGGGTTGTCGGTGGAAACTAGAAAGTAAACCCATGAACAGACTGTCAAGCTATAAAAATTCGTATTTTGCTGTTTAAGACTCCGAAAGTTGTCCTAAACATTGAATTAAGCCTGCTCTTTTCAGCAAAGATATGGTTAAGTGGTAGTGATGGCACTATTAACGAACGACGAAAAGTAGATGGAATTACATTCCCTCCTATCGACTACTACCAGATAAAACAGTTATAATCTACGGGGATCAAATTTTTTGTTGGAAATTTGATGAACCACACGCGTGAATGCCTCAGATAAGCAAAATTTCTTAATAGTCATATGCTAAATTCTTAAAAAGAAAATATATACGACTAAATAGAAATAAATAATTTATTCTCGAATTAAAACTAGCAGCGCATAAATGTTTAGAAAATGTATAAAATATACTAAATATGAATAAGAATAAAATTATATATAACTACAGGGATTTAAAAATAAAAAGAGGGTGCTTTTTGATAAAATTGCTAACGAAACGATGAATACAATCTTATAAAGTAAAGGTACCGCATTTTACAAAATATATTCTAAGTGAATTTGAAGTATGGTTTTATTATTTCATGAAGAAAAGTTAAAGGGCCTTAAGATATTTTTTAATCGATTAATTCAATATAATATGTAATCTAAGAAGCATCGTAATACATTATTTTAACAATAGAGTTTTACTTTTATAAAGAAATAAATTGATGTCAATAATTTAGATTAAAAATTTTAGACTAGGAATGCATTATGCGTATTTTATCAACGCTAAATGAATTAAATTTAATTTGATACATAAATTTTTCCCCTAAACCCCTTTCTTCCTCAAAATAAATTCTTTAGCAAAATTCATGTGCTAATTGATGATTTAATCGTTTTATTTTTAACTTGAAAAGAAACAAGAAAGTAAAAATATCCATCAGCTTTTGATATTGAACTATTTTCAAGATATCAAAGTAAAGATTTTGAAACCGATTAGAAAGATTAATTAATATTCTGTCTCTAAATGTTGCCTTATATTTATAAATTCTGGTATTCGATCTGTATATCCGTGAAAAATACTTTGCGTTATAAATCGGATGATTTAGTCTCGAAATATTCATTAGCCGTATTTAAAGAGTCGTTAATACAAGCATAAGCGTAAGCATAGACCCCGATAATAAGGTTATGAATGCATTTGAATCAACGATTGCAAGGTAAAAGGAGTATCGTAGAAGTTAATGAATAAAAAAATGATTAAAAAGAAGTATAAAGACGACTTTCTTCATACAATTATAAAATTTTTATTGATCGAATAAGATAAAACTAACCCATATATAGTTTATATCTATTTAATAAATATATTAACAGATTTTATCAAGATTAATTTCAATATTGTGTTTATTAAAAGTTTTATTTAAGTTCTCTTGACTTTCTTGTGAATTTCATATGTTTATATGATTGCTGCATCAATTTATTATTTCTTTTTCTTGTTTTATCATTCTTTTTTAGATTGATTTTAGTTTTTATTTCTTATATTTATATTGAATTGATTTTCATTTAATTTAAGTATAAAACTATAACTTTGCAATTGTTTTTTTGCTTAATATTTTTATGTTTTTTTTTGGATAAGATATATTTATTCAATTATTTATATATTTTACAGGTATTTAGTTGGGATATAATCATTTACTATTTTATGTATTTAATTTTATTCGTATTTTAATCATTTGTATCTTAATTATTCTCGATAAATCATTTAAAATTATTTCTAAAAACCGCTTATTTTATCTTCGAATGTGTAAAAAATAGTAGCATACAAAAAATTCTTAATGTATCAATAGGTTACGGTATTTTTCGCCAAAATTTAACCTTTTCATCTTCTGATCCTAATAAAATTTAGAAATAAAAAATCCAAAAAAATAACACAAATTTTATAATCAAAAAGAAAAAAACTAGTTCCAGGCATATAAAAGTGATCATAATATCATTGATATCAATACATTGTACTATATATTATTATTTTTAATTTTAAAATGGGCGTATTTTAGAAATTGATTAAACTTATTGATTATGGTGGAAAAATACTCAAAAATAAGCAGACAAAAAATATACTTAGAAGTTAATATAATATATTAATATGATTTTATTTTACATATCATAAAAAGTTTAGTCATTCGATAAAATTTTGATTACATCTATATTCATAAAAATATTGGTTTTAGCAGGATTTTTTTAAAAGAAAATAGAAAATAACAAAATAATGTATGTCTACAGAATATGGTTTATATTTAATATTTTTCTATATGTGATATTTCAGATTTATTTGGAAAGTAAGTATTCTACTTTTTGCGCATAATATAAATTAAAAGGGTGAATAAAAAACCGAAAATTGGTTCTTTCTGCAACTATATGTAATTTGAACGGAATATTAGAGTATTATTACCATAAATTTACACAAAAAGTTGTTTAAATTTTCTTGAAGTGAAAAAAAATCAATTTATACATTTATCTGTTATTTTAAATTGGGGAAAGCTATTTATTCTAGGAATAATTTTGAAAAAAAAGATAAAAATATGTTCATTAAAGAACAAGCACATGTAAAACGAATCACTTTTTGAATGTTTTTCATTATAACAATTCTTAGAATACAAAATATAGATACACAAATAAAAACCATAAATATAGCATAAGTATATTTTACGCTGATTTTTATTTGTTTTTTCTTCCAAAATACCAGGTTTTAAAGGTTCAAAGCTCTGTAATAATTTTCTACAGGATTTATTTTGCTTCTATTCTTCATTTTAGTCGGAAACCAAATTTTAAATATTTCATCGTTATTGTGATTACCACAAATAGTTGATCTTATTGATATTATATTAGTTAATACTTGTTTTACATTTATCTACGATATGAATCTTGTTATTTCTCATGATATTTTTAATAGACGCATCTGAGATAATTTTTTTAACCAAAAATAACCAAATTTCATACATATTAATCACATAAAATAGTTTTAAAAATTTTAAAAATAAATTTTGGATGTATCGCATCGCTTTAGATACTGCTATTTTTCAAAAATAAATCTTAAAGGCTGTAAAAAGACAATCATAATTTTGCATTGCATAGTCCTAGATATTCAATTAAAAAATATTTTAAAAAATTATAATAAAAGTTATTATCTGCATGCATCACACAGTAAATTAAATATAAAAGGGCCCAACTAATTTTATATTCATATTTGATTAAATACTATCATAAAGAAAATATAGTATTGGTATAGTTATAGGTTTGCATCTGCTTAGCTGAAAAAATAAAAGATATTAAAAACAATTGATGTTATTAAAAGGATTCATTTGTGGCGATGTAAATTTATTATTTATTTACCATCAACTATTTTTTTCAAACTGATTTATAGCTTCGATATCATTTACTTTTTTTTAAAGAGGTAATTAATTTCGTGTTTTAAATTTTCCTTTATATTATTTTGTTATACGCTTACTTCCACACTGTTTTTAAATATTATTAAGCATTGCTATTGTGCTGTCCGTATATATTGTCGATGATAGTAATATAATGAAAAGTTAATTCTTTGTGCCAATTTAATATATTTATATTTGAAAAAAAAAATTATATTAAGTTTGAAAACTGCGTAATTTTGTTGATCCACTTTAAAAAAAATCACTTATTTCTATTTTTCATTCTTTTATATGCTACGAAAGGATTGTTTAATTATTGAGCAACATATATATAAATTTATTTATTTTAAACAGGAATTATTTTTATAAAATTTGATTTTTGCTTAAAAATTACAAACATTTTGCACTTAAATATCAATTAAAACTCGCAAAATCAGAGATTCTTGATTTTGAACAGACTAAAATACATCAAAAGAGGCAATTGATTTTTAATGCATATCAAACTTTGTGATCTGCATGTTATTCATATCCATCTACATAAGCCCTTCAAATCATTTTAAATTTTCATAATTGTAATAATCGAAAGGATATACTACTTCTGCATTGTCAGCACAATTTTATCTAACTATGATGAAAAAAATTATAAAAATTATTTATCTATATGCTTACGCAAAAAATTTAGACCACAGTCTTGTTAAAAATAAAGATCTTAAAATAGCTATTTTTTTGAACTATTTGCATATCGGCTGAATTATGTAATATTCAAATTTTTGCCTCAGAATTAATTAATATTACATCCTGATATGCAAAATATTTTAGATAAATTTTATTAAGACTGTGATTATTTCTGATCTTATATTTCAAAAAGAAAAGAAAAAAAAATATTCAGATTTTCATAATTATTACCCAAGACAAATAAAATCTGGTTTATTTACATAACCATAAAATTTGAAATTTAAGAAATTCAAATTCTTACGGCGATAAAATAAAGTTTCTGCTTTTTTTGAATTATTATCCCGTAAAAGAGTATATTTGTTTAAAATAAATTTTTCATTGGTCAGATATACACATCTACCAGACATGTATTGAAATTTAGTTCAATCAAAATAACCACCTGAAAATTTTAGTCTAAAAATATAGATAAACCCAGGTGGATAATTTTTTATGCCTAAGTTATAAATACATGTCAATTTTACCATAGAGCATTTAATTTTAAGATTATTTTACTTGAAGCTGCTATATATTTGAAGTATATTTAGTGACTTTCTTTTTTAATCGATTTTTCACGATTTTAAGGTTTTTTGTATTATAAATCAAAAAATTTAATCTATGACAGAAATATTTAATGGATTATTATTCTTAGCAAACTACTATCGGCTGCGGCACATAATTACCGTAATAGTTTGAATTTCCAGGCGGCTGGGGTTGAGACCATTGGTATTGTTGTGCTGGCTGTTGAATTTGTGGGGGTGGCTGTTTTAAAAGTTGTGGTTGAGACTGGGGTTGAGGCTGAGGCTGTGGTTGAATCTGAGGCTGTGGTTGAGGCTGGGGTTGAGGCTGTGGCTGTGGTTGACTTTGGGGCTGTGGCTGTAGAGGAGAACTGGTATTTGAGGTTCTATTTTTTATAGGTGGTCTTCTTCTTGGTGATCTTTTACTTTGTCTTCTTTTCTGAGGCAAGAAAATATCCGGAACCTTAAGACCTGTTCCAATGTAAGAATCATTTGTCTCGTCACCTAATTTTCTCACTTTGTCGAAAATTGCATCGACTGATTCCAGACTACTTTCTTCAGAGCAATTGTCTTCCATTTCTTCGGGTGGTATCAGCTTGTCGACCGAATTTTTGAAACCTTTCTTTTTTTCTTTTTTCAAGGATTCGGGGTGCTTTGATACCTCGCTTATTTCATCTGAAGAACTATCAAGATCTTCTAACTCCTCTGATGGCTTGCTCTTAGGTTTGTCTTTTGTTTTAGTAAGAGAAACCTCTTTTGGAAGTGTTATCGGTGGAGGATTTACACCATCGGTTTTACAACATTCTATTTCACATTCTGGTGGCATTACTTTAGTAACAACCTTCTCTACTGTACATGTTTCTACAACTACGTTCGTTTTGGTCTCGTTTATCTCATTGATAACCGTACTTGTTGTTGTCATGACAACAGTTTGGAATATAGTCTCCGTTGCTATTTTTGTCACGACTTCTGTTAACTTTGTGTGCTCAATCACATTGCTTACCGCTACTGGAACCATCGAGACTATAGTATCTGATGCTACGTTCGTTTCTGTTCCACCAGTTGTTTTTACTTCGACTGGGGTTTTAGGCCTATCTATTATTATAGCGGTGGGCGTGGAACTAATTCTTGATTTCGAACTTGACGGCTGAAATTTGACCTCAGATGTCTTTGAATGGGCTAGTTCCGAATTAGAATCATTTGTATCGGCCTTGGAATCAGTAGGAAACCCAAAGCGGGGGCTTAAATTTACTGGGGGAGGTGTTTCTTTGGCTGGGGAATTACCAAGAACTAAATTATTAGGATCCGAAACAACAGATTCTGGTTCAGGAGTAATCGAATTTTCAGAATCTGATTCTGGTTTATCTCTTTTCGGATTAGCTTCAGGCCCTTTTTTTTCATCATTATTCTCTGGTGGCTCCTTTGCTTTAATATCAAATTCTTGGTTTTTATATCCCTCAACACATTTTTCAAGATGAAAAATCTTGTCGTGAAATGCTAAACAATAGTTTATGTAACTGTTTTCATTTTCATCCCAAATTTTCGTTTGAACTTTATGAACAATAGGTGTGATTTCTCCATCACCCGTTTTCAGAATGTTCCATCGTTTAGGAGGGCCTGATTCATTTATGACTATTGTGTCTTTGCCTTCTATGCCTAATTGCATTTTGGGATTTTTAAGTGATGTAATTGAAAATTTTTTTGTGTTATCTGCTGCTGCTGCTGATTCTTGTGTTATTTTCCACGATGCATCATCTGCTTCATCGTCATGTTCTTTTCTAGCAAGCTTAGTTCCAGAATCATCTACTGCAACATATACATGATCACCATTTGCATTTTCATTGTGTGTGGATATGATCCATGTTCCTGGCTCATGAAATCCACATGAAATTATTCCTATTGAAATAGAAATCAATAACATGTTTGAATTCTAATTCACTATTTTTATATATAGTCTCAAACACGCGTTTCAGAATGCATAAAACGTTTGATAGAAGATTCG
This sequence comes from Rhyacophila brunnea, assembly GCF_057557595.1. NCBI lineage: Eukaryota > Metazoa > Arthropoda > Insecta > Trichoptera > Rhyacophilidae > Rhyacophila > Rhyacophila brunnea. Next base: position 10,023 of record NW_028232835.1, read on the forward strand.
ATGTCAGCAATCATTTTGATAGTGTAATGTTTGTTGACATTAGAGAATGACTTTACATATCTATTTTTAATATATAAAGATACCGATTTTGAAACTATATATAATTTACCTTCATTTTTAATCTTTTATAATATACATTATGTAAAATTTATATGATGTAAAACTAATCACATAAAACCTTAACGGGTTTTATGTTCTCAATTGAATTTTATTTTCAATATATTAACAGAAACTTAAATTTTCTTCGAATTGACAATAATTATGAAAAATTTCAGCATTAAAACTTTTAATATGCATTTATTAAAACTTTTATCTTTAGCCACTTTATTTTCTAAAATAAATTTTGTTAACAATAAATTAATGTTATTATAAGGACTTGTTATTTTATTCATTACAAATTATAATTCTTTAATCAATAAAATGTGTAAATTTAAACGCTAAAATAAATTATAGGTATAGCATTAATTTAAACCCATCACTTTTCGTGATTTTTAAAGAATGATTATAAAAAATAAATTAATAGAATATAAATAAAGTCCCAAGAAAGAATGAAGTTTTTTTAAAGTGAAATCTCAACCGAATAAAATTTATATATCTTGGCAAAAAGTTCGTGGATATAGATATTTATTTTTAATCATGTGGTGAGGATAATGTAGCCCTATTGATGCAAAATAAAATGTATATGTATTTTATATGATGTATATTGAGATGAAGTATAATCAAGACATTTTTTATTTCTTGATATGCCATAAATAAAATTATAATACTATTTCCTCCGTTGATAATAAACACGTTACGTATAACTTAACCAAATTTAAAGCCACAAAATCAAAATTTTAATAAAAGGTTTCTTGTAATTTAAACATCATAATAGACTCATCTATTCATGAATTCTATAGATGCGTCATGTAAGAATCTTTCAATATGTTCTAATCCGTCTCTATCAACTTCATCTAAGGAATCCTTACTATTATTATCTCGATCATTTAAGTTTTCTCTAAGTGAATTATAGCTATCAAAATCTGCTTTTGGCTCTAAAATATTCTGGGAGTTATTTCTGTTATCATCGTATCGTTTATTTCTTTCATCGTATGGTCTTTTATTCTCCGATATTTCTTCGTCCTGAGAATTACCTCTTCTATCTTGGCTGTAATCTAGATCCCCACTACCATTATCATCTCTACCGTTTGAATTGGTCCTATTTCGATTTATATCATCTATGTTATTGCCATATTCCCCTTGTTTGTTTGGCCCAGAATCCACGTTGGTGTTTCTATGATTATATTTGGGGTTTTCGTCTCCATATTTACTTCCATTGTTTCTATAATCATCTTCGGGATTTTCACTATCATATTTCTTTTCTTTGTTTCTATTATCATCTTTGGGTGTTTCATTCATATTTTTTCCTTCATCTACAGGAGCCTGTCGATTTTTAGCGTAATTTGGCGGTTTTTTTGGTTCATTTTGATGATTCTTGTTAAAATTATTATCTTCTAGCCCGTGGTATTGATCTTCACCGTCATTTTTTGGGTTATCATCATTTAAATATTTACTGCCTGCGCTTGATTTTTTATCATTCCTTGGTAGTTCTTCTCCATAATTTTTTGTATCATCATAGTTATATGGTGGCTTTTCATTATTTTTATTTGATTCGGGTTGATGATTGCGAGGTTCACTTCTATTTTTGGAAGAATCCCTTTTATCTTCTGGATAGTCTTGGCCATAATTGGCTGAATCGGGTGTAGTTTGGTTTGGAGAATCTCTAGGATTATTCGGTATTCTTTTACTATTTTTATTGTTATTATCGAGGCTTCTATGTGATTGAGCATTTTGATTTGCTGGTGTATCATTAGAATCTATATCTTTTTGGGCCCTAGTTGAAGAAGGGCTCTTTTCTTCCTTCTCGTATAAAGAAGCTTCTTCTGGTGGTATTTTATTAGCATTATTATTTTCTCTATTGCTCTTTTCTTTATAATCTTCTACACTGTTTGTTGTTGTTTCGGGGTTTTCTGAACTTATCTCACCGGGGTTTTCTGGCCCATTATTCCCCCCAGATTTTTTATTTTCGCCTTGTATTTCTGGATCCGTTTTTACTGGCTCATCTATTGACTTTTCTGGCTGTTTCTTCTTATCATTTTTATTAGCCGTCTTCTCCTCCGTTTTATCACTTTCACTTATAACAGATTTATCCTTTTCTTCTAACTCTAGCTTTTTTTCACCAACATTTTCTTCATCTTGTAATTTTTTATTGACAGTTTCAAATTTTTTTAGTTCAGACTTACATTTTTCTAAATTTTCAGTTCGTGGAAGTGCATCTACTCTCCATTCAAATTTAACAGTATCTTCATATTTGTCGTTTTCGGTTGGACAATCAGTAAACTTCACAGAGTCGGTTTCATTTTTCAGGCAATAACCATCTACTAAAATTCTAACCACACCAGCAACACCCATGATTAGAAAAGAAAAATTATTAACCCTGCTCGATTTATTGTCATCCATATCAATTAATCTTGTTCTAGAAGGACTTATACCCACTGCGCCTTTTTTATTGAAAAGATTATAATACGGCGTCGTGTTTCCGCGTTCATTTATGCTTAATACTTCGCGATCAAATGCCATATCATCACCTCCAGAAGGTTTCGGCTTTATCTCTAATGTTGTCGGATCAAGAACAAAATTCTGCTTATCTGCCGGTCGAATGAGTACGGAGTCTTTAAGCAGAATCTTGCGTCTTGCACATCCTATCAGTACAAGTAACATGCATATACGTATTATCGACCATATGTTGATTAACATTTCGGTGATCTTAATTACAAATTTGTTTTACTTGAAGTCCCAATGTTTGAAACTTGTTTGAGATTTATATTTCATCATTATGGTTACTTCTTAAAATCATGATGTTTCTAATCAAAATTAATTTTCTCTAATTTATAAATTTGATAAGTGCCTTGTAAAAATAAAATACTGATTGTAATTTCAAAAAAAAATTGTGCTACTATATTTATTTAAAACTAGGTTAAAATATATATATTTGAGATAATTTTATATTTTTATTATAAAATAAAAAATAGACCACAAGATTATATATCTAAAATAAGAGAGCCGGTAGTATTTGATTTTTATGTGTTGTAGAATTTATATTCTGCCGAGAATACAAAAATTTCATGCTGTCATGATTTAATTCTTAATTTATCTTAAATATTTATGCATTAAAACTTGTGTTTTTTTTCGATCACTAATTAATTATTTACATTTGATTTTTTTAAAAAGGCAGCTCTCGAATTACAGTTAAATTAAAATACTATGGGTCTACCATTTTAAATTATTAATTTATTTCATAAATTTTATATATTGAAAAAAATATCCCAATCTACTTTATAGGTAGTAGGTATCAGATTAAATAATTTTATTAATTAGATAAATATAGTATTTTTCAAATAAATTGGGCATTGATCCTGTAATATCAAAAAAAAATTAGGAAATTTGGTATTAAATCTATATCAAAATAATATCATTCATATATATTTGTTGCCTTGGGTCATTTAAAATTTTTTTTTAGAAATCAAGGTAAAGTATTCGAGAATAATTTATCCCCTGATGAATAATTTACTGAATCCTGTATATTTATAATTTTTTTATAGATAGAAAACACAGATAAAATCGAGCACACATATTATTACGAGGATATTATACAGGAATAAGCTTTATACAAGATATTTATAAATGATTTTATGCTTAATTATTTCATTATACACAAATTAATAAATATAATAGTGTGCATAAATAAACAGTCTGAAAAGTACTATAGCTTACTCTTTTATGTTCTTATTATTATTGGCTACTTTCAAAGATCTTAAGTCCGCATATTATTTATTTTGATTACTTTTACAGATACGAGAATTATTCCCCAGCATTAAATTCTTTGATATCCAAATCAATTCCATCGTATCATTTTCTTTATTTAAGATGCATAGAATAAGTTATCTAACTACCATAAATTTTCTAAACATAGGACGTCTAAATAATATTTGAAGATTTATTTTTTTCCTTTTATTATATCAACCAAGCGAGTATTTTTCGTCTATAAAATGTGTCTTTTAGAATTGATTGAGGATGAATTTATTACACATATGAGTTGTGTTTCTTCCTTTAATAAATTCGCTCTTCTGCGATTCATACAGCTCATTGGGCATATTGAAAAACACCTTAATGCATCTTTTACCATTTGCAGCTGGTCTATCTTCATCAAATACTCTTCTTTTGTCAATTATATGAGTTTAAGTGTCTTGCGAAGTGTGAGAGCTTGCATATATGCTTCTACTTCATCTGAGATTTCTAATCCTAAACATATTTTTTATGGAATTTCCTACCACTCCACCCCAAAGTCATTGCATATGGTATTATATTGTTTTACATTTGTATATTTTACTAAGTTCATTCGCTATGAGGTATTAATTCCTATATGAAACATTTTCAACTTCAGTTAAGTTTTCAAGGCAAGTTATACCTATCTCAATCAACGTAATAATATTTTTCCTTTTTTATCGTATAGGAAAATGTCAGTTCTATTTTATTAAGTTAGCATATCCGTTTTAATTATTTTATATACCTAGATTTTCACATGTTTTTTTTCTGCAATTATCTTCTACTGAGTGGGTTCTGACCTTTTTGGCTTTCTTGAAGTTGTTGCATCTTGATAAGAGGGAAAAGATCAAGGTAAAAATTTATGAATTTATAATCTATCCATGTGGATGTAATTCGCTTTAAAACATAAGCTCTTTCCTTTTATCTTCTCGAAATACAAAAGGTATGATTGAATCATATATTTAGGCCTTTAGGGTTAATTATATAAATCAATTTCTATAGTTGTGTTTGCATTATAAATTGTTAATTATGGCGCAGATTGTTTATTTTCGGGTTCTATATATACCTACATCGTTATTAATCCAATTTAAATCATCTTTCAAGCGTCTTTATATCTATAGTACTTTCAATTATGTTTTTCCCCAGTGTTTTTTTTCTATAATTATGTTTTGGTTGGTATTTTTAATTCTACAAATACATATTTTTATAATATGTTACCAAACTATCCATTTAATTACGTGTTCTGTTAATATGTGTATTTATTTCTTAAACAAGCAATTTTTTTGTTTTAATGCAATGGATTTTCGGTTTTTCATTGTTCACGTGGTAAATTTTTTTGGATATATTTAGAAAATACAAAAAATAAGATTTTTTTCGTCACTAATTAAAAATAACAGAAAAAACAAAATATATTTGGCTTCATTTCATCAAAAAAACTCCAGGGTTCTTATTAAGTGTATATATATTTAATATATAGTTTTTAGTAGTTATTTGGGCTTTAAAGTATTAGATAAATTCTGTGTTATCAATTAGATTATAACTTTATATATAAGAAAAAATAAAAAAATTATTGCCCGAATATTCATAATTATTTATTATAAGAATCGAATACTAACTCTAAACTTCAATTAATAATCTATATTTTTTTATGCACGATTGAATATAATTACTGAAAGTATCTAATCTAATGAAAATCAAAAGTAAATTACAAATCCATAATAATATTTTTCCCTGCTTTTTTATTTTAATGGTATTTTATATTATGATTTGATTAGAATAATTAGGCTAGGTTTTCTTCTAAGTTTATTTTATTTCACTTAACATTTTATTTTAAGTTTATAACAAAAATAAAATCTTTCTTATTTATTCAAGATGATCATGATAAAAAATTAGAGTTTATTTTCTTCAACTTTAATTAGTTCGCAAATATTATCCAAAAATTTATTTAAATGAATATTATGCAGCATTATTTGGTTGATAAAGGCTTTGATTTAAATTATAAACTGACAATAACAAATTTGTGTGCCATTTTCGCGAATATACTTGGTTTAATATAAAAATGTAAAACAAAAATTATACTATACGCAAGAAATTGCGATGAAAACGGCACAAATTTTAAAATAAATGAGTCAAGGATATTAAAATTTCTGAGAAAGATAAAGTATTCATGCAAGCTTTCACACTTCACAATTCACTTGAGCTCATATCATTTGGCAAAAAAAAAAGCTGTTATGAAGATAGATCAGAGGAGTTGTCAAAGTATTGGTTGCTGTGTTTTGAAATAATATAAATTAGCTAACCTTCGCACAGTAAATATATTAATGAATTGAAAATTTTACTCATAAATAAAATAAATTCGTGTTTCTTTTCGTGCACTATACGGTTTAAATAAATAAATACCAATAAAATAGAACACATACACATAAGCAATAGGGTTGTAATTGTAACTTAAAGTTAATAAGTTATGAAATGAGAAGATGTATAGAAGGTTTTAAAATTAATATATATTATTATCCTTCTCTTAAAATCTTCTGGTGTTTCCTTTGGCCCAAGATAGTAAAAATATAAAACCAACCCAAAAAATAAATATTTTAATATGCATGTTAAGCCTACTATATAGAGCAGCTTAAAGTTATGCTTGTCTGAAAAAGAGTAAAAAGATAAAACTAACCCAAAAAAATAAATATTTTAATATGCATGTTAAGCCTACTATATAGAGCAGCTTAAAGTTATGCTTGTCTGAAAAAGAGTAAAAAGATAAAACTAACCCTAACAAAATTTTACGAATTTTTGAATTGGCTGAATGGGTATATGATTGACCATCTCTATAGAGCCATAAAAAATTGATCTTGACTAAAAAGGAGTTACAAGATAAAATGATCCGTAAATAAATCTACCCTGTTTTATTGATTTTTGAGCTATTGTTTTCAAAAAATTTCTCACATAGTTTCCTCTCGATACATTTTTCTGTTTCGAGATATCCAAAATCTAAAAAATTCCCATCGAATATAACTTCGACACTATTACAATTTGAAATTTTATCGCAGCCATCAATAATGCAACAACCCTCACCAACAATATCAATTTTTACTTTCCTGTTAATATTGATAACATAATTTCTAAAAGGTGTTCTAAACGGGGATATGGCATTAATAATTATACAATCGCAATCATTTTCAACTATAGGTCCATTAGCAGATGAATTATAACCTGTTGATCCACTTGGTGTTGAAACCACCACAGAATCACATCTGACTGTTATGAAATGAAAATTATCTATATATATGTTAAATATATTCAACTTTCCTGGTTCTTTGTTGGTTAAAATAATCTCATTTAAAAAGTATCCGTGATCTTTAATCAACAAACGCTTTCTTCTAAAGACCTTGAATATATTTGGTGAACTTTTTAAGGCTTCTAGAATGGAGTTCGTTTGTTCTTTCTCATTGAGGATTAAGCATCCTAATGAACCATAATTTATAGCATATATTATTGGGAATATTTTTTGATTGTGTTTTCTTAATGTTTTTAATAATGTTCCATCCCCACCAATAATAATTAGACCGTCTGCATTATCCATGCTAGTTGTTATTTCTATTCGTGATTTGATATTTTCCATCAGCAAATGCGTTTGACTTTCATGCTTATTGAAAACTTTGACAAAAAACATATGGCCTAAAAACATAAGCAAAAATTTTATAAATTTTACTTATAGTGGTCAAAAATATAAATCAAAACATATTTGAAGATGATCTGGATTCAATATGGATATAAATTACATAATTGATGCAATTCTAAATTTATGGTCGCGTTTAGAGACATATAATTTTAAGTGATATTTCTAGGTCAAGAAAATTTATTTAAAATTTAAAGTATTTGCAGAATTTAAATTAAACACAATATTAAAAATATATAATTTTCCTAAAATACTGAAATTAGACGGCATTTATGCTTAAAAGATTATAGGGACATATCGATCTAAAGAATATTTAGAGTTCACAAATAATTTATTTAATGCTTTTATATAGCCAATAAATTCCTATTAATATCAAGAATTTATTCTATATATATTAATAAACTTTATTTTTTGAATTATTTTTTCCAATATTATGCCATAAATATATGATTGAATATGCGTATGGATTTGTTAAGTGTTGTATTACAAATAAGAAATTTAAATAACAATAAATGGATTCATAGTAATAAACTATCATAAATTCAAGGAAAAAAAAAATTATTTTACTGCCTAAGCTATTCTTTGCATTTTCTAAACCTGAAGATTTAGATTTGAAAATTTTTTAAGCGTTTAAAAATATTTCATTGTCAAAAAACAAAATTCTTCTGAAATATGTATATTATTTGATAAAAATATAATTTATGTTTATTATAATAAAAATTAACCGATATAACCATAATTTAAACTTCGTGTCTGAATTTTTATGATACAGCATCATTAGTAATTACATTAAATTGCACTATAAAATTTAGCACACAGTATGAGTTAAAGCTTATTGTAAAAAGAATATCCTTGTCCAGGTACAATTGAATTATTTAGAATATCTGTAAATTTTAATGGAAACAAAAAATATATGTGTAATCTTTTTAGTTGATCATCTTCTTATTTTTTTTGCGACAAGTTTTATTATCATAGGCATTATTTTCTGTCTAACTAAAATCAAAAAAATAATTATCTCTTTATTATTTTTTTTACTGCAAGTTTTATTTATCACAGGCATTAATTTTCAGCCTAATTAAAATCGATAAAAACATGTTTATTATACATTATTTTAAGTTAAGTTTTAAGGCCTGCAGTTACAAATTTATCTTCATATATGAAAATAAATTATCTAAACTCTGTCAGCTCACTAAATATACATAAAAAAATGTAGTAATATTATATTTAAGGTTGCGATCGGCAGTAAAAAACTTATATGTACGATATAAAAAGTAAGGAATCTAAAAAAAAACAATATTTTCTAATAAATATAGAATCATCGAATTTTTTTAAGTATTTAATTTTACACCAAAATTGATTTATATCTCGATTTTCTTTTTATATGTTTTTATTAATTCTACCAAGTTTTGGATTGTTTCTAAATAATTTTTCTTTTTACTTCTTATCACCATATTCTCTTTACAATCCAGCCATATGCATCTTCACATTTAAAGACTTATTAATTCAAAAATTCCTCTAAAACTATTGTTTAAACATACATTCTGCCTCGGTTGTATTTACTAACTATTACATTCAAATATAGTGGTATTTCGTGAAAAACTATGCCATTTGGTACTTTATGATACCATTTGTGTTTTCTTTTTGCAAATTCAGCGTGATCATTTGGTAGTATATGTTTTTTTTAGACAATATCCTGAATTATTAACCTTTTGCATTAATTTAGTATGAAATAGGCGTTATTGCACAAATAGCTTAATTTTAAATTCACGAAGTGAATAATACAAATTTCAGTTTATCAACTGAAGCAGAAACATATGCACGAACAATAAGCTTGAGAAAAAACACTTAAATTAATGCGGCTTGAAAGAGAATATGTATATAGGAATATTTAAAAGATGATATGGTAACAAGAAGTATCAATAAATCTATGTGTTAGAGAAATTTAAGTTTTTCTGTGCAAATTTATATAGCTAAAAATCAAATTAACTCATGACATAAATTTTGAAAAATCAATAGATGTAATTCATCTTGCAATAACGTACAAGATTCCAGAATCTCAAATATTATTTGTGATTTTTAAATTAAAATCTTATCATATAAAAACCAACTTGTATCGAATACTGTAAATCAAATTAATACAAATAAAGGTCAATATATCACCCTTTAAATCAGTATTACAAGTTTTTTTTAAAAAATACTCAATTAATTTATCTCTTAAATGACCTAAAACATCATATTTGTATTCTTAAATCATAAATCAATATCTATAGTTCTATTCACAAATGTTAATAAAATAAAAAAAGGATCCAAGGCTTTAATATGATATTTTGCCCATGAAGCTCATTATAAACAGGTTTAATATTATAAAACTGAAAAACAAAAACCAATAGATAGATGAGTTTTTAAATGCAATCTAAAAATGCTATATCTATATCAGGACGTCATTGTGATTGAAAATTTTGATAAGAAGAATATTAAAATAATTCGTATAATATATTTTGAAAATTAGATTAAATCGATCAAATTATATTTAATGATCAAAAATATTAAATGAATATCAATTAATATATATTTTACTTTTTCGTCGATTTCTTAAGGTGAGGATGGTGATTTCTATTATACAAATGCCGAGGAGGAATTTTTTTTTTAACCTTAATTTCAATTGCTATATAGATTTGATTTTTACAGAAAAATACAAATACTTTCGTTCTTTTTGGCATTAATGGCCTTACATGCATATTTCACTTATAAAGAGACGTGATGATAAAATAAACACTTTTTTTTAACCCTTATGATTAGAATCCTCCTATAACATTTTACATGATAATTGTTTTTTATGAATTTTTATACATATGAATTTCTGACCAGTTTTAGAAGAAAAAGGAATGAATTTTAAAATAACGAAAATCAAAACTTGAATCTTTTTCAAGTACATATTTACAATATCATTGCCTATATGGTCAAAAATATTACGCTTTAAATATAAAACAATTTTGAAATATGGTTAGATCCTTTTTTTATGAAAAGAATATGCAAAAACAAATTCAATTATGAATATTTAAGAAATTTAAACAGTTAATATACATATTCTAATTTACGGTTATGACTAAAAGGTTACTTTTTCTATAAATAATTACTAGTTAATAGATGAATAATATTTTCCGTTTACACAAGTAAAAAATCAAGGGTATTTTTAGTTGGAATTATTTATAACTAGATAATAAACCCTCTTAATATAATATAAAAGTAGATGTTTCCTTGTGTTTTTTCATATTTATTTCAAAATTATATAAAGATAAAACTTAAATTAAATATTTGAAGCTAAAAAATTTAGCAAAATTGCAAAAAAATATTAGAGTATAAGCTATTGGAATTTATAATCTCATATATTTATATTAAAACAAAACTAGATTGTGCAAAAAAAAAATTATACAATTCTAGTGTATTCCCAGTAAAAATTAAAGGGTAAATATATATTAATAAAATTCAAAAGATTTGTGTTCACTTAAATAGATATATTACCAGAAATATTTATTTTCTGCCATATAAAATAAGATACGAAATTTCATTTCATTAAAGAAATAAATTATTTGCATCAAAATATAATAAGGGTAAATTTTGAATGAATTTTTTTGGAAATTTATGTTATTAAAGCGCGAAAATATGCTGTAATCACAGCCCAGTTTTTTTAATTATTTATGATTGTTTCAGTTTAGGATTTTATATAAGTATCATGGAATAAAATGTGTTTTTAAACTAACCTAAGAATTATTTATAGTCAAATACTCTCTAGAAAAATCATCTAGATTTAATCCTCTTTAATGAAATCTGTTCAGGGTATAAAATTCGAATGAACGTGAAAACTCTACTTGAAAAGTTTTTCTCCAGTAAAAATATAAATTTGAGGCCAATTTCTGTGTCATTATAGCATAAATAAATTGTCAGTCATCTAATAATATTTTAAATTTACATCTTATAACATTCTACAAATTATATCAACATATTAATGACGTAATTTTAATTAAATGAGCATATCTCTAAATACGAACCAGGTTCAAAATATATGTTTTAAGAGAAATCATAAATTCAGAATTAAAAACTCATAATATTAATTATTATTCTTATCCTTTTTAAACTATGCGACCATCATTATAAATATTTTTCTGGATGACAAATTTTTATGGGAAATTGTGTTTCAAATAAAATATTTAAGGATCAAATATCAATATTGAAAAATTAATGACAATTATCTGTTTCTTTTATTTTAATAATTGTAAAAAAGACATCAGGTGCAGCCATTTTTTTCGTAAATATTAAAAATATAGTGTTGCAACTTTTTGTATTACAAGAATATAATATTTTTATAATTTTGGCATATTATTACAATATTCGCTTTTATCATACAGTAACCCTTGAAATATCTATTAAACTTTTTAACATAGATAAATAAATATCTGAATTCCACATTTATAGTATATTCAAGTTTTTAAATATAGTTTATAAAATGTGTAAAATAACATGTTGGATATATGATTGAAATAATAAGAAAATTTCTAGGTATTTTGTTTTAAAGGGGTTTTAATGACATAAGTGTGTTTTTATGCTAAAAAAACATTTTAAAGGTTTATTAGGAATACTACAACACCAATGTGATTTATAAACCTTTTTTATGATTTTAACCATAGTAATATTGAAATTTTATGATATCTTTTTGTTTTGTTTACAAATTATTTGAATATAGAAATTTTTTGTGCAAATAAAAAATTATATAACAACCCTGGGTAATAATATGGGCAAGCAAGTCAATCTATTGGAAAAATAATGCTTAATACATTTATAATATGCCAATTTCTTTATTAAGGCAAGATATTTAGGAAGTGTAGTATGAAGTGGAAAAAAATAATAATATAAATTCATAAAATACAGCTGAAAAATAAAAAATCTGATCTATAAAGTATAACAAGATTTTGATAAATACTTATAATTTTTAATACATGTAAAATTGAGATCACATAAACCTATGATCGAGAATGAATTTCACGTCTTTTATATAAAATAATTTTAGGATAAGATATTATTATTTCAAGGGTGTGGAAAATTATATGTTTTTCTATATTGAGATAAACTAAAGCGTGTTTTAATTGAGAAATTTAAAGTTCATACCAGATGCTGATAAGAATATGGATATTTTTTTTATTCGATCGGGAATATTTCCAGAACGTTATTTTAATGTTATTTTCATGTTTATTATTTATAAGTGAATAGAAATTGCTATATATTTTTATTATTAGCCTGCTTTTTATGATTTAAAAAAATGTTTATTGTGCAGCATGAAGATATATTTTTTATAAAAATCGTCTGTTATTGCATATTAATGCAAGATATTTTATATTGTCTAATATATATTCTTTTCACGCTATATAAACCTATTCGAAATAAAAATATATGAAAAATATTATATTTAAATTAATTCACCGATTACCACGTGGTTTTATGTTCTAAAAAAATATGTATGGGTCACTAGAAGTTTTTATTCTGATTAAAATATAGCTAAATATTTAAATTAGGGATGTGTAATAAGCAGAGACTTATACATCCTACCGAAATAAATATGAATAAAAATATTTACACACTAGAATAGAACTCTTTTTTTGTATTAAATTTATTAGATAGGAAGGGTTCAAGCCAAACTAATTAAATAATGTTCGGAGAAAGGGAAATATAAGTTATGATAGTAAAATTAACATTTAAAAATCTATAACGGTATTGTTTTTTTATATATTTATTTGTTTATCTTTTTTATCTTTTATTATTGATATGTATTGTATTATTTGATATATAATTAAATTATAGATATGTGTTGTATTTTTTGTGTTTATTATATTATTTCTTATTTCCTATATGAGTTATATACGAATGTATTTTTTATAGTTCTTTAAACTATACACTAGAAATATTAGTAATAAATAATAATTCCCTTTGTAAAATGGAAGATAAAGACTCAATTGCAAAGCACTACAATGAATTAAAATCAATAAAACTAGGAGAACGCCACAAATCAAACATTATAAATATAAGAAACATGAACAACTTTATAAAGACCATGTTAATATCTAAATATGTAAAACCAAAAAACAGTGTTTTAGATTTGGGTTGCGGGAAAGGTGGAGACCTAAATAAATACAAAGCAGCTGAAATATCACATTACCATGGAATTGATATTGCAGAAAATAGCATTCAAGAAGCACAAAATAGATGCCGAAGATTATACCCGAATTTTAGTACCATCTTTTCAGTTTGTGATGCATATAATGAAATTTTAGATTTAAACCAAGAATTTGACATTATTTCCTCTCAATTTAGTTTTCACTACGCCTTTAAAACTAAAGAGTCGTTTGAAATAGCTGTAGCCAATGTTGCAAAGCATTTGAAAAGGGATGGATATTTCATTGCAACTGTTCCTAATGCTATTACATTATTAAGAAGATATAAAAAATATGGTAATAATTATGGTAATGAATATTATAGAATTAAATTCAACGAAACTTATGAAAATTTGGAAATCCAGAATGATGTTTTTGGGATCGATTATTATTTTGTTCTTGATGAAGCTATTGATAATTGTATTGAATATTTGGTGGAGTTTGGAACCCTTATAAAGGAATTTTCTAAATATAATGTAAAACCTGTTATGATTGAAGATTTTTTAAAATTCTATAATGATAATTATAAAAATAATCGAGAAATCATGGAAAAAGTTATGAAGAAAAAATTGAATGAAGAGGAACTTAAAGTCGTGGAAATTTATTCTGTCGTTGTTTTTACAAAGGTATAGTTTAATTTTTTTTTATAAATTAGAGTTTAATACTCTATTGTAATCAAGAAAATTAAAGCCTTGCTTCTATACTTTTCCGAACCTATTCTTTTTCTCTTATATTTCATTTATTGTTTTTTTATATTATTAAAAAAAATTTTGTGTGATATGATATTTTCAATATAAATAAGACAGTAATATTTTATATGTGAACACAATCATCACAATGCAAAATTTTCTATCGTACTTACTTTTTTTATTCACTTTTATTTAAATATGGATACCTCTATATTTCTGTAGACAAATACCTTTGTATATTGCCCCCATTAATAGAAAAAAAACATGAATTTTCATCAAATAAGATAATTTTTTGGCAAAACACTATATCTATAAAGAATATGAATATTGATGCTGTATAGTCACAGCAAATTTGTCAACAGTTTAATATGAATTTAACAACCCCTAAAAAACGTCCATTTTTTTAAGTAACGTAGAAGAAAAAACGAAATAAATATTCTTCCTCATTGCAAAAATATTAAACTGTAGCTTGAATATAAGTTGTGTCATTTTTCTACGCAACCAAGTTTACAGGTGGCTTTCAAAGCTACAAAAAATGACTGTGATGATTATAGCTATAGGTATATGAATTACACCTGTGATAAATACCAAAAAATCATTTATATTATAAAGGATACGTGTTGTGTAAATTTAAAATCGACATCTCATCACAGAATTATTTTCTATCCTTCAACTCAAAAAGCCTCTGACAAATAACCATATGCGAAGTTTTCGGATGAAAAAAAGATCCACTAGCAGATAAAAAGTGTGGTTAAGAAACCAATAACAAAACTCTTGGTGCATAATTCAAGTCGATGAAACAAGGCTTAACTATAAGGTCAAGTCCTATCGCGGAAGAGGCCAACAGATAATACATGGGCCTTGACTGTTATAAACAAGCGAATCATCTATAAAGATGTTTTCTACGGTTTTTCTGATTAGAAGTGATCATTAATAATGAATACCATTAAGAGAGTAGCCAGAGAAGGTTCAATGAAATATACGATTAAATGAAGAGAAAAACAATAATATTTCATTGAATAACTATGTACACCATAGGATCAGAAATAAGTATAATTTTGTTGATCCAGATTCTCTAGTTCATATTTCAAATGTTATGTCGTACAACAACAAACTGATGTACGGCATTAAAAAGGGAAGGGTGTAGGAAGGAACATGGAGACGGATTTTTGAGTGTTTATGTTTTTTTATTAT
Organism: Rhyacophila brunnea; assembly: GCF_057557595.1. Taxonomy (NCBI): domain Eukaryota; kingdom Metazoa; phylum Arthropoda; class Insecta; order Trichoptera; family Rhyacophilidae; genus Rhyacophila; species Rhyacophila brunnea. The sequence continues at coordinate 25,649 of NW_028232835.1, forward strand.
AATAAAGGCAATATCTATTAAGATATACATGACTTAATTATAATTCATGTATAAACTCCAATGCATTTAATTATAATATAATATTAATTTTTATATTATGTTCCAATATCTTTACCAATATATTTTTATACTAACTTTAAAGAATTTAAATTGATATTAATTAATTCAATCGATCAGGAGTCTGTCTATTAATCCACGAATTTGCCATAATAGTGTTAAAATAATGTTAAACCACTCATAATATATATATAGAGAATACTTAGCCTTATTTCATAGTGGATAAATATTCTTAACACTTATTTTTTTATATATTTATGCAACCCCATATAAGGTATTTTTTATTTACGGGCTAAATTTATAGTCGTAATTTTAGTTTTTATTCTCAGGCACAGCTTTCTTAATTTTCTGTACGCACAGCGTATTTATACTTTCGGCTATCTTTTCCTGTCCAAAGTCTTCTTCAATACCCCTCCTTCTTTCGAGACCTACTAGTTCAAGGGCATTTTTCATTCCCAAGGTTTGAAAATATGCCTCAACCAGTTTCTTGACATCTAGTTCCTATAAGTACATTTTGTGATATCTTGTCACCACAAAGTCTCATGTTATAACATACGGGATAATTTTTGTCTCGCATTTGTATATTAATGACAGTTCAGATGCTAGCAGGTCATATTTTCAAATTTTTCGTTTACAACTATGTTTATGTTGTCAATACTTGTGACGCCAATTTCGATCAGAGTGATGCAGTTCTTATTATTGTCATATACAAAAATATCAGGTCTGTCATTCGGTTAGTTGATGTCTGTTTTAATTTTCAACCCCATATAAAAAATATATTTAAAAATCATTATGTTATTGAGACTTTATGCATTTAAGGCATGTTTAAAAAAAGTCAAAAAAAATTTTAATAAAAGTGATTGGATTTTCATGTTTATTTTTGTATTCAAAATAACCTGACCTTGTAATCTTAATAAGTCTATAAATTGCTGTAAATATTAATATCTTAAATCTTTTCAGATTTTCAATTATATCGATTGATTCTATGAAAATATATAAACTCCATAAATGTAGAACCTAATAAAACATCATAAAATATAGTTTTTAATATAATTACCTTTACGATTCCTCCAATATTAACGGTTTAAAACACTATATGTTATTTATAAAAATATCAGAATCATAATTTACAGGTTTTATTTCTTATTTAACATTTATATAAATATTTTATGATTTAACATAGGTTTTAGTACGTGTAAAAATAATTAAATAATAAATTGAAAGTTTTTAGATATATAGAATGTATATTATCAAAATATATAAATAGATCAAATACATTTGATATTAATACTGCATAAATAATAAAATTTTCTGTGTGCCGGTAAAATAACGATATCCCTATTTTTCTATAATTATACTGTGTGCATAATTATAATTTAAAATATAAAATCACAAATTAACTTGATTTTTTAATTTGTTTTATATTAGAACATTAAGTTTGATTCTATATTTTATCTGGGATATATTCATCTAATAGACGATAAAAAATTTTAAGTATAGTATGTGTAAGTTGTCATTTCCTTTTAACAACTTAAAAAAATAAAGATAATTTTAGTAAACGCCAAATGTATATTGAAAATTTATTTATATTATATGCCTGATAATTCCCTTTTGGCCTTATAATCTATAATAAGAGGTTATTTAAGAGATTCGTAGGTAAATTATATATACCCAATAATTTATTAGCAAAAAACGAGTAAAAACTATGCTAAAATTAGACCAAGTGTGAAAACCCCAAGATTTTAAATCTAAAATTTTTAATAATCTATGTGTCTTAAAAAAAAGAGCTGGCGGCTTTTAATTACCAATGCTTAATCTCCTAATAGGATTAATATGTAATAATTAATAAAATATATAAGAAAAATAAATAAAAACTAAAAAACCCTTATAAATATATAATACAATAAGATGTGATGGATTTTATATCAGTTTTAATTTTAGTATTCTAGAACAAGATTACCCAAAATAATTTAAATTTTATTATAGATCAACCCGATCTTATACTGCAACCGATTTTGAGTTATCTATAATACAAATTTGTCGCAATAATTGTTCACAAATTTCACCATATAGCCATAAGTAAACGAAATAACACATAAATAATTACAATTGGGGGATTTGAATGCCCTTCGCTAATGGCTTGATATATTACAAGAAATATTCCTGTGGATTTTTAGGTTTTAAGAAAACTAATATGAACATTTTTATATAGTGAATTATGACGTGAAGAAAAAGGCAGTAGATATTTTGTGTGAATTATTTTAAAAAATTTCCTTTATCACACAAACCCATAAATGCATGCAATATGAATAAATCATTATGAAATTTAAATATTCCATTAAAATTGCCTGATATAAATAATTCCTTCCGAACTATCATTGATTCTGCGTATATATAATTTTATATTTTACTAATATCCTTTTATTTCACTCATTGATTCGGTTATATTTTTTTTCTAACTGTAAAATCGGTATTATTTTATTTTAGTTTAGTTTGAGTTGTGGTTTAAATAAAGCACTTGTAAATCACAAATCTTTTTCATTACTAAACGATTAAAAACATGAGTATCCCCGTTTTCCTTATTTATATCGAATAAAATAAATTCCTTAAAGTAAATCTTTAAATTTAGCCCAATTCTAGATAGTTTTCCTTTTTGGCAAAAAAAACAAATAATACACCATATTTTAACTTTAAATTCTTTTTTTGGTTACATAAATTACAAAAATATCCAATATGTATATATTCCGATGTTTTTTCTATTATAAATACGTGAATCGTGCTATTTCACAGACTTAAAACTTATTATTTGTTATATTACAGAACTTGCTTTTATTTCGAATATATAGGATGATAAATTTCACGAATTAAATTTTTTTAACAATTTTATACAATACCCATGAGGTTTTTTTTTGATTTATCATATCAATGAATGCATGTCTAAACACACAACTGCTTTGATAATAATATCTTTTTAAAAAGGTAATAGATCCTTTACTAACAGATATTACCAGTATTATTTTTCAATGAGGTTGTTTCAAGTCTATATATGCTCTATTGGTAAAGTTCGATCGCAACTTAATAATTTTAAACATTATTATATTATAGGTCAAATAAAGGTTTGCATTTATTTTTAAAACCTTAAATATGAATCAGTGCCAAATTTAATTGAAATAAAGTGGTAAAAATATTTGAAAACATCTTTTAATTGTTTCCTACACTCCTAGCGTTAATAAATATAAACTTTTACAGCTATTAAAAAACACACTTAATTAAAAAAAATCAAGAATTACCAAGTTTTAATTTCATGATACTTTACAAATATCCACATAATGCGGACATTTTACACATTTTAACAGTTTTTTTAATATAAAAAGCATTTTAATCTTAAATAGGCTTAAAAGCATTGTATCTTTAAATGATAAAATATTATTACCTCTTTATAGTCTTATAATATTATAAAATGTGGTTTTGAAACTTTTTTAAATTACATGATATTATATGAAACTATAGAAGGGATAAGATCAGTGCACTACTTTTAATGTTTAAATTTTTCAAAATTTAGAATAACAAATAGCTTCTTGTCATCATTTAGTTAAAATAATCTTTGTAAAATTTAAAAAACGCCCATCGTATATACAAATTAGGGCTCCGAAGGCCATAAAAAGGGTTTTTAATACACCATAAACACAATAATGGAGCAATTGATAATTTGTTAGAGCATGATAATGTTATTTCTTAATGAATTTCATAAAAGACTGATGGAATTGACTCAATTTGATTATATTTTCTAGCTCAAATATTATAACGACTTTATTGATATCATGATTTTTTTATATTAATTGTTTATTTAGATAATTTTTTTATGCTTTTTTTTAAGTTATTCAAAGAGAACACATATGTATAATTTGAATCAAAAGTTCACAGCTTACAAAATAGATTGTTCATTTTTATTTTGGCCACAACTGCAAAAGTATTCAAAAGGATACGAAATAAGTATTTTAAAAAAAAATATTGCCTAATAATGAATGTTTAAGACTAAATTTTCTACTTTTTAATTATTTATATTCGCTTGCTCGCTGTATCGACTCCAATCTGAAGGCATCTTCATTATCCTTCAGGTTCTTTTCGAATTTCTTTATTCTATCTTCCCTACTTTCATCATCTGTAACAAAAAATTTCGATTTTGTATATTCTGGGAATACATGAACTATCTGTTTTAAGTCGACACCTTCATGACAAGGGGTCATAGCCACACTATGCTCCAACAATGTTAAGCAATGATTATTATTGCGCAATAAATATGTTCTTCCTTCATCGACTTTTGTAAGCTCCCATTTAGAATTGTATTCATCTTCCGAACACGCCTCTAGCTCACGATCTCTTTCACTGTAACATAATTTAAGCCCACAAAAATAAAATTCATAGACATTATCGTCAATCCTGCGAAGTGAACATTTTCCACAATAATCTTTAAGTGAACGCATATGTGATAAGCTGGTGGCCACAAATATGGGCTCTTCGTATTTTTCAATTGGTGGGGTGTATAATGTAAGGTATAAATCAACATCGTATGCAAATTGCACTCTTACCATCATGGAACAGATATATACAAAGTAAATACATAAAAAAAACATTTTGGGCTAATGATTTTACACTTTAAATCTTCAAAACTAAATTTTGATTGTGTTTCATGGAATATTTGCTTGAAGCAGTTATATTTTTTGTATGATGGTGTGATAATGATCAAAAACGTCATTACATAAAACAATCAGTTGAGAATAGTAACTCAATAATTGGAAACAGAATAAGAGCTCCCGATTAGAAAGACGTATTATCACTCAATACCTACAAACGATTAATTAAAAAAAACCGAGCAGTTTATAATCAATCTAATTTTCAATATTTCCTTCCAGAAAAATCTATAATATCACAAGATTTTTTTTCAGAAATAAAGAATTTTTGTATCTTATATATCATAACTACATGGCAAAATCTCAAATTAACTCTATATAATGATTTTATAGAAGATTAAAATATAAAATTTCGATATAGGTTTTTATTTTTCTCAAATTTATTACATTTTAATATCATATTACAATAAACTAATAACTATAATGGTTTTTTTGAAAATGTAAAAAGGGAAATATGTTTTTTTGTATCGCATGAACTAAGTTATGCATAAATTTGCGATAATCAAGATTTTTTTAAGCTGTTTGGTCTCAAAGAATGATAATTAAAAAAAACCAAATAACAGGAAAAACCTTTTTTATATTTTTATAAAATAATATAATTAAATCTTATACCTCGCTGATGATATTGCGTAATACATCTTAACGGCAGCAATTTATAATATTGCAGTAACACTACAAAATTTTTAAAACATTTATAAAAAAATCTTAGCTTCCATAAATTACTTTTATCAATGTTATTTTGATATATTTTGTCTATAAAACAAATAGAAATTGGGGGGGGGAATAATCCAAATCCAGGTTACCAATAATTAAAATACAAAAAAAAATTATACTGTAAATTCAAATTCATAAAATGTTTAATAAAACGATAGCATGGATTCAAAATGCACAAAAATTATATTTTTCAACTGAATAACTGATTTATGAAACTAAAACCAGAATCTTTTCAATAATTATAAATATTTAAATAATAAATCCTACCAATGACCAAGATCCAATTTAAAAAATACCAATATTTCAAAAATATTTTTATCTATAGATTAAACATATCAAAGGTGTTATAAATTAAAGGCTGTCAAGATTCTATTATCAAAAAAAAAACCCAAACCAATGAATCATCATTAAATATTGATATGGAAGTTCTAGCCCATAAAAAATTATTACTTATAATTATAATAAAATACCCATGGGCCGAAATTATATAAATAAAACACTCTTTGGCTATAAAAATCGGAAATTATAATTTTTATGGTGGTTTTTGCACAGTGATGCGTTTTTGTGGTATATAAAAAGTCACAAATAAATTTTATTTGATTATTTATGTTTCTTAGTAGCTTTTTATTTATTTATTTAATGGGCAAAAAAACACACTATTATCTTCGCTATTCGTTCAATATATCAAGGAAATACCTTGTGTACCAAAAAAGACATTCGAAGTAAATTTTATTTGATCAAATTTTGACAACTTCAACAAGTGAATTTTTATTAATTCAGCGAGCTGTATTTTATTGGTTTAGATTCAAATTAAATGAAACATTTTCATCATTTCATTTTACATATTTTTATAATAAATTTTAAAGCTTCTAAGACTTCTTGTCTGATGAAATAAATGCATTAATTGGATAAGAAAAAATATTATGTATATAAATGAATTTTTATTCGTTTTTTAATGGATTTAATAATTCCACAATTTGATATCGTTTAGTTTTTTTTGAACACACATGGATCACATATCTTTTTCATTTTACAAAAGAATAAAATTATAAACACGAGATTATAACTTTTAATCAAGTACTTTTGTCAAAATGAATTTTATTTTTTCTCGTAATTTATGATAGCATTTTTTAAAAATTCTTGGGCAGAAATATTTTTTTTGTTGATTCTATACAATATAAATGTATTAAGTATTAGAAATAATTAAAGATTTACCGAAGAATTGTAAAAAGGAATTAAAAAATATATATACGTGAATAGATAATGCACAGGCTTAACGACTTATATGATCTGTGTATTGGGAATATATTTTAAAACCATAAATTAATTTTATATAATAGAATTCGCCTATAGTATCATGTTGTGTCATATATTTCGTCACCATATAAAATAAAATTACACAAGATCGAAAAAAGCACGCAATATTTATGAATATAGACATTAATTTATAATTTTTAAAATAACATATGGTACTATTCTATCTGTAACATTGGGTAGTCAATGAAGATATAAGTTGATTTATTGGCCATATCTATTAATAAAAAAATTTATTCTAGTTTAGCCCCAAAATTTATTATAACATAATTCCCCTGTGTTTTTCACACCAACATGGAATATTATTTGCTGTTCCAAATTACTCTAAGCGAAAAAACTTATAAATCTGGAATTTTCAAATTTTTTTTAAATATGAAAAGAAACCTTTAAATTAAGGCATTTACTCCCAGTCAATTAAAAGCGAAAAATATTGGTTATTTATAGATTTTTACTTATCTTGTATTTAAATTTTAACATAAAAATACCATTTGAGCATCAAATTTTTAATCTTGGATGTGGATTTAAGGAACCATAGACTTTTCCCGTTAATTCATCATAATTTGCAAAATTTTATTTTATTAATTTTTTACGGATCTGGAAATATTGTTTCCCCCTATTTTTTATATTTCACTCATAATTGATTTTTAACAAGACTTAGAATCTTTTAGCATGATTTTAGCTCTTATATTTGCGTTATTTGTATTTCGTAATCATTCTAACTTAATTAATTCTTATCGGGGTTTTACATATATTTTTCTATAGAATATCCTTAATATGTAATCTAGGCCTGATTCTATAATGGGCATATTTCACCACATGTGGTATTTTAATTATTTTGAAGCATATAGAATTTTTAAAGATCTCTTCGATATCATATGTTTTGTTTTTTAAAAAAGCTTTCACGACCTTTAGCAAGTGCACGCAATCATTTTATTAATGCTCCCAAATATAGTATGCGGATTTTTATTCAAAAATGTAACTATTTAAATTTCAAAAAAAAACCTTTTTCATTTGTAGAGGCATTAGCGTTTTGGATAGGTCTTAAAATAATTTATACAATCAAAAAAAAACACGAAAAATGTTTTAGTCTGATTTTCTATAGCTCTAATTCAAATAATAATTTTCACATGCCACATATCCTATATGTACTTATGAAACATAAAACTTTATTAATTTTCTTTGGTAAAAACGCTATTTATATATACATTGTGTGTATTATATGTTTAATTTTTAATATTTTAAAATTTGGTTTAAGATTTAAATATGTTATGATATAATTATTTCCTTAATATAAATAGTAATTTGCGTCCTGCCCGTGTGCATAAATACGATAATATCCGCTATTAGGTCTTTTTTACTAATTTTTAACGTCGCTATTATTTCTATCTTTATGACCATATATCAATTTAAAGTTATAGTTCGAATTTTGTTCTGATTATTTGTTGAGTGTCTAATATTTTTTGGGCCTCAAAAAATGGTTATCATTATGTACTTTTAATGTTCTCTTTTTTTTAAAAAAAATATAAATGAGTATTAGTCATAAATCTATGGTTAGGGTGATGCTAAATATTAAAGAATCCATTTAATTTATAAAAAATGTTTAGAGCGTGATGTAAGCTAATGTAAAATAAAATATATATTGAAAAAATACATTGAAATGGGGTTTTCTTTTCTTACGACATTGATTTGATTCTCTACACAAAGTTTATTATAATTTTGGTTATATTTTTGCGTTTTATATAAAGAAAATTTTATCCTAATGTTTTTATATCACGAAGCACAGCCATGTACTTTACAGATTTTAAATAAGAATTAGTAAATACTGTAATACGATTAATTTTTGACAAATGAGAAACATTAAAAATTGAATGACATTGTGAATGGTTTTCGTCATATTACACAATGGCTATATAATATATTTTATATTTCAATGAAACTAGAGTTTTATAGGTTGTACTACGCTAAATATTAGCAAAAAGTATTGGATCTAATCGAATTTCAAATATTTTTTTGATAGGCAAAAGACAATTGAGGAAAAATATTCTTGGCATTTAAAAAAGCATAAATATATTATTATTGATAATATCTCTTACGTCGTATTCCGCCTTTAAATTTAATGAATTTTGTATAATTTTTTGATAAATAAAGAATGTTTCAATCACAGATAAAAGATGCAGCTACAAAGTGTGATTTTTATTGTTTAAACATATGAAATACTGGATAAATTTGATTTTATTTAAAATTCATGATGGTAATTCATATTTATGCTTTTCTTATTCTCGTTAAAATATTAAAGGGTGTTTATTTGTTTTCTATGATAATTCATTTATTGGTCGCATATTCTTATATTTATGTGTATTTTAGGGCTTTTTAAACAGCCTGAAAATTACGGATACTCTCTGTGATCATTTAAATATAATAAGAAAAGCCAATCTTGTTTTTTATATATGAAATTGTGTTTTTTTATTATAAAATATTATTAACTATTAATTTTATGTTTTTTATAATGATATTGTTTATAATTTCTTAAAAAGTGGAATGAAGTAAAATAAAAAAACTCTTCGGAATTTTTATATAAGGTTACATCGATAAAAAAAAAGGCTTTTTGTGAAATTTAAAGATAGAAATGTTATTATTTTTTTCATAACTGCAATCACAAGGTTTTAAATTTTATTATTAAGCGGGCTTACTAAGATGTTGTATGTTTTGAAATAATTCATACTGTTTTTACAAACCATTTATATTACAGCTTATTTATTCTTGATGCCTTTAGTATTTTGCAGCTATCTAACTTATGTATAATTAATATGGAAGATTAAAAATTGAAAGGTTCTGAATTGGCAAATCAATTACATTCTTAGTATTTAAAATATTTCAAAAAACAATAAATTTAATTTTTTTTGGTGTTTAATATTATTTTTATTAAAATTTTTATAGATTGGTATTTGAAACGATGTTTTTGCGGTTATGAATGCAATATTTTCGCTTTAACTTTCTAAGATTAGGTAAGGGATCATTGAAAAATAAACTCATACTATTATATCCATAAAAACATTCGGGTGCGTAATGTTTAACAGATGTGATGGCATCAGAATCTTCCATAGCTAAAAAATGATGAGCCTCATCAAGATCTTTTTGCACATATTTAAGATCATAATCTTTGGCTATTTCACTCTTTGGATCGTTTTTATTTGCATTATTTTTTTCAAGTGCTTCTTCTTCCTTTATTTCTTTGCTTTCTTTCGACTCTTCATCCACTTTTTTTATAGAAAAACATTGAGTTTGGGCATATCCACATTTTAGAAAAGCCACCTCATGATATTCATTATCTGGTTTTGTAATATCACCACTAAGATCATAGGCTATATTTTTCTTTGTTAAGCACTGATCCATTTCGTTAATAAATTTAGTACATGATCCCGAGCTTACAACTTTGATTCTCTTTCTTATTTGATATCCATTTTTGCATGGTTTTATAATTTTTCCGGGTGGAGCGTTGCAAAGAAACGCATCCCCAAATTTTATTTCAAAAAACGGCTTATTTTCAATTTGATTTATCCTAGCTATATCGTAATATTCATAATTTCTAGATACGAGCTCGCTGTCTACCAACCTGAATTCATTATTTTTATACACAGCTAGATTTAAGTTAGAATTTGCAAGAGTTATGTTGGAATCTATATTTTCCCATTCATATGCCGTACATGTACTAAAAATAAGAAATACAATCATGTTTCATGAAAACTTTTTCAATAGATTAATATTAATATTTGTGTTTCAAATTTCAATTGTTTTATTGAATGATTATGTTGCAAATGAGATATATTTGGTTTGATATCAACAGATATGATATCAAAATATATTTAATTAATTTATTTATTCTATATTATTAGGTTCATCTTCGTTATATATTCCTTGTTTTCTTTCTCCTTCCATACAAGCTGCATACTCATAAAAATATTTCATGCTATTTATAAAATCTTTATCTTGGAAAATAGAATCTCTAAACTTTTTTTCTAATTTAGTATCTTCTTCGGTAAATCTATTCAAATCATAATTATTTGTGGCACTGCTTTCATCCATTTCCATCACCTTTCTCATATGTGATCTTTGTAATGATATAAAATCGAATCTCTGGCCCTCCGATCCAGGTTCATTATCTTTTGCGCAGTCACGTAGAAGTAACCCTTCACCGTCCTCATCTTTTGATAGACACATTCCATTCAACATTACCCTGTATCCGAACTTTGATTTCTCAAGTTTGAAGCGAGAACCATTCATTTCTTCATCTACTGCGATCAAATAATTTGAGGTGTTTATTTTTAGATATGATGTTGCGTATTGGATTAAATATCCCTCTCTTCTCTTTTTTAAATAGCAAAAACCAGAAACCTTATTTCCTGCTCTAATTCTATGTTTTATTACCTCAGAATTTAGCATTTCGATTCTATTTTTATCCTCTAAATATATTACTTTCTCGAGTGGATACATGGACAACACGAGCGAGACTGGCTCATTTTCTATCTTTGCTACATAATCTATTGATTTGGATTTTTTAAACGTGAAAAGATACTGAAAATAAAGAAGAATCATTTGTCTTTTTATCGATTCTAGTGTTGGCTTTTAAGTTTGTTTCAAAATAGTTTCAAATTCAAAATTTAATGCAAGATTAATTATATCTAGCATTATATTCGAAGTGAATATATTTTTCATATTCAGTAACTAAGATTTTCCTTAAAAGATAAGATTTCTGTATAAACTTTAGGCATTTTGTCTGATTATTATTAAAAATACTGGTTATCATCCTATTCATTCGGAATCGGGATTAATCTAGAAGTATAAGACAAAATTTACACCATATTTCGTAGCATGAAATAGAACGGTGGCACGTTTTCAACAAATTTTCCAGAAAGAACTCGAAGTCAAAAATCAAATATAGGCATATTTCAAAACTATAGGATTTATGAAAAACCTTGAACTAATGTGTCTTGAGAAGAGGTGAGGTGTCGAATTGATGTAGGAAAGAGGCATATAGCAAATGGTACATATATGATGTGCCGACGGGAAATAAATATCGTTATGCTTGAGGAGAAATTCTAAATTTACATACCGAATATAAAGTAAAAATAAAAAGATTTATTGTTAGCTTATTTATTGCAGATATACTTAAATTATTTAAAATATTCCCCCATTATGCAACAAATTTGTATACAGTTAATATGATTTGCTAATTTGTGGGCAATTTACAAATTTTTTATTCATTTAAATGCCAGAATTTGATTTTGGGGAAATAAATACAGTATGACAAATTAATTGTAACATTCATGTAATCTCTATGTTTAAGTTTCATATTTTATCATTTAAAATGTCACATACCACCAAAAATTTTTATTAATAAATTCATGTCCCCAGCAATTATTTATATGCATATTTTATTTATTTATTTGTTAATTTTCTTTTATCGATTTTATCTATTTAGACGTGGTTGGCGTGTTGGGAATATTGCATAACTCCTTGATGCATCTTTTGGCACCTTCCCTTGATCTATCTTCATCAACTGCTCTTCTTCTATCAAATGAGATGAGTTCAAGTGTCTTGCGGAGTGTGAGAGCTTGCATTTATGCTTCTACTTCGTCCGGGATTTTTAACTCCTTAACATATTTTTATGATATTTTGTGACCATCTCATCCCAAGTCATCACATATGGTACTATTTTATTAAAATAAAAATTCATTTCATGTTTGAAATAAAAATACCCTTAAAAAAAACAAAAATTCGGCAAAATATTTAAAATTTTTAAAATTAATTAAAGCTATTTTGATAATATATGCCATAATTTCAACTTTTTTTAGAGACTCAATTTAAAAAATAATAATAAATTTTTTGTTTGATAGATACTTTGAATTAGGCTATGTTGTTGTAGCGGTAAAATAAAATAGTTATTTAAAGCTTTAAATTTTTTATAATTTTGAACAGGCTCGCTAAAAGTAATCGGTGGGTAGAAATTAATTTTTTAATTTTTAAGACGTCATTTATTTCCTATTTTTACCATAAAATATTTTATAGCCCCGCATCAATCAGATATGATCGTTTTTAAGTCTAAAAATGCCATTGAAGATACATTATAATTAAAAAAAATTCTGTATCAAGGAATGACTTTATAATACGAAAACGATATGTGATCAGTAAAGTATGATCCCGAATAAAATTGAAGGGAACTGTTTCTAATGACAACTTGGTTGTAGCTAAGCATAAAATGTACAAATAGTTGCATTATATATTTAAATATAAAAATTAATAATATCATGGGCTAGAATAATGTATGTTTGAGTATATTGAGTTTTTGGGATTTGGAGTTTTAACGGAAGCTAAAGAATACGCACAAACAACAAGATTTAGAAAGACACTTGATGCATAAGTTTTAAGTTTAGAAGATGTGTTTAAGAAGATTCATCGATTTTTAAATTAAAAGAAGTATAAATCAAATATATTTTTAGAGAAATCTAAAGTTTATCGCAAACAAGCATGAAAAGCCTATCAGAAAAAATTACCCTTGTAAACGAAATATTATTCATTTATTTTTGTGTGCTCAAACCAAACGCTTTTGCCCACAGATTTATGAAATTAAATTAAATAATCACGAAATATACACATTTTATTTTTTATATTATTTTGAATGATATTGAGATAAATTCGTGTGAAAGGTTTAATACTAAAAAAGTAGTATAATTAATTGAGCCCTTATAATAAAATTTAAAATTCAGAGGGAATAAAAGAGGATGATGAAAGCAAATTTTTATGTGTTTGTATTATTAGCAACATATATGTTATCTTTACTTAAAATATTAATAATTTCCAATTCATTGAGCCTTTTTATTTTATCTTCTGACTAAAAATAGTATAATCAAAATATACTAAACAATACTCTAAATCAAGGCATATTTTTCTGACTCGAAAAAAAAATTTCACTATTTTAACTTAGATAAATATTTAATTCAATAATGTAGTTTTTCGACAATTAAACATGAATATATCTACTTTTTTGGTTTACGTATTTTATCAAACAGCCTCTTTGTTTAGGTAAGCATTGAACACAGGCTTAAAATAAATTAAAAAAATATTTTTAAAAGAAAAATATAGAGCTCATCGCCAGTAATTTCATAAAAAATATTTATAGTATTTTCAATCATTAAATCATTTAAAGTGTTTTTAACATAATTAAAAAATATTATATGCTCAGAACAGCGATGATTTTTCAATTCCGATGTATAATACATCTAATATAGTTTTAGTCTATTTTCTATAAAGATTTTGGCGAAGTATTCCATATGAATCAATCATTATAATTCCATTAAATTTTGAGATTAATTTTTATTTTGTAAAGCAAATTTATTAATAAATTCATTTTTTAATTAACTAAAGCTATAGGTTTTTTAAAAGAAATACATCGCATAAGAACATATTTCAATATTACAAAAGCTAATATAAAACTTATAAAATTTTTAAAATATAGTAATCTAATTTTATCTACATCATAAATTTTAAGGATTAATTATTAAATAATTTTTTGATTTGGTTTTTTAAAGCCTAAAAACATATGTCATAAAAAATTAACAAGTTTCTTCTGATTTTGCTTTTTTAAGACCATCTATGCAGTGAAAAGATATTTTAATAATAATTTTAACATAAAAAAAATTTACATGAAAGTTAAAATCTAAGAAAACAGATTTTAAATCGCATTTGCTTTAAATTCGTTTATATTTGTTTACAACGTCCCACAAAAATTCAAATGCATGCAAAATTAAACTAATTGTTTGATAAGAAATCATTAACTGGCTTAAACTTTTAATGACTTTCCTTTCTGTAAATTTTTTGTTGAATAATTCAAATACAAATTTGCATTATTTAATATTTTACGTGTTCCACCATTACTCTAGATGTTAGTTTTTTTTATATCATTTATACTTGTTGTATACCTGTTTTTAGATGATGCTTATTAATCTTATAATAATCTCGATTTATACTCTTACCTTGAAAATCCAAATAAATTCACGGTTCTACGTATCTCTATGATATTGTTTATTTTTTTAAGTAAGTCGATACGTAATTTTAAATATTTAAAAATAATGTCTTTGAATTTTTTTTAAAAAATATCATGGCATATTTAAGAATAGAAATGCTACTCATGATAAATAGCATTAAACCCACGATTGATTCATCAAGTAAATAGTTTAATATATTTTTTCATACAAAAAAATTCGAATTATGCAAAAAAATAACAAAAAAAATAAATTTATCATCATAAAATATGTATTTCTGATCATTCAACATAATTATGATTATTTTTATTGCAATATTTTGCATTTTATATAGCGGCAATTTTACTATTCATAGGTAGGCATGTCTTTAATGCAAAGTTCTTTCCACAGAATAATACTCGCATATTGTTTCATTAGACCCATATGTTTATCTTTTTAGTGTTCAATCATATTGGCTCCGTTATTCAACATAAAATTATAAATCCACCTTCAATGTAGGGTTTTTTGGTCTGTGGGTATCTCGTAACCACTACATATCATATATTAACAGCATTTTTGTATTTTTATTGTTATTTAATGTGCATTTTCCTATGAATTTAAATATTATTCACACCATTATGTTAAAGATATATCTTATATAGATGCGTTAAAATGGAAAATCAGAATGAAAAAAAGAACTTTTTAAATTATGGCATATAAGCAAATTATAAGAACATTAAATCTTATTTGTATAATTGTTAGAATTTTAACCGAGCAATATTATAAGAGTATAATTTGTTCTTTTATTATGAAATTTGACCATGGATTGTAAAAATACATTACTTTCACTCTAAATATAATTTTATTGGTTTTTTATTTATAAGATTGTATTTGAGATCGAACTTTCATCATAATAAATTTACAAAAAAATAATTTTAAGTTCCAAGAAATGAAAATTTTTAAAAAAAATATGAAATTCATATTGAGCAAGCTAGCAGATATTCCCCGAAAATTGGCGAATACACCAAATTTTCTTATCTTTAATAAACAGAGAATCCACAACTTAGATATTTATCACCGCCCATACCTAATCTATATCTATTCTATTTTACATATTAATGCTTTACTAACTCAAATTTATGAGTTTATCTTAAATTATATTTTTCATCCGTGGTCAAGAACGATAAATATTCTTATTCAAGTTTTTGTACATGGCATCTAATAATAAAGTGATTTTTGTGATTCTAAATATATATATTAATACTTTATAATAAAATATTCCAACAGAAGAAAACAATATGATAAAAATTTTGCTGATTTCTATCTATATTTCTAGTTTTTATCCTTCGGCTATTTTACCATGCGGGAAATTACTCGTGATCAAATTTAAGTCGCATTAATAAATACAAAACATGAAATTTATATAAGTTTCACATATGTTCATGAAAAGTAACAATCACAATCTTGTAAAAGTAATAGATAATTTAAGAAGAATCCTAAATAGAAGTCTAGAGAATATAAACTCAATTAAATTAAGTATGTTGCCTTTAAATATTTTACTATGTCAACAAGTAATCATAGATATAAAAATGGTATCAACCCAAAAATATGATTTGAAGATATCAATATATTTTATATTTTATTGCCTATTTCGAAAGAAAACTTCAATTTATAAGTATAAAAGTATATAATCTTCATAAAATCATTATTAAATAATAATAAAACTTACGCATAAATCTCTTAACACTAATGGTATTTAAAATAAATAGTGAATGATCATTTATTTTTATATTTCGAATTTCTTTTAAAATTGTGCCGAAACTTACTTATATTAATAAATCAATTAAATAAAAATCTTTAAATTTTGATTATTTTAAAATGATTTCAACTATAATTATTCAGAAAAATCATGAAGTATATATTTTATATAGGAATATCTATAAAAATATTCTTATTAATATTTGTAATTATCTATATTTATTTTTATAAATTTAGTATTATATTATTTCTATAAAAATAAAAAGGTAAATTACTGATTGTTTTGATTTTGAATTCTTTTTATATTTATATAGTAGTGTGTCTTTCTTTTAGATGTAAAGTAAATTTGGCTACGAAAAAATATTAATCAAAACTTTGTCTTCGCAAACGTTGGTAATCTGATAGGAGTTTAAAAATGGTTTATATCAAATTTTTATTTGTTTAATTGAAAAATTTATATTGTTCAACACAAGAAATGTAAATTTGATGTTGCTATTCAATTTAAAAGCGCGTTTTTTTGTTGTGATTTATTGCAAAACATATATATTTTGTAATGTTCTTCAGAATTTCATGATTTTTACACCTAACAAAATAGATTCTTGAGATATTTGAGGCTGAAACTAGGCCAACCCCATGATGACTGCTCTTTATTGTGTATGTTTTCAAGTAATTTGTTTAATCTTGGTTTTTTCTTTAATTTTTCTGAAATATGTGCAGTGGCTGCTTGAATACTGTTTTTTGCATTCAGTTTATTTATTAGTTTTATAACATCCATTTTGTTCTCTGGATACTTCTCTGAAAGATTTTCTAGATTCTGCATCATCTGCTTCAATTTTCTATCATTGATTTTGGAAGTAAATAATGATGTTGCCTTTAAAATTTCTTCAAGACACTCCGGCTTCTTGACGAATTCAAAAACTTGATTTTGATTATCACTACAATCTGAAAGCAACAACTTGTTTTTATAAGTAAGGCAAATATCATCTTTTACCATAAGAAATCCATTGTCTTTTTCCAGTACATCCCAAAGCCCCGTTTCACCGCTAGGACACCTATAAACATTTCCTGAAAATTTTTCACCACATAAATAACTTTCTCCGATTTTTATGGAATATTTATAATCCAACATTTGTATTCTAGCATTATCATTATAGTGAACATCACTCGAAGTTAAGCTGGAATCGAGTTTGAAAAACGGAAAGTCATCAAATAAATCTATTTTCTCAGCTAGTCTCATGTTTTTATTCAAAGATAAAACGACATTAATATTTGTATCTAGAAATTCCCTATTTGGAGGATTACAGATATATTTCTTCACGACGAAAAAAATAAATATATTAACTTTTAATTCACTAAAATTGAAGACCATAATATTCCTCATACATAGAAAATATATTTAAAATTCTTATGTTTCGAAACTAATTTTATAAAACAATTAAATTTAGTTTAAGTTTTCTTTAATTTTTTTTTTGAAACATGGCAAAGAACAATTCAATCTGATTGCTGCAAAAAAAAACATGTCCATTTTTATATAATTATTTTAATAATTTATGACCAACTTTTAAATTCTTTATCGATTTTCACAAATAGATACAAATGAAATATAATATTTTAAATACATTAAGGGATACATTTTCTATGTATAAAAGATCTTAAACATGAAGTAATTTATTTATAAAATAATATTTATTACTTTTACAATACAAAACAATTTCTGCAGTATAAATGAACTTCAAAGTATTTTCATAATACATTTAATTATTTTTAAAATCTTTAATGTACAATATTTGACCTAACGCTCGAGAAAAGGCACATATAATAAACAACCTGATACAAGGTATTTTTTTATATTAAATTGTAGTTTAACAGCTATTAAAATATAAATAATGCGCCATGGTTTTCAATAAGCTTTTTATATATGCGCTTTATCATAATGTTTATCCCTAATAAATTTTTTTAAGATAAATTTTGAGGATGTTTTTTTGTCTTTAGTTTGTTCACTTTCACTACAGTATATTTTAAAATCTTGTTATTTTTGTAGATTGACGGCCTTGAAACGAAAAAATATCATTGGTAAGGAAAAAATATAAAAAGGTATTGTAATCATATTGGGTGTTTTTTTGTAATAATAAGAGGAATTTCGGGAGTTAAATAAAAATACAAATATTTGTCTATAAATTATACAAATACATCCCTTTACAACAAAAATTTTTATTCTTATGATATATTTAAGTAATTGAGACACGAATATTATTCTTTTTGGAATATAAACAACTATTTTTATCTTATTTGGTATAATTAAGTATTTACAAATGAATAAATTCAAACAAAAAGGAAATTAAATACAAAAGAACCCCGTTTTATTAGATCTCTACGAACATTTGCACGATTAATATCGATTAGTTATGAATTATGCAATAATTTTTGCCCTAAACTTATCAAAAGAGCTAATTTAAATCCTCAATATTATCTAATTACAACATCATGAAATTTTTTGCTAAATTTAACGATTATATATTATAATTTCAATTTTAAATATATATAAACTGGCAAAAAATATATTTTCATTAATTTACAGGAATAAAATCGATTAAAGGGCTTATATAAAGGCCTTCAATCTTTTCATCAATGAATTTTATGATTAGAGCGACAAATTTTATTCGTTTATAAAGAGATTTGTGTTCTAAATAAAATACAGCATATGTTATATTTTTTTGAATATGCAATTATTTTATGATCGTCTACAACCTTATAAATGCTATAATTTTTCATAAGCGATTTTACACTTGCTAATACGGGTTCTAGTTGATTTATATAAACAGTATATGATGTTTTTCTTTAAATTTTTTAAAAAAAAACTTTTGTTTGATATATAAGTAATTAATCTGAATAAGAAGTAGAGGTATGGCTTTTTGTATTCTAATTTGTAGCCTAATCAATTTATAATAGCCAAGATCATCCATGTTAAGAAAATTTAAAAATTATCAATAAATAAAAAAACACAAAAATAAAATTCAAAGATATTTTTAAAGGCTTTATTAGTTAAGTATAATTTTTTTTTGTATTTTAGTGAGAATTTCATTTACATAACTCATTTATCGTAATTATGCATAATGAATCAAAAATAAGCTTGTAGGTAATTTATTGAATTTTCATTTATCAATTCAATTTTAATAAATGCTTTATTCATGCTTTATTTCTCGGTCAGAATGATATTCATGTAGAATTAGACCAGGTTGTATTTTATATATTTTATAAAAGTAAAAAAATAGAATATATCAAAAGTTATATTTGATTTTGCACAAATATTTCGTTTAATTAAGAATACCATTGGAGAATAAAAGACAAAAAAAAAGCATTATAAAATCTTATTCTTTAGGCTTATCTTTTTTGTACAAAAAACCGAGTTCATCAGTATTTCTCTTTGTTTTGATTATGAATAAAAAATAAAAAGGTAAGCTTAAACGTGGGTGGTCATTCTGAAAAATAAATCGATTGGGTTTTCTGGGTTTCTATTAATTTTAAAATGTATTTTTTACCGAATTATGCTATGATAATATTCCAATATAAAGATATTAGAACTATTTTCAACGATTTGATTTATAAACAGAATCACAGATGAATATTTTAGCGCAAATTAAAACTATTTGAAATAGATCTGTGTTTAAATTAAATTTTTACGTGCTTTTTGAATTGATACTGTGCACAAAATTCTTATTTCTATAAAATAGCAAATTCGTTGCAAATAAGTATTATTAATTGTGTCGTGAAATTTTTATAAACGTTGATGAAACAATTATTATAATCAAGTTATTGTATTAGAAACTCTATTATAAATTTATATAATTTTATATTTGTCATTTTACATCATTTTCTACTATTTTTAATATTAGATAATCAAATAATATTTATGTAATCCCATTAAGCAGGGAATATTTAGTATTCCTTTGTCACTACTAGCTTGTTATCATATAAAATTTTCATTAAATATTCGTTAAAATAAGAATTATTTCATAAACTATATACAATTTTTTTTATTAATAGCTAAAATTTTATACGAAATGAAAATAGTTGTGTATTTGTTGTTAATTAGCGGTCAAAGCATTCAATTTTAATTAATATTTGTGAAATCGCACTCTGATTAGAATTAACGAACGTCAATATTTAGTTCTCGTGGCTTAGCGGGAGGAACAATGCTTGGCTTACTTTTATTAACATAGCCATATTCGTTTTCCTTTTTAATTTGATCATCTATAGGCGGTGTACTTGCAGGGCTTTCTTGATTCGGGCTTACAGGCACATTATTTTCAGCTAATGTGGCAACCGGGGCTTTTTCTGGTGCAAGGGATTGACTTGATTTGTTTTCATGACCTGGAGATTGTGTGGGTTGTGCTTCTAATGAGTTATTTTTTTGGTCTTTTTCTCTCGTGCTTCCATCAGCCTGCTTGCTTTTACCATAATCTTCGGTAGGTTCGAAATATATCGGCCCTTCATTGGTTCTGATCACACCCGGCTTCTTTTTAATCGGCTGGGGTTCAAGGTTAGTAGGTTTAGATTCTGTTTTTTGGATGGCTGGTTTGTCTAATGAGGCTTCAAATTCTCCTGTTTCAACATCAACAGCTGTATAAATGGGCTTTAATTTTGCCTGTTTGTTTTTCCCCTGTCCATTTGCATTATTATTGGTTTGGTCTGCATTTTGATCTTTAATATTGGTTGGATCTGCATTTTTATCTTTATTATCGGTTGGATCTGCATTTTTATCGTTTTTTTCTTCATTCGCAACAGATTCATCACATTTATTTTTATCTGTCACTATCTTGAAGTCAAATATTTGATCATTACTATCAGTGCACGCGCTTAATCGAAGCTCATCGTTTTCTTTTTTTGTGATACAGTTATCACCAATACTTATTAGAAAACCAAAGTTCAATCTTCTTAAAACCCAATTTTGTATTTTTTTATCTTTGCATTCAATTATTTTATTTTTATCAACACAAAGCATGGAACCACCTACTTCGATCATAAACTCGTCCCCATTAGAATCTATTTTTGCACGATCGTCGTAACCGTATGTACTTGCCGGTAGAAATTTGCTGACGCCAATAAATTTAGGCGTTGCTTCTTTCGTAAGATTTGCTAAGTGGTAATGTGAGAAGGCAGAAAAAAATATTTTTACATCTTTTCCAGTAAAATGCTCCATGATATTTTTGAATTCATCTTTGGGTTTCGTTAATATAAACGGTATAATTGCAATAAGCAATTTTTTCATCATTCCTTTTTTGAAGTGGTTGAATAGTGAAATCATAATTGAACTTCTCACTGAAACAATAAGAAACAAAAGATAGTTTCATAAAGAAACATGAAACATCAATAAGATTCTATAGTTATATATAATTTAAGATAATTATAATTTCAGATAATATATATAATAAAAGCGTCGAGGATATATATTTTATGAAAATGCAAGGTGTTTTTTTCTATTTGGATTTACTGCGGTGAATTCATTTGATTCAAAATTTAATGCATATTTTTGATTCAATAAGATTAGATCGACCAAAGTATAAATAATTACTCAATTAAATTTTTGTTATAATCATGAGAAGCCCATAATTTTGCCACTGAAAAACATATATGCTCTTTTTTTATTCCTAATGCAATCATAACCTTTGAATTGTCGTTTTTAGCATAAATTAAATATGAATCATGAAATTAAATATCTAATTGCTCTTTTTCTCTATTAAACATGCCTCCATGAATTTAAAATAAATGAGTTCTAACATGTCGGAAGTTGTATTTGTAAATTCTATCGGATAAAATTGGTGTAAAAAAATAGTTTCAAGATAAGATGCAAGAGAAATATTCAGTGGCCATTTTGTATGTATAATAATATATTAAAAATGTAAATAACAATTGTTCTAAAACCCCCTAATATTTTCCATTGCGATTATTATTGCTCATACATGAATTAGTTTCTAAAATCTTTTATCTTTAAAACTACGAAATCAATTTATTCTAATTTAATGTATTGCTCGATTTTTCTGGTAATTATAAAAAAATTTATCTATAAAATCATAATTAAATAATATAAAATAGAGAAAACAAACTATTTGTCAAAATTCTAAAAAATAATTTTAATATTATGAACTAAATTAAGACCACATGAATTAAGCATTAAATGTAATTCTAAATGCAATCAAATGTGAACATTGATATGACATGTTGGATTCTAATTTTTTTAAAATTTAAAACGGCCCGCCTTATAACAGTTTTTATTATGTAATGGTTGTTTGATTAGAAAAATTGCTGGTTTTGTGATTGAAGATCAAAAAATAATTTAAATGTGCGCTTTATAAATAAAAAAAGCCAAAAGCAGATGGCTGATTAATAGATATAAAAAAATATCTGTCTTATAAATAACTCTCCACGTTTATAGCTCATTAGTGAATATATTTGGGTAAACTAACATTAATAAATGTGCCATTTTGTTGAAACCATAGATACATGGGTACTTCTAGATTATTATAACCATATTTATCTATGCCAAAAATTTAGTCGAAAAATTAAATTAAATGCGTTTGTGGCGTTGAAAAAAATAGCAGGAGGCAACAAAATTTCTATTTCAAAATCCCATAAAAATCCATGGTCCGATAAAACTATATGTGTATCGGTTGTAAAAGATATTGTACAAAAAAGATGGAATTCTTGTGGATCTTATTTTTAAAATTTAGGGCAAATTTACTCCTGTTTGTAGTTACAAGAAAATAAATAATTTAATTATTCTTAGAAAATACATATACATTATGAGGATATTAATTATATGTTCCGGATTTACAAGGGAATAAATTTTGCGAAATCTAATTCCAATAATGAGAATAAATACATGCTTTTGATGCGCTTTCATATGAAATATATTAAAAGCATCTGATTATAACGTAGATTGATTATCTTTAAAAAACTATCTTGAATTTGGTTTTTTCATGAATTGACCAACTCTATAAAAATCAAAATAAATCATGAATATAATGTTAAAAAATTCTTATTATATTTGATAAAATAATTAAATTTTATATTCAAAGAATTTTCGTTCTTTAGCTCGGAATTTAGAATTATAATCAGAAAAAGATCAGATTGTACATTGTTTGATATCTAGTAATCTTAAAACATAAATATTAGGCCATTATGAAGATATATCCAGAATATAATATATATATAATTTTTATATATATGCTTAATCACTTTAATTTCTTCAAAAAAATATTAGAAAATGCATTTAAATTCAATTTAAAAATTTCCGTTAAAGCTTAATATATTTTTAGCGTGTGCAATTAGGGGTAATTAATAGTTATGGGGTCATTTTTTCAATAATATATCCAAAATTTCGTATGCATTGCAAATTATTTAAATGTTGACTTTAATAATAAAGTAAAAAGCTGCTCTTTTTAGATAATAGTCGCATTATTGGAAAAAGGCGTGTTTAACCGTTAAAATTCATTAAAAATAGCACAAATAATCAATATGAGCATTCAATGTATCAATAAAAAGAGTATAAAAAAGGTTTATTTGAATATTATATTGTATATTAATTTTTGAAAAAAAATTGCATTTATAGATCAAGAGTAATAAGTTTAAGAATAAAATATATGTTGTAAATATTTTTTTTGAAACAAATATTTTTTTATTGTTGTTCTTAGAGTTTGAAAATAAAAATTAGGGCAAATATAATATCGTAAGACGTTTTTTTTCTTTATATTTTTTAAGATGATAATTGATTACACAAACTTTCACTTTAATATCATAAACTCTTGTTTATTTTTATATTTTAATTAAGACAATTTACTGCATATAAAAAAAATATTGCATCCTATTTAAATTATCTTGATTCCATGAAAATTATAAATTAATTTACAATATTAAGTTGCTAAAAAAACAATATTTCTTAATGAACTTAATTAACTATAAAATATGTAAAAATAATATTTTTGTGGTTTTAAAAGTAAACCGATTAACAGATAATTAAAAATTAAAAGGAAAATAGATTATTTTATGTTAATTGAAAGCTAAGTAAACTCAAGTCGTTTCTAGTCTTAAGAAAATGGATAATGTGAATGTTATTAATCGCAACCAAGGGGAAATAGTATTTATTGAAATGGAAAAGCAGATGTTCATTTTAAAAACAATCATATCATTAAACGCTTTTGGTTATGTTTATTTTCTTCAACTCATACATCCACTGATATCGTATGCTATTTTTCCTTATATGATGATTAGTTATTTTGATTTCGCTTTATATGATAGAATTGAAATGAATGAAAATTACAGTGAAAATAACTTAAGGTATATATCTAGACGTCTTTTTGTCATAATTATGGTAAGTTTAGCAATAATTTTTGTATCAATAATCTTTATAGCAATAAAACAAATGCAAATGAAGCTACTTATTCATATTGTCATCGGTGCATTTTTGATTCAACTAACGGATTTTATATTCTCAAGATTGTTTAATTCACATTTTTTAGAGAATCGCAAGATATACTATCAACTATTATGTGCTGCATTCATATGCATTTTGAACAATTTTTTTATGGGATCAGCGCATTTTTTCATGGTTTATTTGTGGTACTGTACCTTTATATATAAATTTGGAAACATAAAATGTAATATTAAAAATAAGGAAGAAGCCAGAGAAATAATTACCGCACATTTTTGCCTACTTTTTGTACAAATAACTCTACTGAATGTGATTTTTTATGATTCGAGCACTAATTATGTATTTATATATTTCTCACGTGCAGGATTGTTTGCTTTCAAACAGGCGGTTCAAATTCTTGGAAATTGATGTTATTCTGATGATTTTTTTTTATGGAATATACAGAACAAGTTTACCTTCTTTACATCTGATCAATAATTTTTGGATTCTCTGTTTAAACTATAATAAAATCTATTTGCGAAAATGGTTTAAACCTATGAAATGTAAATTTTTATCTGATTGGCATCATATAAACACCTCTTATTTATGCTGTATTTTTTAATTGCGTCATAAATATACACTAATTCGATTTTAATTTATTTTCATTGAATTATTTATTTATTTTTGTGGTTGTGGTCGAATAAATTAATTGTTTTTTTCCAATATCCATATAAAATATCAGTTTTATTTAGAAATAATTATTTTATCCTATTATTATTTTTTAAATGTAGTTTAAAAAGAAATAAACACACTGTTGACTGGTAATCACAAGATAAAGCTTTTTTTATAAATTTTTGAAATAAATATTCGGAACTTTTTATTGGGACAAATTATTATTTGCTTCTTTAATCAAACTATTCAATAAAAAATTTACTATTTGTATGTTTGTTTATATTAAATATTTAAAGGTGAAAAATATGTTTTTGTTTGTGCTTAATCATATTTTTTACCTTTTTAAATTAAAAATTTTTGAGGCTTTCACATGATCAAAGTATCTTTAAAAAACCATTTTTTGAACTTTTTATGATTTTATGTCCGTTTTTGGGCATAATTTTGTTTATCTGTTTGCTTTAGTACTATATTTTATATCTAGAAGGTTTTTAAAAATATAAGCAATTGGTAATAGATATTTTCAATGATGAGCTTATACAGAGAATCTCTTAAAATGTACTTTTAAAATCAATCATAAGTATATACAATTAAATCACAAGAATTCGGTTTAAATTTCTATGATAAGTCCATTGATTAAATCGTGAAAAAAAGGTTTAAATTTAAATTATATGTATTTTTTTCTAAAATTGTTTTATAGAAGTTATAATTGAATCACAGAAAAGCAGTAAAAATGTGATTTCTAATATCTATGAAGCATAAATTATAAATTTAGTCCTGGAATATAATGAAGCTATTATTTTCGGATTAAACAACCAATTAATATTTAAAGTTGATATAATGCAACCTTTTCTAGGCTAAAACATTCAAATTTGGTGTTAATAAAATATATATCTACCTTTAAAAGTGCATATATTATTGAACCGATATAATGAAAATTAAATTTTGATTCGATTGAAATTCTACAAAAATTCAATGGAATAATCTTTAAATGGATATAAATAGCGCTAATCAATCCTTTAAAAGTACCCTGATAGTAATTTAAATATACTTAAATCCTCCTTATATTAGTTTTTGATATTTTATAATCTTTGTCTATATTTTCAAAAAATATAATAAAAGAATCAAAAAAGTAAAATATATCTTTATAGATTTTTATTACAGCTTAAAATCACAAAAAGAACCCTTGGAAGAAATATTTCAATTAATATTTTCTATTGAAAAACGCTATTTGCGTAATATAATGAAAATTTACACATAAAACAAGGTTTTAAGAAATAAATGTATCTGTAAAATATATTTTATACATAATAAAAACATTTGATTCACTATCTTGCCGCATAGTCTTTCTTAAACAACTTAATATATGTGAGAATATCGATTTATTTGTTTAAATGCAAATTTTATATTTATTGTGGCATATTGGAAAAACATTTTGTGCCCTTTTAATGCATATACATACAAAAATATCATTAATGAATCTACGAATTTTTTTATTTTTCTTCTCAAGCTATTTCAGTTCCTGATAAAATTTTTTTAATTTAATATATCCAAGAGCCTAGGATTAACATCTTTTGTGTTAGGTGTTTCAATTTTTGTAATGCTAATACCATTTTATAAACATTTACATATTTTTCTTGGTGACAAATATTTTTAAGAGATAAAAAAGCCTTTAGCTAAAGATACTAATCATGCATTATTCTTGTATTTTCTAATTTTGATATTCGAAAACTTAATTGAAAATTGAGGCTGATATTTAAGCAAACATAAAACAACCGATGAAGTTTGAATTTTTTTAGACGATAAATCTAATATCAGTAAAAAAATTTTAAACACTATAATTAGTATTGATATTACCTTTTTAAGGTATATTTAAATTATTATATCTCCTATTATCATCTACAAAGAATCACAGGGGTATTTTTCAGCTTATAACTGTGGAGTATATGGATATTCTACAACTATTATTATTTATATATCAAACTTTTTTTTTAATTTCAATTAATGAACTATAAAATAAATTATCATACTCATATATCCAGTGCAATATCTTCACTACCATATTCTATCCTTTTTATGGTTTTGAAGTATGAGAGAATCGTTTTATAAATATTATAAATTAAAATTTTATGTAAATGAGAATTTGTGTCTTTTTGTTTTATGCATAATATGTTTTTCAATATTAAAAATATATTGATAGATCTATCATTTTATTTTGATGATGATAAAAAAGGCATTTTTAAAGATACTGTTTAGCGTATAATGTGTATTGGTTAAACTAAAAATGTGTAAAATATGTAATTTTTATTTATATTTTTATCTATTTTTAAAAGGCTTAATTATATTATCAAATTGTGCGCGTAAACCAGTTTTTATAATATGAATGAATTGTTTCTATATTTTAACTGTATATTAATACAATTAAAGGGAATAAGACTATTGCATATATGATTATGTTTTTTAAATAATTTAGTACATAAAGCACGCTTAGTTTTTATGTTTGAAAAAAAAGATTCATAGGCAGCCGGACAAAATATAAAAAAGAAGCTGGTATTATAATGAAATTATCGCCGTTGAAAATGAAATAAATTTATAAGTATATATATACCTAGCGAACAACCCTAAATTTACCAGATAAAAATAAAACTACTCAATTCGTGCGGCTAATTTTGAAAAAATAAAATATATTATATTTGAAAAAAAACAATCATATGAAAAATTAGTTATATTATTGTATATAAATCTCCAATATTAAAATATATTAGACATATTTTTAAATACTTATCATTTTAAACCTGACCCGATCCGTTGTTATTTTAAAATGTTGATATATCTTATGAGCTTTTAATCAAAATACTACAAACTTGGAGCTGGTACTCAGCTGCATATATTTTATTTCTGTAATAATGATAAAAATTTAAGTTTTAATGAGGTTTCACCTTTAATTATTTATGATAAATTTGTTCTCAATTTTATATTAGCTTTGTTTTGTTAAATTTTTTTCATTATTAGGAATCTAGGCTATTTTTATCCTTATAATTTAAAAAAAAAATTATCGAACGTTTGAAATTTAGATAAGTAAATTTTTATATTAGGGGTCATGAACCCTTATATCTGCAAAAGAACAGCTTAGATCTTAGACATTATTATTTAAAAATCTATTTAATCAGAAAAGAAGTGTGATTTGGAAGGAATTATTAATTAAATATTATGCCATTAAAATCCAATTCTTTATAATAGAAGATGCCATTACTTTAAATCTATTTATATTCTTTTATTTAAAAGGGTGGATGTTTGATTTCAGTATGATATGTAAGATAAATATATACCACAGATAAAAAGGTATCTTAGATATTTATGCCCAATGAATATTGTAAAAATATATTTTTTAATAAAGAATCGGTGATTTCATTATTTTATCTTTGTTGCGGCTTATGGTAATATATTTGATTTAATTTAAAACAAAACATGTTTTCATTATTTTAATCTATTTTGCGGTCCATAGTAATAGATTATGTACATTTAAAGATTATTTAATGTCTATATTTTTTTATTTTTTTTATTTTATTATCATATTTTATATTTTAGGGTATTTAGACATTAATAAAATTCATTTGAGAGTATTATAGGTTCTATTCCACACATGTTATAAAAATGATCAATAAAGTTATTATATATTCTTTTAAAATATTTAAAGGATGAATGATTTTCTTTTATGAAGCCTATTCCGGTGAAAAAATACATGAAATTTGGCGCTAGAGTAGTAGTTTTTTCTGTGATGTTTCTAATTCTTTTGCCTAGTCTAGCTTTTTATCATACAGGTCTTTGGTTATTTGGAAGTTTTTAAGGTAAATATTGTATCAATAAATAAAATTTTTAATATTTTTGAAAAAAAATTAAAACTTAATTTATTCGTGAATTATATAAAGAATGCATTTTTTGCACATCTATTATTTTGATGTCTAAAAAATTTACCAAATAATGCAATTTCATTTGTATCTAGAAAAATTAATAGCAAGGGTAAAATATAATACATCATTGACAAAAATACATCAAATTTAGGCTTTTAGAATCTTAAATGACCCATTCATTTGTAAAAATAGAAATGTGGTAATATTTGAATTTTTAAATTCTTTAGTAAAATTTCAGGATAATAAAAAAAAGAAATCAAAAATTTTCAATATATATTCAAAAATAATCCGACCAATATCTAAGCGACTTTTTAAGGGTGTTAAAATACGCATTTATCAAATTTTAAAAATATTTTTATAATAAAATAAAGCTGCTTTTTCTTATTGAAAAAGACCCCTAAAATCACTAAAATTAAATTATTTTACTGTTTAAACGCATATTTTATGTGTAAAAATCCTTTTTAAGAAATCCATTTCATTCTGTATATTAGTTTACAGAAACAGTATTTAATGTTGATATCTGGGAATAGAATTTTCGCATGTTAATTTAATATGAAAAAGAACAAGCATAAATTTTTTTAAGTGATAATATTGTAAGGATTTTAAATTTTTCTTATTTATTACGAATATTATCATAGTTTTTGATGGTGATAACAGAGGATAAAAAATTTATTATAAAAACACTATAAAATGATATAAACATTCAAATTATATAATTAAGAATAAAATGTAATGAAAAATATATTTTTTAGCATCATTTATTCAAGAAAACCCTTCATACCTCTCTATAAATCGTTAAAACAATAAAAAAAGTTGAGGAAATAAACTATGTTTTCGAAGTATGTCCATATTAATATAAAAAAATAAAATCACATCCCGAGTCAACTCTATTAATATTTTATTGATTATTAAAAAGGTTTTTATGGTGTATTTATACAGATAATGTTTTAAACATATAGAAAAAGATATTTATAAGATAAAAATAAAAATTTTTAGAACGAAGCTCAGATAGTATAAAAACATTAATATTTGTCTTTACACTAAACCCATTAAATATTTTAAATGCAAAGAGAAGGTAAAATTTTTGTCATCTTTTATAACTGTTTCTAAAAAATATTTCAGTTCTTTAAATGTGTAGTTGAGAAAATCACCAACAGATAATTCTAATATTTGTTTTAATTTATGATTTTCGCTAACTATTAGATGTGTACTTTATTTGAATTATTATATATTTATTCAATAATACTAGCATAAACTTTTATAGAATTTAGTCAAAAACACATAAATATCAGCATTATTGGTGTTTCAAGAAAATAACACACATTTTACTAAAACAATATGATTTTATTTATTTTCCTGCCGATGTGTTTTCCAATTTGGTTAATTAATCTTAAATTTTATCATAAATTTTCTATAGAAGAATGATAAACCACATCTCTTTTGTTTTTCTTGGTTTAAAAAATATAGTGATCTATATGTTTTTATTAATAACTATATCGATTCGGTATTTTACAACAAATTTTATGATATATTTAAAAATAAAAATCAAGCGATAAAAAAATAATTATAACATTTTCTATCATCAATAACAAATCCTTCTAATCAATCGATAATATTATTATTCTACATGATTTATGCTGGAATATATTTATTTTAGATTTACAATAGGAAATAATTAACACCTTATTGTAAATATGGCGTGTTTCTTCGAGATGATTAAGAGAATTACATTTAAACATATTTTATCGCTATAATTATCACTCGTTTTCAATTTAATAAATCATTCGAGATTTTGAACATAATGATTCTAAATAATATTTTCATGTCTATTTTTATTTCTCTAAAATATATTTATTTTTGATGGAGAATGTCTATAGTGGATATAAAAATAAAAGTATGGTTTTTGCTAAAAAATTTATTTTAATGCTAAAAGATCTGATATCTTAAAATTTAGCATGTAGATTGTATATTAAAAAAAACAATATTTCTCATTATTTTAAATTTTTAAGAAATTTCAGATAATTTTAATCATTAAATAGTTTTTATTTAAGATAGTCCGGGATTTTTTCTTTCATAAAATCTTAACGGGGAAAAATTATTGTGTAGAGAAAATTAATAAGTCCTTTCTATTGTGTACTTATTGAAAATTGTTGGTGTTTGCATTTAATTAAATAATGATGATGTCCTGAAAAAGCACGAAAATAATTTTTTCTCGCATTTAATGCTTTATATTTAAATCAAATGAAAAGAAAAAAGGAAATAACTATCAAATCACCTTTATATTTTCTCAAAAACTATACTACAGTGAGAAATAATATAAAACCAACATTTTTATTTCAAAAGGGTATTTACAGTTTCAGGAAAAAAAACAGGAAAAATTATATTTTGTATTTATATGATATACTTTTTTCTTTTTTTTTAAGTATCATAATATATATCTTTCTTATAGATCCATCATTTCGATGATACAATTCCATTTTATATGAAACATTGATTATATTCTCCCCTTGTTAATGTTAAATATAAAATTTTGCTACTAGATTCATCAGTTTCAACGTACGTAAGGGTTTGATTCTTTCTGTTAGCCTTAACTCCTTTTCATATATTATTTTATTTATAAACCATTTAGTGCAATTCAGTGAAATAAAAATATTTAATAAAACCAATTTTATCTTGAATACACCGAATCAATAAATATTAATCATTAATTTTGATTCTTGCATTCTGAGCTGTCATTAATATACAAGTGCAAGACAAAAATTATTCCATATGTTATAACTTGGGACTGTGTGGTAACACTATATCATAAAGGTTATCAGAAAGAACTCGAAGTAACTAACCAGATTGTGGCATATATACAAACCTTTGCATCGAGAAAACCCCTTAAGCTTATATATTTGAACGGAGAAGAGGCATTAAGAAGATTTCAGAGAGAATAAAATAGTCGAATATATTAATACACTGCGCGCACGAGAGATCAGGCAAGTTGTTTCTATGTGAAACACAAAAATTACCCCGAATAATTTAGCCCTAAAATATATAGATAAATAAAAATTACTTATATTTCTTCTAAGACCTGATATTTTTTTATGCGATAAAAGAGAAAATAGCTTTATGTTGTTTGAAATAGGTATAACTAGCCTTGACAACTTAACTGAAGTTGTGAATGATAAATATACAAAGTATGACGCCTTGTCAAATGAACTTGGTTTAATTTGCAAGTGTAAAACAAGAATAATACCATATGTAATGACTTGGAATGGTATGGTTACGAAATTCCCTAAAAAATTTCTAAGGATTTAAAAATCCCGGACGAAGTAGAAGCATACATGCAAGCTCTCACACTCCCAAGACACTTGAACTCATCTCATTTATGAGAAGAAGAGCAGTTGATGAAAATAGATCAGGGGGACGTTTCAAAAGATGCATCAAGAAGTTGTGCAATATACAAATAGGCTGACCACGTCTAAAAGATAAAATTAATAATTAGCTAAATTAACCCATAAATGAAAAACTTATATTTCTTTAATTATCATAAAATTTGTTAAGGGTTAACTGTGCTAATTATTAGAAGTTATTTATTAGTATTTTTGCTTTTACCTATTTAATCTTATTCAAGAAAAACTTTAGATTGCTCTTTCGAACCAATTTGGCTTAATACTTCTTAAGCTCATCATCTTTACAATATTTTTCTTTCAAAACATATTAATTCAATTCTTTCCCACATATTATTATTTTGCGTATTATTCTGCTTCTGTTGGAATCCCAAACTCCAGAATATGCATTTTTAATTGTATATTATATATTTTCCTTTGCTTAATTTTTAAGTACGAACATTTTGATACATTATTTTTTAGCCCTCTAAATGACACGAAGAACCAAAAAAGCAGGAATTACGGGAAAGTATGGAACACGTTACGGAGCAACAATCCGAAAAAGAATAAAGAAATATGATATTGCACAGAGCTCGAAATACATGTGTTCTGCTTGTGGAAAAGACACGGTCAAGAGAACAGTCGTTGGAATATGGAAATGTAGAAGCAAGAATTGTGGTTTGAAATTTGCTGGTGGTGCTTATACTCCAAAAACAGTTAGTGCTATTAATGTTAAAGGAACTATTAAGCGTTTGTGCGAACTAAATAAATAATTAATAAAGTTTATTTATTATATATCATTCAATAATCCTTTTCTCTTTAAATATTCAATAATTTCAATGTTCAAAATTCTCAAATCATTATTTTTTGAAAATTTCGTATTATTGAATTGACATTTTAAATATTATATTTATTATTGATTTATTTACTTCTTGTAATTTTGAAATGGGTATAAAAACAGTGCATAAATCTTTTATATTCAAAACATTTTATGATTTATTAGTTCGCGCGGCTTTAATTAATTTACTTCGGATTTTTATATTTGTTTCATGTCAGGTTCAAATAAACAAAAATTTCCAAGGATCAAGAAACAAAAATGATATTCGGCATATTTACTTTCATCATTTCAATATTGAGCAACATCGATCATCACGGTACAAACGCAAGCCTGTATGAGAAAAACGATCCTCCTCTTCTAATAGTCTGTCCTGCTCATCCCTCAAGAGCATTTACACTATACTCAGTCAATGATTATAAGCGAGAAACACTTCCTTTGAATTTAGCATTGGTGACCGAAGAAATGCTACCCAATCAGATATTTCACTCCTACTATAGAAAAAAAGACAAGGGTGTGTGGTTCGAATGGAGCCGCCATAAAGACAATTACCTCGCTGATAAAGCTGCTGAAGACAGTACACTGTTCGATGACGATGATGTATCAAACGATATGTTATACGATAGGATGGGGAAGGTTGATGTAATTGCTAGCGGCAGTGAACTACATGGAACAAGAAGCTTGCGAGAAACGGACATGCTAATGGTAATAAGCCCCGTAGACGGAAAATACTTTAATATTATGAAGGATGATGATAAGTGTTTAACAGTGAGCGATTATACGAATGATCGTGGTGCTTACCCCATGTTTTTTGAAGATTGTAACGGAAGTGATATTCAGAAGTTCACTTTTGTAAGCGTCATGAAATCAGTGTGTTTACTTGAAATGGAAAATCTTTGCGATAGAAAATCGGGAAGAATCTCAACTGCCGAAATGATTGCGAGAAATAGAATGCTCCTTTTGCGCCAATAATTGGTAAAAATAAACCACTATTAAAAAAATATTACAAGAATTTATACTAAAACAAAAAAAATTTATTAACACCCATTAGATTGATATTCAAACGTCTTCACGCTTTTAAAAAACAGCGTAGGCTAATAATTGCCCATATTTTTTTTTACTTTGCCTATTCAACATGTAATAATATTTATATATATCATTTATTGTAAGACTATGATTATCCCATATGTTATAACATGGGACGGTGTGGTGACACGACATCATAAAAGGTACCTGAAGAACTAGATCTCACGAACCAGGTTGAGGCATGTATACAAACCTTAGGATTGAGAATAACCCTTGAATTAATAGGTCTCTAAAGAAGAAAGGGTATTGAAGAAGACTTTGGAGAGGAGAAGATAACCTAAAGTATAAATACGCTGTGCGCAAATAGAATCAAGCAAGCTGTGCCTGAGAACAAAAACTAAAATTACGACTATAAATATAGCCCATAAATAAAAAATCAAATTCATTTATTGTAAGAAAACACATCTTTTAATTATAGATTATAAAAATATGAGACAAGGGCTTCCTTAATCTTTTAAATTTTTCTTAACTTTATCCTGGTATTATGAAAATATAAATTTAGTGCTTTATTATTAACATGTTTATTCAAACTTTAAATTTTTTAATTATTTGAACACATCTTATTAATTTTTTGTAGAAAAGATTACATTTACACCCCTTCCCTTTAAGACCTCTTTTTGATGCTTATTCTTCTTTTAGACTTTATCAGCTCAAAATTTTATCAAATCCATTGAGATTACATATTCTCCATCAGCTGCCAAAAAAATCACATACAATATGTTTTGGGTCATTCTGAGAACACTAACTCATTTTAAATCATGGGATTTCATATCTTCATACATACCCATATATTTGCAGGTGTTTCTTCAACAAAAAAACCATTTTATCGGCTTTTCAATTTAAGTATTTTTAAATCCACAAACTAGCGAACCATTCATAATTTTTGCAATGCACATTACTTATTATAACGTATAAAAACATCCATAGTTTATAGATAATATGATTTTTTTGTTCAAATGATAGTGTATACTTTTCTCGGGGAATCGTTCACGGCGATTTATAGAATTATTGTGTTCTGATTTTATTTGACGTATTTAAATTCCACTTACCGTGTGGAATATATCGATAGCATCTTATAATATATTTATGTCTTCTATAATTTTAGCGCATTTTTACATCTTTTAGCTTAAATCTTCACTTTTATTATCGATTGTATTTTAATATAAAATTATAATCTTGATTATTATATTGATATTTTTCTACCAATTAACAAATTTTTATTTAAATTATAAAATGTGCAATGATTAACAATTATATATTCTTTTTGTATGTACTTAAAGCATCAACAATCTGTTCTATAGATAAATGTAAACTTTAGCTTAGAAAAGTTTAAACTTACCTAGTTACAAAAAAACAGTGCTAATTTTTGATCTTCTTTTCGGTTCTTTCATGGGATAGGATATTATTAAATCACAAAAAAAAATACAGAACTGTAATTTACATTTTTTTATTTTTCGCCGAAACGTAAAGAATCATAATAATAATTAAATATAGAAATCTATGAATAAAATGTCCTATTTCACACAAAAGATCAATGGAAATGATTATTTGTGATTTAAGTAAATAGATATAAATTTTATATTCTTATAAAATTTCAGAAATATATCAACACATGATAGCCATATAATTAGGATAAATTCACTTTTTAGTGTTTCATTAATGAAAGGGTGGAATAGCGGTACATAAAATTTAAACGTTTTTTTGTCAAATCAAGGAATTAAAAATAATAAGAAGGGAAATAAGTCTTATATGATTGTAAAGGAAAGTTAAAACTAAAAGTTTCGCAAAAATTGGTGCTGAAAGGGCGCAAGAATCTTATAAAACTATATAATAAAAGATTATAAAAATATTTTTGTGGTTATATATGAATAAACTAATCCCTTTAATGATGTAATACAAAATAATTGAATTTGACTGTGGTAAATACCTACTATATGGCCTAGTTTCTTTCTGAAGATTTATAAATAGCTAATCCAGCTGCCAAAAAAGCATAAATATATATTTTCAAAAAAAACGAAAATACGGATTTGAATCAAAATGTTTTTTTAACATAAAAATGGTGTATATAACAAAGATGTCAATTTCATGAAAAAAAATGAATCTGAAATAGAAAGAAGAAGTTTATTTTAGATTAGACCCTAATTATTTTTTTTATGATAGAGCATGTGTGACAGCAAACTTAAAGAAAATTAAAAAATAATATGTTCATAAAAATATATACTTATATAATGACCCTTTTCCCTATAAATCAAATTATTTTTATATACTGGATTGTAATAAATCTTCTTACAAAGTATTTTAAATCTCCCCATATCATAACACATAAATATATTCACTCACAGAACGTTATAAGGAAGATTAAAAAGATAAATAATAGAATAAGAGCAATAAAAAAAGCATTTAAAATATAATAGACTCTGTTAAGGTTTAAAAAATTAATTGATAAGTCTGGGACTAAATTGTGTCGCAGAATAATAAAGAAAATAATTAGATGCAGCATTTAGATATAAATATACTCTTTATACAGATCTAAAACATAATCCAAATTATTACTGATAAATTAACAGATGAAAATAAATATTGGTTTTTGTATAATAGGTTGGATACAGAACGTAAAAAAATTTACATCTCAAACCAATGTTAATTTAAAATACAAAGGGTATTTTTTCTGCGTGATATAAATGCTCTATTTGGAATAGTATGTTATCGGTAATTTATCAATAAAATTTCAATTTGTGAAAATAATGCAAATAGTTTCTTTCGTATTTATATGCTAACCAAACATAAATCATATTATGAATAAATAGTGTTTTTTATAATTTACTATAAAGTTCAAATATATCGAATTTTTTGAAGTTTCTAAGCCTTTTGGCATTTTTTTTATAGAATACAAGTATTAAAATATAAAGTATTTAAAATTCTAAGAACATGTAATTTTATTCATGTTTCAAAGAAATTTGCGATATTATGGGGTTTATGCTCTCAAAATTTTTACAGATTTCATTTATTTTGCTTTTAGTTTACAATTAACATTTACAACGATAATATTTATAACTTTGTATTTTCAGACATCTTTTCAATTAAATCTTGATAAAAAAATATGTTTCGCTACAATATATTTTGTTCTAGATCCTTAGATAGTTTTTTTTAATTTTTAGGACAATTTTTTGTTATTTCAGTTCTATCACGATGTAAGAAAATATTTGGTCAATTATATGGATTTCTTTACTATTTTCTCGTTTTCTAACGACTCGAGTGTATCCACTGTTTTTGAGGTTTTTAACATATTTAACAAAAATATTTTCCTCAGTGCAGCAATAGTTTTTTTTCCTAAGCTTTCGCCTTGCACTGGAATCTCTACAGATTTTTTTTTGGTTAATTTTACACATTTACTATCTTCCCACTTGGATATAGAATTAGAATCTTCTTTTGCGTAGACTTTAGATGATAAATCATCTGCTTTAAAATGTGAATATTCATGTTGTATTCTTTCACAATTCTTTATGAAATCCATTCTATACCTCATAATATTGCCGTTAACTTTTTTCTCATTTTTCATAAAAATTTCTAATTCTTCCATTTCTTGTTTTGAATAAGCAAGAATCTTTGAAAAATCTAATTTTAATTTTAATATTTTTGAGAAATTATTCACTTCATGAGTAAGATTTGTTATATGATGCAAGTCTAGCGTTTTGGAGCTTTTTTTTGTCATCGCATTTACACATGTGCATAAATCTCCTTTCATTTCTTTGCATTTATTGATAACATCTTGTATTTTTTTATCTACATTATCACGGTTTTCAAGTAGCTCTTTTTGTCGAATTTCTTTATGGTAGAGGGAACACTTTTCTGAATCCTCTGCTCTAACATGAATAAATGTATACATTAGATCCCCATCAAAATTTTCTGTTATGTATGAGTCTGTGACAGTGCAAGGATCCTTCACATCAAAATAACTTGCCGATAACATTCTTAGTATGCGTTTTGTAACTTCTCTGTAATAAAACTTGAATAATATTATTATATTCTCTAGTTCAAAAGCCTTTTTTACGACCATGCCTTCATATATATCAACATTAATAATTTTCGTCGAAAATATTAAATTGAATACTGGTTTGTTATCGTTATGTGATTGACTCATTATATAGTTCGACGAAAAAAAGAGAAATTTTGATCTGCCTAAACCATACATGCTTGCATCAATGAATACTGTCATATTTTTCATATTTTTTTCTAGTTCCAGGTATCTGTTTGAGCATAAGTACAGTCGAGAGCCTGCATTATTCTCATATTTTTTAAATCTTTTTATTTGCTTAGTATTATCTGTCCTGGAACCGATTCTACATGTTTCTTCCGTATTTTTATCAATATCTTCCGCATTAACAATTTTTTCGGTGCTGTCATTGGTTGAACTGAGATCAACTTGTGCGGAGCTTGAGAGGAGATTTATTTTAGATTTATAAAAACTTCTTTTGCCTTTTAGATCGCATTTTATAATAGTTTCGTATTTATTATGATCACTTGTGAAGTAAAATTCACTATTATTTAATTCAGCTGTTTCATCTGATGCTTCATCTGATATAAATGAATATGTAGTCATCACAGAATCATTAGAATCATATTCTTGAAATCCATTAGCTTCTAGATCGTTACAATCTATGCTTTTTCGTGAAAAACATTGTATTTTCGCTGTTTCTATATCATGATGGAGATATAAATTGTAATCACTGGGAGCATTTTTAGATTTCGGCTTTTCTGTATTTAATTTACTTGAAACGGCATCAGAATTTTCAAGCTTTTCTTTACCAAAAAAGGATGCCAGTCTTTTTATAAATTTTTTAAAAGTTCTTGGTTTTTTTAGATTTTTTATTGTAGCAATCTCGTCAAATATTTGATTTTGATTCACCAAACCCGACGATGCATCTGATTTAATATGAACCTGCTTATCTAAACTATTTTTTTCTGTATAGCTCTCTGTTTTTAAGTACTCAGTCACAGCAAATATACCTAGAATATTTGTATAAAGACGTGAAATTTTCATTTATGATACAATAAAAAGCTTATTTATATTTTTAGAAATTGATATAAGATCTGTGATTCTTGAATCTTTATGGTTATCAGTCTAATTGATATAACTTCAATCAATCATCTCTTGGCGAATCTTAGATTTTATTGGAATCATAGATTAAAAAATTACAGTGATCTTTTAAATTTATTATGTGATTATTTGAGCTTTCTCATGTTTTTTGTACTATAAGTTGAAAGTTTATATCATGTGTTTTAAAATTCTACCAAAAGAAAAGGCAATGAATCGACATAGAAATATATTTTCCAAAAAGATGAAGTTTCTCTGTTTTTAATTTTTATATAATAATTCTTTGCATAAACAAAACAAATTAAAAGGATAATTTGGCTACGTTATAACAACATAAAATAACTTCATTTTTAGAAAATAAAAAATCCATAAGTTATTCAAGAAATTGTAAAAACCTTTTACTGTAAGATATAAAAAAATTGGATATTTTTAATGAAATAAAATACAAAAAAAAATATAAAATATAAAAAAATGTCAAATTAGCGAGAATAAAAACAATAAAATAATAGAAAAATAACATTTATAAAGGAATACTATGATTCATATAGATGATTGCAAAAAACAAATTTAATTTAAAATTCTCCTAGTGAATTTTTATAAAATTAAAATAATAATTACACAGATAAATTTACTAAAATTATAATAATTATGATTTTTTATGACAAAAGATTTTAAAATAATTAGTATAATTTTCAAATATAACATTTTTTTAAGAATTTATTAATACAAAAGTAGCAATTTTACTCACCATAAAAAATACATATTAAACACTTATTTCAGAAATAAGGTTTCATGTCTTGTGAAAAAGTCCGTGAAGATCATGTATAAAATATTATTTCAACTAATAAACACGTGCATTTTTATATATTAACTTCAGAATTTTTATGATGCTGTATATAAAACGTTTTATCACATCACAAATATGTATATATTAAATTATAGAAGCTTCGAATTGAAGGCAAAACCTCTGTAAAATACCTTTTACACAAGAATGTAATGAATAAATAATTAACTGAACTCTTACATCGAAGAATCGAAAATTTTGCTTTTACAATAACGTAAAAGTGAAAAAAAAAAATCGATCACGGATTAAAAAATCCAATTGTGCAGACCAATTTTTGATTTTCTTGTGCTTTAATATATATAACAATATCTTTTATGCTAACATCATCGAATTTTTTATGGTATTTTAAAGTATATTCTTTTATAATATTTTTTTATTTATGTGTTTTTTTTTGCCTCGCAGTTTTAGACTTGCTCTATAAGCATAACGTGATAAATATCCGCGAACCAGGATATCCATATCTTTGGCTATATCCAATTCTCTTATATCTTCTTCGATGCCTCTCGACTTTCAAGATCTTTAGTCCAAGAAGTTTCCTTAATCCTATAGTTTGAATATATACCACAATTTGTTTTGTGACTTAGAGTTATCTTTTAAAAGCATAAAATCATAATTAAATTCCTTAAAAAAAATTTGTTACTATTTCTGGATAAAAATCCACCTAATTGATGTAAATAAATATAGGAAGATATAATGATAGACTTATTTATCGCTTCGAGCTTCTCTAAATAATAATATATGCATAATTAGTGCTGCATATTATTCATACGTTTACTATCGGGTTAATTTTAAATAAATCATATTTTATAGAATACATCCACAAAATACCATAAGTCGTATAATAAGGAATTGGTGATGTCAATAGAAGCGAAAGCATGTGTATAGACAGTAGTATTGTGAAAAAAAACATGAATATATAAGTCTTGAGCGTAGAAGAAGCATTAAAGAGGACTGTAACGATGATGTGCTTTTAAAAAATATACAGCAAACCTCTATTATAGAGCAATCCAAAGTTTTGAGAGAAAAAACTTAAAAAGTTACAAATAACTAACCCTCTATTAGTAAATATTTATTTATATTATATTATACATTACATCACATCACATGGAATATTGTATTCACAAGATATTAAAAGTCGTATATTAAGAATTTAGGAATGCATTTTGAAGCAGAAGCATATAGAAAACGTAATAATTTACAAAAATACCTTGAATTATATGTCTTGAAATAACGAGATTTAAGATTTACAAACCAAATATGTTTTAAATGGCAATCCAAAGTTTTGCGTAAAATAATTTAAATGAATTAAAAATAAATAAATCTACAAATACATTAGTGTGATTATTAAAAAAATTATCCATCATACGGATTAATCTAATATTTTTTGATGTGAAAAATGTATGATCTTGATAAGTTCATATTTAAAATCACATCTAGATTTAAAAAATGATGCCTCTAGTGATCAGAGGTTAATCAATTTTTAAATTCTGCATAAGATGATTAGCATAGACTCAAACTGGCGCTGTGGATGCCCTTGATTTTAATGATTTGTTTTTTAACCACATCAATTTAAAAAAGAATGCAATTTGGACGTATTTCCATTAAAACTATGCCCGTGAAAATATTTTTGATATTTATTTATATGGCTAAAATGCTTTGATTTGTATTTTATATTTGATCTTGCTTTTAAATTATTATCTCAGTGCAATTTATTAAATAATAAATGTATTCTACGAATATTAATTTTGTAAAACTTGTCGTTGTCAACGTTTAATAGAAATGATTAAAATCGAGCCCATATTTTGATTCTCAAGGCGTTGAAAATCATATATGAACTCATTCATGGTATCATATATATAAACTTCGGTAATTCGTTATTTTTTTATTTCTGAAGTTAAAAGCCATTTTAGAAAATCACATATTATACCATACAAAACGACACAAATATTATCAAATTATAAAAGTTTTAGATTTATAATATTATCTTATTCCAAGAAATCTATATATGTTTCTGAGAAATTCACGCTATAGATTCGCAAGGAAAAGTGACTTTTCAATCTTGGCTGCGCTAATATAATAATATTCTTAGAAACATCTATGTACGTTTGAAATTGTAAAAATTTGCCATGAAAATGCTATAATCATATGTTTGTATATTTTCAATCGAAATATTTTATTTGCTCTTCTCATATAAAAATTCCAATTAATGATATAACCGTATAATTTTTTAGATAAATTTCCTAATAGTTAAAAAAAATCTTATGGCGACCTTTTATGAAAATAGCAAGCCAAAACGTGGTTGAAAAAATACGAAATTATATTGAATCAAAAAAAATTAAATGTCTTCAGAAAAGTAAAAAAAAATCAATAATCAAATATTATTCAAAATAAACTATATAGAAAGTGTCAGGGGCTATGTTTTTTTATTTAGACTAACTTTTTTTACAAATAAATCGCTATACGCATCTTAATATTTCTAAAATCTAAACTTTTTCTCAGATCAGAACATAAATTTTATAAGTACTAGATTTTCTTATGACGTAAACTGAAGTAAATATGAGTAATTCATGTATCTTTTATTTTAAAAACATCATATAACAAAGTACTAGAAAAAAACAACTGACCAGGATTGATGAATAGTAGTTCATTGTACCTTTTTAAATGAAAAACATCAGAAATTTCGTGTCTAAATACTCTAAAATCGTAGTTTGTTGATGACAGTGAATCCATCTGATTTTTTTGTTATTATTTTGGGTGTATAAATATTTTTTTATATAAAGAGATCAGCTAAATATTCTTAGCAATCAAAAATGTATTTTAGTTCTTCTATCTGTCAAAAATTTCAGTCGATATTTTGTTATTCCATCGCGATTTTTGCGAATATGTTCAGAATAATTCATTTTCCACCCATGTATCTTATCTTTTCAAACCAAAAATTTTGAAAATTTAAGCCCTATTATTATTTTTTATTCTACTTTTTTTCTTTAAAATTCTTTAAGTCTTTAATGAATAAATTAATTAATTTGGGGTAATTTACTTTTTATTGTGTCAACAAAGTTATTTAAGAAGTGCCAGACACTATTGATGTGCAGAAATGTTAGATACAAGGTCTTAAATCACTTTTATACTAAATATACATGAAAATTTTATTCAGAAATTCAAAATTTAAAATATGAAACATACGAAGGCATTAAACATAATTTCATCATTACAAAACAATTTTCATTATGATATTTTCAGCGTTTTTTTTTCTTATTTCACTTGTTTCAATTAGATATGGCTTAAAAAAATTATTTATCTTCAAGAATAACTACTAAAATATTGAATTTTTTCCCGGAAATACATTAAAAATAATATATAGTGGTTTTGTCTAATTGTTTATTATTTTATTATTTTTTTTCTTTTAAAGTTATCGAATAAAATCGTTCTTATATTCTTCCGGGAAATATTATAAGGTTAAAATGTCTAAAAAATAATGATTTGTACATTTTTTTACACAACTTAACGAGTGGAATATCATTGAATAAAAAAATCAATCGGATCATAATTTTATCTTTAACTAGTTACTCGGGTGGTTTTATACGTGATTCAACTAAGCAAAGATGTTTAATAGTCAACAGACGCTGTTAAAATGGTGTTTTTTTAGACTAATTGACCTCACACTCAATATTTGTTTCTGAAATATTGCAATAAGTATTTTACTCTTATTTATATAAAAAAAATTTCGGAAAGCTGAAAAACCTTTTAGAGGCGCCTTCTTAATCTCAAGTACTGTATTTTAATTATTTAGTTGCCCCATAGATTCTGGGTTATAAATTATTGAAAGATCAATTTTAAGTATAGGAAATTTTTAAAAAAGATATAGAAAAATAAATGGCTAAGAAAAAATTTTATTAAAAATTTACGTCTTATTAAATAGGGTTTCATATATAAAGGCCAAGTCTATTTATATAATCATCCCTAGAAATTCTTTAGATTAAAAAAA
Source organism: Rhyacophila brunnea (assembly GCF_057557595.1). Classification (NCBI taxonomy): domain Eukaryota; kingdom Metazoa; phylum Arthropoda; class Insecta; order Trichoptera; family Rhyacophilidae; genus Rhyacophila; species Rhyacophila brunnea. The sequence goes on from NW_028232835.1 coordinate 70,407, forward strand.
ATTTATGGAATAATTAAATAAAATTTATGGAATAAAAATATTAAAAATCAAAACACCAAAAAGGAGTCTATTCATTATATTTCAATGCAAATATATCCGTTTTAATTTAAAATAAATTTATTACAAATTTGAAAATAATACAATTTACTTACACCCGAGATTGGAAAAAGAAATATAAATATTTCAAGTGAGTATTTTGCTGATATAGACAAAGAAAAACTAGACAAAAGAATAAAATTATAGCTATTCAAATTACTGAAACCATTAAAGTTCATGTATACAAAAAGGGCATATATTTACTTATTTTTAGATAAATGCGCCCTGTATTATAAAACTCGTAATCTAAATTTAAAATCCTTAAATGACGGTCAATTTTTTGGATAAATTAACTAACGGCTAAGTAATGATATGATCGTAAATTAAAGGATGCAATATTCAGTGGCTTATAAATTTGGATGTAAAGCCAGTATTTTTTATTTAAGAAAAAATCATAAACGAACACTATAGGTCATTTTAATGGAATTTATAAATTAAAGGATCAAAAACACTAGATTTAAAAAATATTGGTTTTTTTATTATTATAATCTTAAGAAAAAATAGATGCTCATGATCAAAAGGTTTTTTTATATTTAAAACGGTTTTTTTAAAATTTTTCGATTTAGAAGTCGATACTTCTATTGATTTTATATCTCTGACACAACGATAAAAATCATGTTTCTCATCGTAAATTAAGATTCTGCAAAAATTTTAACATCCCGAAATAACAATAATGTGCATAAACACAATTAAATCGTATATTTGTAAATTTAGCACAAATTTACATTTTTATCTAATGCTGAAAATGCAACTGATGAAATACGTGGTGATATTAAAAATTATTAACACTAAATATAATATTAATAAAACTTGCACAACATATGATGATTTTTTATAACTAGATACGATAAATCATGATTTATTATTCTTTTTATTTTATTTTTTTTATTATAGAATTAAGCGCTATAAATAAAATAGCTTAAGATAGATATATTTGCGATTATATAACAATCAAAAGATTTATTGAGGTTTAAAATGTTTTTTAAAGGTAAATATTATTGTGTTTTTTACTAATGAAAAATATATAGAAATCGAAAACCCTCATCTATATTAAAGTTCAGTAATAATGTCATATGAGTTTTAAAACCACCTTTAACATCCTAAATCCGCTTTTTAGTACAATTTTTCAAAGCTTGAAATTTTATCTAGCAGCATATTTTCGTATGAAGAGCTTTTAATAGTGTCATAAAACCATTATAAAGGCTTCATCTTCGAAAAAATACTTAAAATCAAAAATGTTATAAGTAAATCTGTGCTGAAATATGATATTTTTCTGCCAGTATAATTAGTATATTTGGAGGTTTTATCTTTATTTTTTGTAAAAATCAATGTTTATAAAGGTGCTATAATATGTTTAAAAGATCAAGCTGTAAAATTAATGGTTTAAAAGTTATCAAATTAGAAACGCTCCATATTGTTTCTAATCATTATTTATAATAAGAATAAATAGAAATAAAAAAAGTTGATGTTGAGCTGCAAAAAGAAATCATACAAATAAAACAATATATTACGGTCTTTTGTATTTATAAATTCTTGTTCCTTTGCTTTAAAAACTTTCCTACACACAACCTTTTGTTGTATACTAAATTACATATAATTTATGGAAACACTGTAAATTTGGCTTTTTTACGTTATCTTTTCAAGTAAAGATAAATTATTTATAACATTGTTTTTAAAAATGTACAATTTATTTATTTATGAGTTAAATTTCTTTTTATCAATTAAAAACTGGTTCAGCTGAGTGGGAATATTGCACAACTCCTTGATGCATCTTTTGACACCTTCCCCTGGTCTATCTTCATCAACTGCTCTTCTTCTCTCAAATGAGATGAGTTTAGTGTCTTTCGGTATGTGAGAGCTTGCATGTGTGCTACTACTTCGTCCGAGATTTTAACACATACAATAAATATATTCCTTAAATTAATGCTTAAATATTATAATAAGTATCTGATTTATAATTATTAAAAGTTTGCACCAGCCGGGAGTCGAACCCGGGCCGCCGCCTTGGAAGGGCGGTGTTATACCACTTAACTACTGGAGCTTAAAAAATGGAAATTTAAATCTAAGATTACCATTTTAAAGAACGTTAAATAAAAAAAAATAATGGGGCTATAGCCGTATAATACAAAATAAAATATAGTGCATATTTGTTTGATAAATCCCTTTATTTTCCAAATAACTTACTGTAAATACAACTCAAAATATAAAATATAAAATATAAAATATAAAATATAAAATATAAAATATAAAATATAAAATATAAAATATAAAATATAAAATATAAAATATAAAATATAAAATATAAAATATAAAATATAAAATATAAAATATAAAATATAAAATATAAAATATAAAATATAAAATATAAAGCATCAAGATACGTGATGCTTTATACGTTTTACAGAAGAAGATCAGTTGGTGAAGGTGTCAAAATATTCATTAAGGGTTGATTCTATATTAATAATGGCTGTATACATCTTAGCAGATAGAATTCTTAATTGAAGAAACTTGGACCAAAATAAAAAAAATGTGTTTTTATGTGTTTTTAAAATCACCAAGAATGTGGCTATAGTTAATATTTTTACAAACATGTCGTTTTAACCAAAATAAGTCATGAAGTGTTTTTCACATTTAGATAAATATAAAATATCTTTAAGTATATAATGAGCAGTTCTAATTTCTTTAGTAAAAAGATTAAAGCCATAACGTAGAGACCACATTTTAAATTGGTGATTCTTTATAAGTAGCGTTAAATGACGTGTTACATTTCATAGGTCTACAAATTAGCATAATAAATATAAACTAAGGGCAAAAGACTTCGACTATTATGAGATTGCTTTTTCATTTATAATTTAGAAAATTTAACATTGCTGCAATATAATGGATGTATTCGATGAATTAGTTTAACATCCATCTACAGTTAAAATAAAAAAATATATTCACAAATATTCATGGTTTTTTCCTATATATTATTAACCCGCATATATTGTATGTTTGAATTGAATCACCGTGATATTATATTATAAATTATCCGCATATTTGTTTCTTTAGCACATTGTTTAAAGTCGGATCATAATCAATCAGAACAAAATATTTTTTATTTATGATTTTCATCTTATTCTTTACATTTCATGAATTTAAATTATTCAACGGTTCCTACTAATCTTGTGGAGATTAATTTAGACATTCAATACCAATATTTACGGAAAACAACGAGTTTTAAATGTTATTTAATCAAAAATACAGGTAATGTACCGCTTCAATTATGTATAAAAAAAATTATCCCGATAATAATTTAAGTTTACGATGTTTACAAGATAGATTCTTTATAAATAATAACTTTGTTGGCAAGAAAAAATATTTTGATAAAATGAAACTTATACTTAGTTTATTTAAGAGCAATAATTTACCTAATTATAATTTGTCTTTGCACATTAGATCAACACTTACATCGTATTTCATATTATCCTTGCAAAATCCTTTTAGGGTCATCTCATTAAAAAACTTTCCCTCTACACTCTCAAATTTTTTATCCGGTTCTGACCCATCATTGCATTTATCATAATTTATTTTCTTTAATTCGGTTATAATATGTTCGGTGAGCCGTTTTCTGTCGCCATAAACCTTTGTAACATAATTATATTGTTTAGATGACATTCCAAGATCTTTATTATCTTCACCTTTTTCATCTTTGCTCACATCTTCAAAATTAAAGAAGACCATATCGATTCTAATTGAATCATTTTCTTCCCTACTATTATTAACTATATTTAACGTGACTAGACTTTGAAAAAATGGTATGTAATCTTTCACCACTTCTTTGACTGGATCGTCGTCGATTTCTGAATCTTCATATGCTGATAATAGTGACCACATCAAAGGAAGAATTATCATATGTGCTCACTAGAAATCATTTTTTAAATACCTTGGTTGTTTTGATTCTGATTTTAACTTGTATTATATATGATGATCATTTTATTTGAATAATTTATCTAAAACAATCATTTTTACACTTGTTAAAATTTATCTAATCTTATTGCCTTTCACATATTCTAGATATGGATATGAATCTATCTAAAATTTTCTGATTTATGTTATTATAACTATAAATCTCGCACTAGAGACATTTTTATGGTACAAACAGGACGTGACATTAATCATTTTTTGAGAATGATGGGATTGATGAAACACATCTCTCTTGAAATGAAACAAAACTTACAATCATATTAAATGTCAAAGTTGTGCTTGAGCTAGACAAAAGGGTTCGAAAGTATATAACACAAAAAACCACTTATAAAACTATGTTTATTCATAGAAATTTTTACTTATAAAGCATTTTGGGATACAGTTTTGCAATAAACACCTTTTTTTTTAAAAAATATTATTGTTATATATGAAAAATAAAATGATTTATGTCCATGCAATTTCATAATAAAGTAAACGAAATCCGAAAAAATTTCAACTTAAGTTTTTAAAAAGTATTTTTATTGATTGTATTAGATAGTGAGAGTTATGATCATGGATTTTATATATGATAAATGGTGTTATGGATTCCTTTAAAAAACAGATTCCGTGATTTGCCGCACTTTTCGATGATATTTATATTTTTCAGACAGTAATTTCATTAAAAATCAATATTTACTGCATTCTTTTTATACTCTAATATTATAATTCTGCATTTCTAACGATTTTTTGCATTAAACACAAAACAGTCATGTTATTATTATCACCTTTAGAATAATTAACTCAAAATTAATTAAAAAACGAAAAACTATAGACAGTATAATTTTTGGCTAAATAAATGTAATAAAATATGATCGAGTTTGTAATAATCAGTTAACTAATGCTGTATAAAAATTGAGGGGATTTAAAAAGCAGCTATAATTAATTTTTTGGCAACAATCAATGAAATCACAATAAAATGCATATCTATTTCTATAAAATCTTTATAATAAATTTGTGTATTAAAAGTATAACTTTCATAGGCTAGTGTAGCGATAAAAAGTATTGTAAACAAGAATTTAGTGATTTATTGGGATTTTTGCTTGATACAATCCTAGCAAAAAATTTTAATTTAAAAAATTTAAATAATATATGCCCGCGTTTCTCGGAAAAAACATAAATTACAGTTAAAAACATTTTTGAAATATAATTTGTTATCATAAATAAACCATCTTCAAAGCGAAGGGGTATTTTTTTGTTATTAACGCCAATTTATTGTATATCTTTCTATTCAAGCTCCAATAGAATAAACAAATGCCTATGAATATCAATAATTATATTATGAATCATTGTAGACTTAAGGATTAGAATCATTTAAAATAAAAGAAACAATAACTAATTATTATATTTCATGGGGATATGTGTAATTTCTTTTAATGACTCTATAGTCTAATTTTATTCAGGACGTGGGCCTCAAAAATAATAGTGTTTTTAAGATAAATAAATAAGATTGAAATCGTATAATTAGCTCTAGGCTCCAAAAATTGTGTAAACTGTTGATAAAAGAAATCATATACATATTTTCACGATAAGAAAAATATTTGGAAATTACACATTTTATCTTGATAAATGCCGATAAGTCAGCTTCTATGGTAGAAAATTTAAAAATAAACTCTAAAAATAAAGCTTAAGCTATTTTGTTATTTCATAAATTTTATTTCCTATTAATCATTGTAGTGACACTAGATACGTATACCCTTGTTTATTGCTTCTTATATATTATCACATACAACTCAGCTATCTGTTTTATGTTAGATATTGCTTAGTTTTTGTTATAGAAAGATGATAAGCCTTGCTTAAAGTCTTTTAATTTTTCTACAAGACCGATTTTATGTGGAATTTTGAAACCTAGCAGTCTAAAGTATATAAAAAAAATGTAAAACACCCAAATACGAAATTCAACGATATTTTGGGGTAAATGAAATAATATTTATTGGTCTTTTAGTCCAAATATAATTAATATCAATACTCTGCGCAATAAGATCCTGCCATATGAATCCAATTTTTTGCGAAATAATTAATCTTTAAACGCTTATTTTACTACAATAATAGTTACAGATATCTAAAAATATTATTAATGTAAATTTAATATATTTTTTCATGGTTTATATAGAAATTATCTTTCAGCAGCTACATTTTATTCATTTAAAACATACATATTCATCTATAATTTAGATTCGAAAAAAATCTTCTATTGAGACCTTTGATATATATTTATACAATTTTCAAAGTGAATGATGTTATTACTGATGTTCTCTTATATCATTTTGTGTTCTTAATTTACAAAATTTGTAGTATTTTTACTATTTCCCACTTATTATTAAGCCATGCAATAAATCTTTTAACATATTTATGACAGCCATTATTATTTTTATTTCCAGAGGTAGTATAAATCCTTTGATATTTATACCCTTGAACTTATGTTGCATGCTATTTATTTATTTATTATGGTTTACCTGTAAAAATAAGCTTCTAAGTATCCATTTTTTAATATTTTACCTTTAAAATTTTTAAGAATAAAATATGAATTTTTAGAAGAAAAATATAATACTTTCCAAATTATGCTTATTATAATGAAGAATATAACTAAATAAAGACAATTAATAATTTAAAATACATTCACCTGTACTTTTTCTTAATATTTTCTTTAATTTTACATCAATGCAAAAAAAAACGAATAATGCCTCATTATATTATTCCCATGTAATTAAAAAATCAAATTACTAAAATAAAACCATTATCATATTCCATGGTTGTCGATAAAATAAATACGCCTTTGAACAAAATAATCGTTACAATGACCAATGATGGTATACTTACCTTCGCTATATCATATATATAAAATATAAGCCTTTTGCGAAGTAGATGAATTTTTAACCCCATAAAAATGTATTTTATGATAGTAGCGATTTATATTTATTGCATTTTTTTCTTTAATATTACGATCGCAACAAATAAACTAGACCTATAAAATATCAAGTAAAAAAACTGTAATTCTGGTATCTGATAATGAAGCCTGATTTTTCCCTTAAATGCCTGAAAATCTGAGGTTAAGTGTATAAAAGATATAATAGAATCAGAATAAATATCAAAAGATCCAATTTTTTGCTTTTAAAAGAAATCATAATGGTAAATCTGAACTAAAGCTATTTTAAAAGGCAATTTTGTATGTTTAGGGGGTTATTAAACATAATTTAATTTGACAGAATTTAAAGATTTCAAAAAACCATCATTATCCGTTCGATATGAATAAGAATTATAATACCTTTATTGAACCGTATAAATTAGATTTAAAATATAACAGTATTAATATTGATTCTTTTATAAATATTGTGGTTTTACTTATTATATATGAAAGTTCAAATTCAGCCTATATGGTAATTTTTAACATTAAGTTTTATTGTGCGCATCAAAGTATTTTTTGCAGTATAAAAATCAATATAAAATAAATTATTAATGAACCATAAAAACAAGAATAATAATATATTTAATTCTTAGAATGACTTGTTGTGTTCAATAAATATCATAAGTAGTTATTAAGGGGTTGAGGATGTGAACTGAAGCAGAAAAAATTTCGAATACAATAAGATTGAGCGAACAGCTGAATATAAAAGTCTTGAAAGTATAATTTAAATAAAGGAAAGTTTGAAAGATAATTTAATCTAAACACCGATTTTCCCAAATATGGCATATAAGGAAACCGAAAGTTTTACATGCACAAATACAATGGTGTAAAATCAAATTTAACCAAAAAAAAGATGTATATTCTGGTGTGCTTAGACTTATATATAATTGGCTATATAACATTTCACAGTTTTCAAACTAATTATTTCATAATATAAAATTTAATGACCAAATTTAGAAAAATTGGTCATTGAAACCTATGAATATAAGAATACAGTTTCTATTTTTGAATTAAATATACAACAACTTTCCACGAATAACATCTAAATAACATCAAAAAACACTATTCACTACCGAAACCTTGGGATTGAGAAGAACCCTTGAATTAATAGGTCTTGAAAGAAGGAGGGGTATTGAAGAAGACTTAGGAGAGGAGAAAATAGCCGAAAGTATAAATACGCTGTGCGTACAGAGAATCAAGAAAGCTGCGCCTGAGAACAAAAACTAAAATTATGACTACAAATTTAACCCATAAATAAAAAATACGTTCATTACCGAAAACAATAATTATTTAAACAGCAAAAAAAATCTTATTATCTTGATTTTACCAAAATTACAATAAATATATTTTCAAAAGCAAACAAAATAATATTAACATATTTTTCTGAAAGAAAAATTTTTATATTAATTCTTACTTCACAAATATTCATTTTTAGATATTAATTATTACAGTAATAATAATTCCACAAAGTTTTTATTTGTAGATTCAGGCTGAAAAAGGCTGTTTGTCTTAAAAAAAATATTTTTTTAGTGAAGATTGTATCTGAATTACTCTAATTGATTTTTCTAAATTGTCACAATATCATAATCAATGATTTTCGAAATTGTTTTATTCCTTTGAAACAATTTTTTTTTTCTGAAGATTTTATATAAATTATTCTGTCCTATGATAATTCTAAATGGTCATAATTTCATGATCAATGTTTTCAAAAAATTTATATTCCTTTAAAATAAATATTTTTTTTCTGAAGATTCTATCAAAATTATTCTATTATATGTTTCCCCTAAATGATCACAATTACATAAACCAATATCTTTAAGAAATCGGTTTTGCTCTGATCACACACCGATGCGCTTCGATAACTGAGATTGCATAACCGATTTTAATTACAATAAATATATCTGTGTCTAATTTTAAATATAAAAAGAGTTACAGGCAATAATTTTACATTAGCTGATAACAATTCGATTGAACATGGAAAAGTAAAATATTAACAAACAGTAGTTTCGCATGATAATATAATATATTATTAACATTATATATAGTTTTACACGAGGAAAGATTTCAACGGCTAAAATATTTTATAATTCAAATAGAAATATATATATTCGAGATCGCAATCTATAAATATTATAAATATAAATTTCAAAAATAAATTAGTTTAGATCGAATCGCTTATTATTTAAAGTCTAAAGCCGCAATGATGATTGATTATTATTTTGACATTAAATACAGATTCAATATATTAATTGATATATTGAAATAGCAGACCATGATTGTGTTATGTCTTATTTTTGAAATATACGGTATATATGAATTACTTATATAGTATCAAGCAATTAATTAATTTTAGGTTTTTTTCATTATGCATGAAGAAACATAAAGAAAGTCGAATTTCATCCGAAATTATTCTTTGAGAATTCATGGCGTATTATAATATTTGAATGAGAATTTTAAGAAGAAAAAATATTGATCTTATATAAAGCTAATATAAGCCTCAAGTTACGATTTGATCCATGTATTTTTAATTTAAATTCTCCAGATGATTGTGATGATCAAAATATTTTTATCGATAAATTAAGGTTAAATTAATTTATTCCAATTCATATTTTCTTTTGAATTACTGTAATCCGCATAATAATCCTCAAAATTTCTAGATTATAGGGCTATGAGATATTATTATTACCATATCAATAATTTATAAATTCAATATAAGTCACAAACTATCAAGATCATTTTTAAACATCATACGCAAAATAATCTTAAATTAGATTTAGACATGTATTAATGTCGGGATGATAATCCTTATCTATTTTAGATCATAGACCTATGAGATATTATTATTAAAATATCAATAATTTGAAAGTTTGTGAAAATTTAATACAAGGCTCAAACTTATCAAATCATTTTTCAAACATAGCGCTCAAAATGATTGTAAACCAAAATTTGGAATGTTTTATGGCTTACCAATTAAAGCACATATAATTTATTTCCAAGGTATCCTATTTGTATAATATCTCAAGCAATATTTTTAAAGTAATTTTTGACGTAAGTTTTCATAAGTAATATACCTTGTAATTTTATTAAAATTCTTAAACGGGTATTTAATTAATAAATTTAATTTAATCGACTGAAACTGCAAGGTATTACTTTTCAAACCTACAAAAATACTTTCTGAACATGTCCATCAATATATTAACAGATACTTGGCTCATTTCTAAGACACAAAAGAATTTCAAAAACAACGTTTCGTTTTAGTTTCATCCGCTCTATAAAATACCCCCCATTATTGAGATTTAAAGAGAGATAACATCAAGATATATAAATATAAAAAACGAAAATCAGAGACAGGCTTATCAAAAAAGATATTATCATAATTTATAGGACATTTATTAAATAAGGAGAAGATAGGAAAAGGAGAAGAAACAATATAAATAGTATATTTTTACAAAAAAAGAAATTAAACAAAGCTAAAAGGAATTATTAGGAATGGGATTACTAAAAACAAACGATGTTTTGGAGTGGGAAGATATTCAGAAGATCCGTTCTGAATTAAAAAAGCGCGGAGTTTTACAGTTTGCTAGGGTTTATAGGGACAGGCAGGTGTATACCGTTGATTATTTGTGGGGAGACGAGATGGAGCTTATGGTTCTTTCGGATCAAGATGTGTTATGTCCTCACCATAGCACAAACAGGTGCTTTGATCACACACAAAACAAAAAAGTTGTAGTTGCAAACAAGAATAATGTATCAGATTCGGGGTGTAAATGTAGGCAGACTACGCCACGCCTTCTTCTTTGTAGTGAGAAGGTTCTTGAAAACTTTCCAGGAACTGCAAGAACTGTTCTTACACCGGAATTTGCTGGGTATATGTTAGAGACAACACCTGGACATCCCCATTCATCTTTTGTTGAGGATATGTTGAATGTTGAAAAGTGTATGTCTCGAAGGTTAAGAGAAATTGAGAATAGTGTAAAGAATTATGGTGGATATATTGGAATGATCACTTGTTTTATGAAGATTGGGAAGTATGATAGTTTTTATGACGGTAATTTACGTTCAGCAGATAATATTCTTGAGATAAATAATGAAAATACCATTCAACAAGAAAATAATGAAACAAGTGGAACTATTATTCAGCAAGAAATTAACAAGGAAGTAAAAGATTCAATGATTGAAGTTATGGATGATAATTATAAAAAGAAAATAAAAACAACGGCCAACGATATTCTCGAGATAAAAATGAGAGGCCGAAATCTAAGGAACGAGATAACACAAAGCAAAATATTTCCCGATAATGCAATAACAGAACACAAAAGATTCTATTCCTTTGTACGGAACATTATTAACAGGCGTGGAAGAAAAGTCGAAGGTTATATTAAAGCCATGGACACAAAAGACCTATTCAAGTGTACAGAAGTAGATAGTATAAATCAGTCAAAAAGGGTTGAGGGTGCAAGTGTTGACATGAACCATCATGTTCTGATTGATTCTATGGGACAGGGAATGGGATGCACATGTCTTCAAGTTACATTACAACCACCAACATTGGAAGAAGCACGGTATACATATGATATGCTAGGTTCACTGTGTCCTTTATTGCTAAGAATGACCAGAGCAACACCATTTTGTCAAGGCAAGATGTTAAATACTGAAACTCGATGGGACATGCTGTCTTTTAGTGTTGATTGTCGAAGTGACGAAGAAAGGGGAAGCAAATTCTGTGTGAGTGGGGAATATAATGAATGGGATAAATCAATACTTAATGTTGAAGAAAAGATGGATTTTAAGGCTGTCAATTATTTAGATGCTGAAGGATATGTTGATATGCAAAAATATGGATCGATGATCAATGAAATGAAAAATGGACCCATCCCAAAGTCAAGATTCAGTTCAATTGACTTGTACATATCGGATGACCCACGAAACATGGACATGTATAATGACGTAGTTGTACCGCTTCATAAAGACTCATACTCACTTCTTCTAAGCAGCAGCGTTGATGAGAAAATGGCAAGACATGTAGCATCTTTGTTTGTTAGGGACCCTGTACTGGTTTATAAAAATGAAGACTACCACAAGATACTTAATGGTTGTGAAAATGAAGTATATGATAACAACGATATAATTTATGATGTTAGAGAGTGTATGATAAAAAATACTAATGAAGCATCTAATAGTGATGATGAAATATCAATACACGAAGTAGCTGTTAATGATATGGTAGTGGCAAATGAATTGATCCCAAATGGTATGGCTTCTAGAAACGAATTGATTGGTGGGGATAATAATGTTGTCATTGGTGATGAATATGGTTCAATGGATGTTGGTCCTTCCCCATTCGTTGATGATCTAAAGAAAGAGGCTTTGATTGGAGATATAGTCAAGGAAAGTATTTTAGTGGGCTCTAATCTGGAATCTGGTATAAAAGAAACACAGCAAAATAATATAAATCTGAAGAAAAAAAATAAGAGTATTAAAAATAAAGGTAGAGGCGACATATCCTCTAATTCAGCTAAGAAAGTTATTGTTGAGGATAAAAATAAAGCAAATACTGTCTATGTTACAGAAGATTTCGAAAATCTTCAATCAAGTAATTGGAGATCAATGAGATTCAAATTGCCAATGACCGACCCAAAGGCTGGCAATAATGGTTGGAAGGTTGAAGTACGCCCAATGGAACTTCAACCAACCGCATTCGAAAACGCTGCATGGTCTATTTTCACTGTTATATTGGCAAAAGCCATCCTCAAATACAAAGTCAACTTATACATTCCAATAAGCATGGTAGATGAAAATTTTAGAAGATCAAATCTATGCCTCAACACAGTTAATGAATACAAGAGTTCAAACAAAAGCAACGGATTTAAAATACCCAAAGACAAAGCCATATTTTTTTACCGTGAAAATATTTATGATTCTGGAGTACCAAAAGTAAAAATTGGTACATTAGAACAAATAATGGTGGGGTATGAAGGATACGAAGGGTTGATATCACTCGTGAGAAAATATATTAAGGAAGAAATCGAAAGTACAACAGATAACACGAAGGGTAGCACAAATCAAACCGAGACTAAAATAGGGGCATATATAGATTTTGTTGAGGATAGAGTAAAGGGGAAATATATGGTTATGGGGGATTGGATGAGATATTTCATAATAAATCGGGAAAATTCAATTGAAAGAGACGGTGCAATTAAAGAAGAGTCGATTGATGCTATGATAAAGGCGATAAAAAACATCACTGCTCAAAACAATACTGAATACCTGAAAAACACCTAAACCCTATAAATAAATTAAGGTTAAAAATTTTGTTTAGAGGTTTAAAGATTCACACCTTTCTTTATTAATAAAAATAGAAACGTAGTTAAGTTATATTAGTAATAAAAGACGAAAAACATTTAATTAAAATGGTTCATTATATTTAAGAATCTAATTAAAAATGGTAAAAAAACAAAACAAAGTTGGTTAATTAATAAAAGACGAAAAAAGTTTAATTAAAATGGTTCATTATATTTAAGAATCTAATTAAAAATGGTAAAAAACAAAACAAAGTTAGTTAATCAATAAAAGACGAAAAACATTTCACTAAAATGATTGTTATATTTAAGAATCTAATTAAAAATGGTAAAAAAACAAAACAAAGTTAGTTAATCAATAAAAGACGAAAAACATTTCACTAAAATGGTTGTTATATTAAGAATATAGTTGAAGGGGTAAAAAAACAAAACAAAGCTCTAAATTAATTAAAGTATGAAAAAGAAAATTAACCTAAGATATTTCATCAGTTTAGACTTACATTAATTACAAGGGTAAAAAACAAAACAAAGTTGGTTAATACTTAAAAGACGAAAAACATTTAAATAAAATGGTTGTTATATATAAGAATCTAGTTGAAGGGGTAAAAAAACAAAAGAGATTAATTATATATGCATAATAGATATAAAATATAATAGGTAAAATGATATGTATGGCTCGCTTTTCTTTAAAGAAAGGTGGTAGAAAAACAAACACAATTAATTATTAAAAAATATAAAATAAATCCAAGGGTTTAAAAATTGACTTTATTTATAAAAAGCGGCAAAAAAACAAAATATGTTGATTAAAAGAGGTAAAAATAAATATTAGGGTGACTATATGGAATGTATCTTTATTTATTTATAACCTGACTTTAAAACAAATATTTAGGTAAATTAATTGTTCATATATGATTTGTGGGATTTTATTGTTAATCTACGCTGAATATTTTTGAAAAATCGATTAAAAAAATGATTTCCATGCATTTGAAAATAATATTTTTTTATATAGTAAATCGAATCCGAAAATGAATCAATTGTGGCAATATTCAATTGCATAATATTAAGATTGCCTTAATATTATTATATAACCAAACAATCCGAATTGGAACAATAAAAAAAGGCTTTAGCTCAAAAACATACTTTATAAAATAGTATAGAACGTAATATAATTAACATAAATTTTTTTAATTATATTTATAATATTGACATCTATCTTCTATGATGACCATTAAATTTCGAATTTTAGATAAGGGAAAAGACTATGATTGATCTTACTTACACACTATATAAAATTGAATTTTTATAAGAATTTTCTTCAATCTAACTAAAGAAATTCAATAAAATAATAATAATAATTCAAGTGTCTTACTATTGAGTTTATCTCTTAATGACTACAAAAAGGGAACATATAAATATAATACCAGATTAATTATCGGTTATAATTGACTCTTTTTAATATAATTATTAAGGGGTGTGGCGCGGTTACTTTAGAGAGCTTTAATAATCGTTCTGTGTTCCTACCTTAACACACCCCAGGATTCATATCAAAGTACTCAAAACGAGAAATAACTACATGAGAGTTAACTGTCGAAACAAAAGAGTAAAACGATAACAAGATTGAAAAACTGAGAATAGATTAAGTTGTTGCTGTTATAGACGCCGAAATGTGCCCGAACATTGAATGAAGCCTGCTCAGTTCAGCAAATATATGGGTAAGGGTAGAGTGGTGGGGCTAGCAATATTAATTAGCGACGAAAAGTAGATAGAATAATATCCACCTCCATATAGACAGCCTCCAGGTGTAACAGGTCTAACCCACGGAAAGTAGATATAATCTCGTCCCCCTCCATATCGACTACTGCCTGGTGTAACAGGCCTAAACCACAAAGATTAAATGTTACAGTAAATGTGATGGGCTGCTACAGATAAGCAAAAGTGATAGGCAAAATTCCAAAAAAAGAAGAAATATACGAGTAAAAAAATAAGTATATACATCTCTGATTTAAATAATAATTATAGGTATATTAAAAATGAAATTGATTGTTTATGATTCAACTATGAACAATTTTATAATTTCATAAAAATAGAAATGTTTAAACTGACCCTGAAAATAGATGTAGTATAATCCAAATTTGGTTTTTTTAATGTCTGTATCACCTTTAAAATATAAATTTAATAAATTTGTGGACCTAATATTATTTTTTTATGGATTAATTTCGCTATTATAATTTTATTTTTTTTCTTCAACCTTAACTTGATTGATTTCCCGCGAGCACATTATATCTATACACTTGGCCACATTTTCACCGCTTACATTTTCTTTAATACCTCTTCTCTTTTCAAGACCTATTATATCAGAGGGTTTTTCCCAATCCCATAGTTTGAATATTCCCTTCCTTTTACATCTTCTTCAATATCTATCCTATTTTCAAGATCTATTATATAAGAGGTTATTCTTAATCAGTTAGTTTGGAATTATACCTCTATTGCCTGTGACTTTTAATTAAAAATATTATTTAAACTTATGTATTTATTTATAGGCTGATTTTTCTTTAACTTTTGATGCTTGCACCCACAAAACTTTAAATTGCTCTATATTACATAATTTCTGTATACTCTTTTCAAGCACATCATCCTTACAGTCTTCCCAAATACATTTTCTATGCATAAGACTTATACTCATAGTGCTTTCTTTTATAAATAAAATCAATTGTTTATAAATTAATATTAATCATAAGTAATTGTCAAACGCACATGAAAAATGTGGGGAACAGCAATATTTATTTCGAAGGTATTCTTGTATAAATTTAAAAAGTCAAATTATAATATATACACATGAATAGACACGCCATCTTATAATTAAACATTTAATTTATCTCTAAAAATAAAAGCGCCATTCATATTGCTTGAAAGACAAATATTATTAGGAAATGGTCATAGAATTTCAGTTGAAATTATCTAAAAATTAAAAATTTATTGATCTCAATTTTTTGCCGCTCAATAATGAAAACAACAAAAAATTACCATTGCATGTAGCATATAATCCACAAATTTCTATATATTTTTTTATGACTCTGATTGGAAAAATATTTTATTGATTTCTATGTGAAACTATTATTAAATTGGGATGTTATGAAGATATGTAAAAACTGAAATAATACGATCGATTATATCCACATACCAAACTTCCAATAAAAAATGATATAATTTTTTGAAAAACTTGCATCGCCCTATCTGAAATAAAATCCTATATCTGCTTTAAAATTCAAAAAATGATTGGTTCTTAGAACTTGAAAAAAAAAATAAGACTCGATTTTGATATTTCTACTTCTGTTTATGATCCCTATTAATTGATAAAAAACGAGGTTAAATCACCACCTGCAATATTTACTTATTCTTTTAAATTTTTTTCTACAAATATAAAAGATCTTTCGTATTCTACTACCAGTCACACACACTCTGGTCTCAATATAGGAAGATTAAAATTGTTGTGATATTTTCTTTAATAAATTCGCGTAAGGCTGAAGTCTATCAAGAATAAAAAATTGAAATATGTTTTATCAATATGAGATCAACAAATTTTTAGTCGAATTCTTCAATTTTAAGAGAACACATTGGCAATACAAATCCGTCTTAAATTCTGGAAGAATTTTAGCTCCTTAAAATTTCTGTTTTTTTCTTTAGAAAATCAATGATTCATAAATTATGTGAAAATACAGCCGCTTTGTTCCATATTATATTTAATTAGACTTTCGTTTATAATCTAATCCCGAATTACCTTTTTATCATTCAAAAAACTAATAATTGCTCGGTTACATCACAAAAAAAAGGTTTATTTAAAAAGGTATCAAAAAATATAAGCTTTGTTAATTTTTTGTTTGGTTTTTACATATAATTACCGTCTGATTTAGTGATAAAAAAAAACATGAATAAAATATATATGGATTATACACATTAAAACAGTAAAAATATTAAAAAATCATCTCTTTTCATGCCTGAAGTATTATAACGATTCATTTTTATTTAAAGTTTTTGTAAGATATTGTTTGAATATTTAGAAGAGATTAATGGTTTTTTTTAATCTAGTCTATTTTTTTTATGTCTTTTTTTACCTTATCAACTAATATATCATCGTCAAATTTGAATGAGGAATAGCACATGTTCATTCTGAGCAACAATTTCAATATTCCTACCATATAATAGCGTATACTATAATTTTTGTGATTTAAAACAATCATTGTTTCAGATAAGTATGATATACATTTGTCACCTTTATTTCAAAAAGAAAATTTATATGACTGTGTATAAAGTAATGAAAATGTATCATGAGATCACCTATTTATTATTAGAAGATGTTCAAAGATTACTGGTTGTTTGAATTTAAATTATTTTCTTGATAAAAATACATTTTATTGATATTTAAGCTATTGCATAAATAGTAAATTAGATTTATGTCCAAAATTCATAAATTATTTTAACATTTATAGCTCAAATTTCAATCTATAAAATTAAAAATATAATATTTCAAATATTAAGAATTATTTCAAAATAGTGTGGTTTTTAAACAAAAAAAAGCATATATTTTGCATTCAATAAAGACTATAATCACATAATCAATATGGCATTATCAGAGTAATTTTTTCGATATACGTGTTTAATAGCACCGAAACTGATAATAATACAATCTTGTATAAAACACAAACAAGGTTAAAAAAATATTTCTATTCATGTGAAATAATTTTCTTGAAATTATTGATATTTTGCTGGCGTAAAATTGACTTTGTAGCAAAGGTAAAATGCCGGCCAAAAGATAAAAAAATAGAATTTATGAAGCAACAATTTAGAAAAGGATTTAAGTTTTTATAGTAACGCATGTAATTTAAATTCATCACTATGGCTACTTGCCAATTATTTAATTAATGACACAAAGATAAAAAAAAATAGTGGTCAAAGGGGGGGGGGGGATATATTGGATAATTTCAAGCGATCTCTATTTTGCTTAAGTTTCAAAAAAACACATTAAAATTATGAAAATTAAACCAATTAAAATCCCTTTAATGTATAATCTTAATCTAAGGCATTATTTTTTTTCTTTCTTTTGTTTGAAGTTAGCTATTAAATATTTTTGCATTCTGATAATGAATTTTAATATCCTTTTTATATTAAAAAGCGTCAAAAGATAATTTTTTTTATACGTTCAAGTAATTTTTTTTACACATTTTGAATGTTTTTCTTCACCCTAGATATACATAAATTATAAAGATTTTTTATTATTTTACTATTTTAAATAAATGTATTTTATTATTATTTTCAGATATTTATTCTTCAATTTTTATATTTGTTCAAGCTAAATCTAAAATTACTCCATTGGAAAAATAAATTTACAGTTCTTTTAATCTAATAAACATTAAGATTTGTCTTATAGTTTCTTAAAATCTAGAATCTTACTTAAGTCTCATCTCATAATTTTTTCTGCTTATTCTGCAGGTTGCTGTGTTTGTTAAATACTACCATGGTATTTTGGGACCCCGTCATTCATTACCTGCTTGAAATCATTCTTATCTTGCACTTATTCATTTGCGAGTGTTTATTAGCCACGGAATCATACTTTCACTGTTTTTAATTTTCAAAATTCTATAAATTATCATTATTAGTCAAATTATAAATAAATGTTTTTCATATTTTTATTAGAGTAATTGAATTTTTCTTTTTATCGCAAATATAAATTACTAATCAGTCATAGAGATGTTCTACTTTACCTGAATTTTTATAATTCACATTTTCTCGACATTTTCGCATTCTAAATCGTATATAATATGCACATCGAGCTTAATATCAGCTAAATTTTTATTTGGTATCAGCTTTAAAAATTATTTGACACTTGATTGACAGCTCAATTTTTCAAATGCTATATTTCTAAGAATCAATGATTTCAAATAAATGATCTTCGGGGATTAAAAATATATTTTCGAAATTATTTTGCTTTGATCTTATCAAACTTTTAGTAATTTTTTTTACGTAAAAACCAAAGTTGATTAAAATAACATATATTTTTTACTAAAAATAAGAAATAAAAAACAAAGAAATCATTTATTTCATATTTTGTAAGCTGATTAAAAGCAATGGCTCTATTTTTTTAAAAGTAGTTTAAGTTTAAATATTGTGGGTATCCCTATCATTTATTTATTTTTACAAATTTAAATATATCTCCTTTTTCATTACAACCTTTTTTTACTTTTACTTCTTTTTTTATAGTAATATTGAAAGTGTAACTATTAATTTCCCGCTGAAAATTACAAATTTTATTTTTAATTTTTTTGTATTTTAATATGTTCAAACGAAAACAGTAAAATTTCAAGCCTGAATATATGAAAATAAGCCACAAGATCTATTATTCAGAGAATTTAATTTAAAACGATAATCTAGTTCATTCTTTTGCTTGTTTATATAAATTATCTTGGCTTAAAATATGTTTCAATATGATTATGTGGGGGTATTGGTGATTTTTTTAGAGTCCAATGCTACAATACAGCCAAAATTCATCATTAAGAAATAAATAGAGCTTAAAAACAATAAATAAACATATTTTACTGCATATAAACCTTTAATATTAATAATTAAAGTTGGAACATTTTGTTTTTTTTATATTTCAATATTTAATATAAAAAAATACCAAAAAAATAAACATTTTTTTATCTTAGTTCTAGTGGACTTATTTAGTGATAATTAACCAAACCTAGGCTAAGAATTCTGATTTATAATATATCAAGGCATCTTTATTGTGTATATAAAATTAAATGAAAGATAATCTAAAAAAATCTACTTTTAAACAATAGATATATATTTTGATGTGTCCAGTCCATTTTTATGGTGATGTTCGCTTAAAAATAGTAACATATGGCACTACTAAACTGCTGAAACGGTCATCCATTTATGATTTATGGTTATAATGCATTTTAACGAAGTCTATTTCCCGTAATGCAACGGTTTTTTATCTGCTTCTGTGAAAACACTGCAAGATTTTGTTGCATTAAATTGAATCGATTATGTGATATACGAAAATAGAAAAAAAATTGGTTTGTGCTACAATTTTTAAGATTTAGAATTTAAAATATTTTGAAATCAATCCCAGATATTTTTAGAATTTAAAAGTTTCTATTTTAAACACAAAATATGGGGCCCAATAAATCCAATGCAAAATCAAGGATATACATGGGATCAAGACCAAGATGATATAACAATAACTATTCCACTAAAACAAGGATCATCAACATCCGATATCAGTGTCGCACTAGAAAAACCCAATAGCGACACCAACATGTTTCTTAAAATCCACATCAAAGAGCCGAATCAAATTTCTCAAGATAAGAAAGATGGAAGCTGCTCGAACGAAGAGGGAAATACCAATCAAAAAGTCGAAGAAATAATTGTGGATGCTGAAAAGAAAGTTCCAATACAGAAAAACGAACAACTATTTTTTGAACTCAATAAAGAACTGAGAGGTAAAATAGAAAAGGATTTTTCATGGTATATTGATAATTCAGAATTGATAATTGAGCTACAAAAAGATATTTTGGAATTTTGGGATTCTTTATTCAAAGATGATGAGGAAAAAATTGATGTGGAAGCTTTGGCAGCTTCAGAAATGTCAAATGGAATGGGTAATTTGGATTCCGAGACAAAGAGTATGATCGAAAAAATGATGTATGAGCAAAATATGAATCGAAATAATAATTAATAAATTAATCTTCTGATGAATATTTAGCTTATCATAGGTTTTACATTTTTAATAGAGATGATGTTCATATTTTAGATATCACAAAATTATATGCCTAGCTTATTATAGTTATTCAAGCAAAAATTTAAATTGCTCTATAGCACAACATTGGCTGGTTTTTAATCCACCTCGTTAAGTTTACAATATTCAGATTCTATCTTATAATTTCAAGACCTATTGGTCCAAGTGTCTTCTACAAGACTATCGCCTGTACGCATTATCCAGCCTCCGCTGTAATTCTTAACATTCTCATATATTAGTTATGTATTTTTTATTGATAAATTAATATATATTTACTTTAGCAAGACACTTCAACACATTTCATTTAAGAGAAGAAGAGCAGTTGATGAAGATAGATCAGGGGAAGATTTCTATAAATGTATCAAGGTATTGTGTGATATTTCATATGGGATAACCACGTATAATTAGATATAATTGATAAAAAGGGGATGATTAATATGGGTGAAACATAAAAATCAGAAGCAGAGCACAACAAAGACAAATCATGCGAAACTGCAGCTGTAACCGAGCAAAAATATTAGGTGGCATTGGAACATGCGCAAATATCCTTGAAAAGCATAAAAAATATGTTAAGGAGTTAAAGTTCCCGGACGAAGTAGAAGTATACATACAAGTTCTCACAGTCCGCAAGACACTTGAACATATTTCATTTGAGAGAAGAAGAGCAGTTGAAAAAGATAAATTAGGAGAAGGTGTCAAAAGATGCTTCAAGGTGTTGTGCAATATTCCCAGTGGACTGACCACGTCTGTTTAGAAAAAAAGAAACTTAACCAATAAAAAATATTTTATTTACTCCATAGACCGGACAAACATGGGTTGAGGAAGACAATTTAATTTATAAGTCTTTATAGAAGAGGATGTATCGAGGAAGATTGTAAAAATGATTAGGTGGAAAGAAGTATCAGCCAAACCTGTTCTATAGAGCAATATAAGGCTTTGATCGAACAACTATAAAAAGCTAAAGATGAAATTAAACCATAAATAAAAATCAAATGTCATTTCCATATAAAAGCTGCCATAATGAAAATGAAACGCGAAAAACTCGGCCTTGACCAAAAAATATTTATAGGCAAAATATTACTGTAAGAATAAAATATTTAAGCATTGGGACAAAAACAAAAAAGTGAATTCTTTGTATAATATAAAACTGAAAACTCTTACACGATTATGAGAATTCAACGATAGATATTTTATTTTTTCAAAGTGGCTACAGCACGTAAATATAAGATCATCAGAAGAAGCTATAATTTGCTTCATTCAGGATAGGAAGATTTTTATGGGGAATAATCACTATGCGCTCACAATAATGAATATTTTAAGTTCTTTGAATATCTGGCAATAAGATGCAAAAAATGATAGGCTACGATTGCACAAGTAGGCACAATGAGAAGGTAAGATTCCTCCACTTCATGCTAGAAAGAAAATATGGTTTTAAAAAAACAAAGAAAATCCACAGACAATAGTAAAAAAAATTATGAAAATGAGTATGCAGAGATAAAAGTATATACGAGGATAAGACGCCATTAAACTTTCTACGGACTGACAAGATATATTCGTGCATGAAAATAGAAAAATTGTATCACCTTGATAGAAACAGGTATAACTAGTATAAATAATATAAACATGGTTGAAACCGAGAAAATATGATTTACTAGCATCCGAATTGTCATTATCTACATTTGAGGGGCAAGGACGATACCATATGTCGTAACATCGGATGGAGCGGTAACACAATATCATATAAGCCACCTAAAAGTAAATGAAATTTTAACCGTAATTGATGGATATATTCAAAGTACACTATTGATTAAATCCATGAATTAATATGTCTTTAAAAGAGACATGGTGTCGATGCTGATGTAAGAGAAGAGGATATGGTCAGCAGTATAGATATAATGCGCCAAAGGAAGATCAATCATGTTATTTATGAAGAGAAAATTTAAATTATAATTCCAAAATTAGCCCATAAATAAATCATTATCTACCTAAAATACCATATGTTGTATATTAAGGATTTAGGAATGTTAATTGAAGCATAAGCATATGCATTGGTAATAAAATTGTGAAAGCTGAACTAATAAGTATTGAAAGAATAAGATAGACTCTGGAATATTATAAGTATGATGAGGTGGAAAGAAGCATTTAAAAAATCTATTCTTTATATTAATATAAACCTTTACTTGAACAAATAAATAGCAAAAAAACATTTAATCGATAAATAAAATTTTTAATCATTTAATAGGAAAAGATGTATTTAGATTTTAATGAGTTTGTGTCCATTATGAAAAATTTATTTTTTTAGGTTTGAACACAGTTTTTTTCTATATTTCGTTCAGCTCATATAAATAAGATAAATATTAAGCTAGATATCACAGTTTATATATTTTTGGATGCAATAAATATATAATATTACAAAAACACATACATCATTAATTTGTGAGAAATATCGATTGAAATGATAAAACCAATACAAAAAAAAAATTATTTCGAAACCCAAAAAAGAATATTAAGTCATTCACTTTATTTTAATATTTAGACTTAAACTAAAATATGAAAATAATAATAATTAGAGATCTCCTAAGAATTTGAAACATAAACATGTTTTAGATCATCTAAAAATACCTATTAAATATCTATTTTATACTATTTTTTATGATTGTTTAGGAAATATTTAAGGCTTGGAAAAATGTATATGCTAGAAAGGTACTTATATCGTATTTATAAAGATATAATTATAATTTTACAATTCAAGCACATATTTTTTTATTTAATAGATGGTTTAAAAATGAATTCATTGGTTACTACATATCTTCTACATCAAGAATGAATATTCCTTACTACACAATGAATAATTTTTATTGAGATATATACCCGTCAAAAGGTATTAAAAAATATAAAATGGGGGTTAAATAATAGTCTCAGATCCCAAAGGATATCTTAAAGCATGAATTTTGTTTAATAATAATTTCAATATAATTTGATTTATTTTCAGCTTAAAACACAAAATTATTTTTTACTCTTATTTTTTTTTATGTAATTTCAGGCTTAATTTGTTATTAAAAAGATTATTTTTGCTAAAGACTTTGGAATTTTATTATAATCGAATAAAATTAAACAAATAAGAGACTTTTTAAGATTTAAAGGGTTTTCATAATTAAAAGTATCAAGAATTAAATTATAGTAAGATTTTATAAATATTTCTTTGCAAAAATGCATGAAAAGTTGATTTATATGTTTATAATAGATTTTTCTAAATTTAAATGTATAATATTTTAATGTTATTACTTTTTCCAACACATATCAATATTTAAAATATTGATTTGTGGTTATCCATATTTTTTTTAATTTTTGTAACACATGCCCAACATTTAAAACATTGCTTTGTTGTTTATAATATTTTTTTGTTAGAGCGTTGTAAAAAAATAGATGCCATCAGATTATACAATTATTGAAATAATATGAAACGAAAGTGAAATACAATTTTCACAAAAAGATAATTAACCGAAATTATGTAATTTCTTTGGTTTTATTCGATTCTAAATTATAATTTTGATAGAAATCGTGAGAACAAAAATATTTTCCAATAAACGATTTTTTTTAAAGGATCACAAAAATAAGAATTTTACTGGAAAATGAATTTTTATGAGATAGTAGTTTAAATAATGGAATTGATATTGACACTTGAACTAATAAGTCTTGGGAAAAGAAGAGCAGTTTATGAAGATAGATCAGGGGATTTTTTCAAAGGATGTCTCAAGATGCTGTGTATTATCATTAATAAGCTTTTTTCGTCTCAATAGATAGAATTTATAAATAGAAACATAACCCATAACTTAAAATTTTTATAAATCATGTAATCTTAATTCAGATAAACATATATCAAAAGTATAAACTGTGCTTTGATTCAATATTATGATTTACACATGCATCCACATCAAATAAAGAAAATAAATACGAAAAATTCATTGATTTTCTATACAATTTTACATTTTAAACAATCAAATATACACTAAATAAAGTAAAAGAACAAATAATATTTTGACATGCCATTAGGCTATAAATTTTCTAATAATAAGGCATAATAAAGGGGTGGGTATATTTAAACTGTGCTTATCAAGATAGAATGCTATTTTTCATATATCATCATTGATTGACGCTTATATTACTATTGCCCGAACAAAAATGTAATGGTAAAGATTAATTTTGTGTTTTGTTTTTACTGCATTATCATAAATAAAAGTATACATTATTATTGCGGAAAATAATATAATGATTATTATCAAGTTTTCATTTGGCAGCGTGGTATCGACTAAAATTCTCTGCGCCAAAAAGCGAAGGTATGATTCAATACAAATTTATTTCCTTACAATATTATGTTATTGAAAGAATTTATTATTAGACGAAAAATAGTCAAATTATCAGAATTCAGTTGATATTTTTACAAAGTGATATTGACTAAAAGTCCATACACAAAAAATTAAAGGATGATAAAATAAAATTTTCTTTATAAAATATTGAAGAAAGATCTATAGTTATATTATTTTATTTATGGGTTGATTTTTATTTTAACTTTATATTTTCTCAAAAATATTGTACGATACAACTCATGGAGCAAACTTCATCAATAACTTTACCATCTTTTCCTCTGCTATATCCTCATCGATACCCCTTCTTCTCATAAGACTTATCATTTCAAGAGTCTTTCTTATCCTAATGTTTGCAATAACATAATTTTAATATGATTGATAAATAAATGCAAATAACAAAAAAATGGTAATTGAGATTTAATTTTATCTTTCATAATCTAATCTAGCTAATATTTAAAGCATAAAAATTCATACTAACCTCCTCTATAATCTGATTTTATTTTGTGTCGTTGAATAATTGATTTATATTCTAAATAATGTATTTTTCATCTTTAAAATGTTTACCTCCATATTTTACCTCCCATGCAGAAACTCCCGCACAATCCGAAATATAAAAAAAATATTCAACCCAACATTAAGTTAAGAGAATGAAGCGTGTTCTCACAGAAATAACAAATGCTCTACCAGGGAATATAAAGATAACAATACATAAATCAAACAGAAGAATAAAACTATTTAGATGGCTTTTTGAAGTAGTGCAAGATTTCAAGTATAGACCTGAAACATACATTAGAACAGTGATCACTGTAGATAAATACATGAATACCAAAAGAGAAACCACAACAAATTGTACTAAGCCGGAAATAAACCAGCAGCTTATTGGAATATCAGCTTTACTTATTAGTTCGAAAATTGAAGAGCCGAGAATCAAACATGTAGCGGAATATAGTGAAGTTACTGATTTTGCATTTAGTGCAGAGGAAATTATTTGTGCAGAAAAAATGTTGATGGAACATTTTGGATTTTGTTTTGAGTTTGTAATGCCTCAACAATATCTTGGTGGAAAGTTGAACAAAATATTCAGCTCTACTATTGGGTTTGACAGGGAGTTATCCTATTTGCAAAATAAAGATGAAAAAGCTTTGGATATCATATGTAAAAGAAGAAAAAAGGGAGGTAAAATCAATTCATCAGAGGAAGAAAAAACATGTACAAAATCAAAATATTCAGGTTATAAAACGCACTATAAATCAATTACAGAAGAAGATATGAAACCAAAAAACATAAATGAACCAAATAATATAATAAAATCAAATGCAGACCGAAGATGTATTGAGTCTTTTACACCAACCCCAGAAAATAAGGAAATATTTTTAGTGGAAGACACTTTCACTAATAAAGAAATAAAAACCTCTATACCCACAAAAAATAAAATAAACGCAAAATCTGATTATCGAACAAATAATATAGAAGCTCATAAAATAATCAAATCACCCGAAATAAATTTAGAAGAGGAAGAAGACCAAAAACTTAAGATAAACTTACTTCTTTATTGTATTTGTTATGTTCTTGAAAAAGAAGAAAAAAATATGTACTATGTATTTTCTAAGGCTGATAAAATATGCGAAAATATTCTTAATGGAGGAGATTATAACCAACTCTCATTCTATATCAAAAGGGCCGGTAAATTATATGAAAGGTTAACTAATCAAAAATCAATAAATTAACTCATATTAAAAATCAATTTATCTTTTGTTCTATAGCAAGTAACTTATTAAATAAAAAAATAATAAAATTTATTTATTTTGATTCTTTACCATGCCGAAAACTAATTATTGTAATAAAATATCCATAATCGTACTTATAAAATAAAAAAAATTGTTGCTTAATTTTTTACCACGTAGAAAAAAAATAATAATTTCAATAAAATATCCATAATCGTTCTTATAAAATAAATAAAAATTTACTTAATTTTTTACATTGTCGCAAGTAAAAATCATGTAAAATATCAATAATCGTACTTGTAGAGTCATTTTCGCCCAAACAAATTTATTGGATTGATTATTTCTTAATATCACACTATATTATTTATTATTACGCAAAAACTAAATATAAAATGAAATCGAAAAAACCCAGCTCGACTATTGTCACAAAAAAGAGAGTTGTATCAGTCTTAAGAATTTATCATTATTTTTAAGGTTATAATATTTTGCACCATTACTACCTGTTAATTTTTTTATGCTTATAGCTGATAAATTAAGATATATACAATAAACCTTACAAATTATAGATGTTTCATGAAAAACCTCCTTCATCAATATGAAGAGAATAATTTTCCTAGCATTAAACACCTATAAGTATTTTATTTCATGTACATATTTCCAGAGAAAATTTTCATTTTTATGCCTTTGAATGTATGCGGAATAAATATCATTTAAAAATTTTATGATTTTAATATAAAGGTTTTTGCCGTGCAATAAGATATTTAAAATTATTAGTGAAATATCAAAATCTTTAAAGAAAATGCCATTAACACACGGCTAATTTTATGAGCTTTTATTTTGAACATAGTAAAAATATACTGTGCGTGAAATTTTTTTTTAATTTTGTACACAAGTATTTGAATATTATAATTTTTTCGTATCATATGATATTTACCAAGAATAATTAAATTACTTTCTGTAAGAAGGAAATTTTTCGTGCAGACATATAATTCAAACTTTTATTCATTATTTTCCTGATAGAAAATATTTTTATATCCGTCAAATATTTATAATTAAATGAAATTAAACTCAATAGATAGCTTTTAACTGGATCAAATATTTCGGATACATACAAAGTCTCTTACTCATCGCATAAACTAACAATAGACCCCTTGTAATTGTTGTAATAGAGAAATTGTAGATAGTAAAATTTTTAACGGAGATTTTGGCCAATAAATGTGTTATTTTATATACTAATATTATAAAAGATAAAACATATCATTTGAATGTGATTAGAATATGTGTTTTTCTGTCATAAATTTCATATGAAAAGCAACCAAGATACAGTTACATGCAAGCAGTTGTATTTTACATATTCATACTGGAAAAAAAATTTAATTAACATAAAAATTAAATTTCTGAATAACACAAAAAAATATTAAGTGGGTAACTTTAAGGTTGTAATAACAAGTTGTTTCACTATTTTAAAAATTTATATCTTAAAATAAACTAGATTAAATTTCAGAGACAAAAAGAATTTCTTTCTGCTAATCATCAAGTGAATTTAAAGCCAATTGTAACATAAGATCTATATATTTACTTTTTGGACTATAATAAAAGAAGAATATATGCTTTAAACATCCTAGATTTTTTGTATTTTCTAAAAATAAGGCGAAATCGAAATAAAAATATTACTAGGGTAGTTAAAACATCCAATGCTTAAATATCAAAATTATACATATATCTAAGAGCATATTTATTCGAAAAAACCACCAAAAGCTGTTTTGTAATTATTTATAATTTAACCTTAAAGTTTTATTTGCAAAGTTAAAGCACATAATAATTCAAAAATATTTTTCTAGCATAAAAAGTACTAGATGCCCTCTATGCAGAAATAAACTTTTTGGAAATAAAAATATAGTTAAAGCAATTGATACTACCATCAATTACGTTCGATGAGGCATCTTGTTACTTTTTTTAGCTATAAAAATATTCTTTCCGGGAAAATTGTGAATGTAGAACAGGGAATACCTGAAGACAAATCTGGTATTCAAGGACCCCTTTTGAAAATTTATAGACATTTTTAGTAACGTACATGTCACTTTATATATCTTAAAGCTGAGCATTGCACATTTAAACACGTTAGTTAAAGTTATAATTTATGATAGAAAACCTTTTTTCTAATCAATTCTGCAATAGTAAAAGATATATTATTTTTATTTCATCACAAAAACCTTTCTATATGAACATTTTTTTACTAGATAGTATTTATTTTAAGTGATTTAACTTAAATAGGCTAGCAGATATATTTTTACCATAATTGTATAAACAGAGTATTAGAAAAATCAATATAAACTAAATAATGATTATTAGGTGAATAAAACCGGAAATATTGAAACTAGATATGGTTTTGATTTGTCTATACAGTGGAAGCTTTATTCTATGAAAAAAAGACAGCTGATTAATTACAAGCTTATTTTTCAATAACTTCGTCTAATACCGATCATCTCTTCTATGTCTATTATGCGTAAATATTTAATGGAATTGAGTTTAGGAAACATTTACAATACGTCTAAAAGAAAAATTTACCCTGGTTATCTTTTTATTATTTCCAGAATATTTTTTTTACTTTTGTTCAATAGTCTTTTGACCTGCAGACAATTGAATAATGCGGCAAATTATGAAAATAAAAATTGTATATGTAATATAATGTTTATCATATTATATTGCGAATTTTTATCGATGTATATGTGATATTTATTTCTCAAATTATCAATAAATTTATTCTTATTTTTATTGTTGTTTTATGGAGCTTATTCTTTAGAAACTTTTTTTTACTAAAGTTTAATTTACTCTTTAATTTAAATTTCATAAAAAAGCCTAATATTTCACCAAGAACGGATGTAGTTATTGATCAAGTGTATTCTTAATTTATTTTCATGTGTATGTTTCTGCATTCTTTAATACATGCATTTGTTTTCATATATTCATTATAATAATACTGCATATATAATTGAAAAACAGATCAAAATTTACCCATAAAGCTTTCTAATTTTTTTTTCAGTTTTATATTATATTTTAGAGATCAAATTCTGATGTAAAAGCAATAAATGCAAAAAATATTGCACATCTGGTCGTAAAAACTCTTATGCTTTACTTCGACTATTATTCGAGATTGTCTACGTAGACTGGATGTATTTTCGCGCTTTCTAAGTTTTAAAATAATAAATTCAAATAATATTTTTACAATATAAAAAGCCCCATCACCACATTCATGAACATAATTTTCAATATAATTTTTATATAGTGTAATAAATGAACGTAGCTTTACACGTTTTGCTTATATTTGAAACCTTCTCGAAGACAAAAAAAAAATTATTATGTTTATATTAAACATAAAAAACTGGTTTACTGGGCTTGAAAATTTTAGTTTATGCAATTTTGGCTTTGATATTGTTATAAGATTTATATAAGGAATGAATCTAGAAGAAAACAAGATATACATTTTTTTTAGGGACGAAACTTATGAATTTTACGATTGCTCTAAATAATAGACTTGCTTAATACCTTTTTTGGTCTTTATATTTAAAATCTTCCAAAATATATCTTATTCTTTCAAGAATGATTAGTTCAAGTGTTTTCTTGAATCCCATTGTTTGCTTGCGCGCAAGCTTCTACTCCGGTTCTAATTCCTCGAGAATATGAATATTAAGTATTGATTTTCCTGTT
This sequence comes from Rhyacophila brunnea, assembly GCF_057557595.1. Classification (NCBI taxonomy): domain Eukaryota; kingdom Metazoa; phylum Arthropoda; class Insecta; order Trichoptera; family Rhyacophilidae; genus Rhyacophila; species Rhyacophila brunnea. Next base: position 101,306 of record NW_028232835.1, read on the forward strand.
AGACAATATATATGCAGATAAGTGTATGAAGTTCCAGCAAATAAAGATGGTTTTAATATTTTATGGAAATATTTGTGCTTATGTTGGCAGGAAATCGCATAGCACATTGTAGGAAAATTATAAATCGATATAAAATAAAGCATAAATCAAAAAAAAATTATTACATTATAAAAATCAAGCCAGATATTATAATACAAGATATTTATTGATTTATTTTTATTGATTTCTCGATTTCTTTTACTGAAACATATATTCTATAGAAAAATCGATTTTTTATAATTTCGATATAAATACAAAAAATGTAAATTTTTGCCGCTCAAAATTTAATTAAATAACTTTATTGTATAGTATTGGCAGAAAATAGACACATTTATGTCTATATTTTAGAGTATAGAACATCGACTGTAAATATTATTTACACATTAAAAACCGAAAGATATATCTCTAAGGTAAAGGGGCTTAGAAGCGTTTTTTACATAAAATTTAGAATATAAAGACACAGTGTCCTACAAATTTCAGATATATATTACACGAAACGTTTATTTCACGCATGCTTGAACCCCTTATAAAATAAATTTTGGGGGAAAAATTAAATTTACTGTTATATAATTTTTAAGATTTTTTTGTTATGATAATATTAGTTAAAAATTACATAAAATTAAAAGTTAATGTTTTTCGATGTCTAGATCATATATCAAAGTAAATTCCACTTTACCTTTGAAAATTAGTTTATTTTCAGAGTTTAAATCGAAAAATAGTATAAATTCGAAGTAGAATATAATCTAACAACGTCCATGTGAAATCGTATAAAAAACCTATACAAGTAATGATAATATAATCATTTTATAATATTTTAGGTCTAAAAATATCATTACATTTTTTTAAAATCCATTGATCTAGCAAAATAGAACAAAATAATAATACGATTTCATATATTGAAAAATAATTAACAGATTTGAACGGAATAAAAAATAAAAATGACAAATGATTCGCGTTCTAGTTTTTCTTTTGTATATGGTGCTGAAGTAAGGGTTAGATTAGCAAACATCATAGGAAATTGTTTTTATCTGCATAGCCTAAAAAAATACAGTTTATACATATCGCAAAAATATGCCAGAATAACATGAATCTAACATCCTAGCTTTAAGAAAAGATGCATACAACAATTTAATGATAATAAAAAGATATCTATTTTTTATGATGGTATTTGAAGTTGTACAAATATCGACAGGAAACTAATTTATCTAGATTTTTTTGAAAATTTAAAATTTTAGTATGATTGTGATAAGAAAATAATTTTTTTTCCAGATCGGGTGGCATATTAAGTTCGTTTTTTATTCCCAAGTCACCCAAGAAAAATATTATACGGCATAGTTTTTATTGTTACATAATGGTTTGGCCAAAAATCATTCGTTATAATATTTACAAAAAATATTGACATAAACATTTCATATGGGCAAAATAAAAATTATAAAACAATATTAGATGTGATAACATATAAAGCTTTCATATGTATCAAAATCGAATATTTGTATTTAGAAATAATTAAGATTTTTCTATTTTCTACCTGTATTAAGAAAAACCAGGAACAAAGCACAATTTTTTATGTTCAATAAATATTATTTTTCTTTTAAAAAAACGAGATTTTAATAGCAAGAATTACATATTTAAATTTTGTAAACAGATATCAAAGAAAACTGTGGCAACAAGTGTCTTCTATTCAATTTCCGATTTTGCAAAAAAGACCCACCAAATCCAATAAGATTTTTATATAATAATTGATGTAAACAATATGGGCAATAATGTATATTAACCTGCACATTTATTCATTATTGGAATAATTTTAACGTTGAACTTCTAAAAAATATAGCTTCGTTATTTTGTGTGCGTACATTTTATCCATATTTTGGTTCCTTCTGATTGTATGATATATTCTATGACCCTATCTTATTTCCAATAGCTATCAGTTTAAGAGTTTTTCTCAATGCTATGGTTTGAATGTATGCCTCGATTCAGGACTTTGAATTCTTCCTGGTATTATTAATTATAAGTAACTTTTTATTTATAGGTTATCTTTGGTATTCTAATTTTTGATTTTCTCTTCAGCATAACTTGATTGTTTTCCTTTGAAAAGATTGTATAATACGATTTGCTATATCCTATTCATATTTCTTCACTTTAAGGAACTATTAGTTCAAGGGTTTTCTTCAATCATATACTTTAAATGTGTGCCCGATTTGTTTAAGAATTTAAGTTCTTTCTGGCATTTTTTTATGACTATTATTTTATAAACAATATTTTTTAAATATAATACACAAAACCAATTTATTAATGTCTATTTAACTCAATATCATTTCTTTTAATCATAAAAACTAGTTTAAAAGAATATATACAATCAAAAAATTTAACAGAAAAGTCGTGTTACGATTAATTTATAACGAAATATTCGCATAAGGAATTTAATAATAAGTATTTCTTGCGACATAATACCATTTTTTACTTTTTATAATTCTTAAGCTTTATAATTGCATTAAAATATTACAAGTTTTAATTTCTCCAGTAATTTCTAAGATAAAGGGTTGTGCATATTTATTTTTATTTCGTTCCCATTGTATTTTCAATTTGCTTCATTTTATTTTTTTGTATGCCCTTGATAAATGCGATTAGTAACCACTCGAAAGAAAGAAAGAGTAACACCGCGTCAACTTGCCCCAATCTCACAAAATTCCGAACTAAGACAGCTATCGGCGCTATTTACAAGAATAAGTCAAGCAGCACCATCCAACAAGCTAGTAGCAAAGATTTCAAAGCGACTAAAAACATCAAGAACAAATCAACAACCAATAAAGCTAACTGAACTAGCAGCAGGACAAGAAAAGGAATCATTGATTCAAGTTGTTGTAGCCAAAGTTTTGGATGATGATGAAGCAGTGGTTTTACCAAAAATAAAAGTTGTAGCACTCAAAATATCAAAAAGTGCAAAAGAAAAGATTGAAAGATTTGGAGGAGAGGTCTACAAGCTTGATGAACTTTTTAAGGTTGCTAAAAATATGAACGATGTTAAAATTGTTATTGGTGATGTCACTAAAAGAAGGGTATATAAATATCATGGAAGTCCGGGTGATAAGACTAAAAATGTTCTGCCTAAGATTATTTCTAAAAAGAAAGATGTTACCAAAAGACCAAGTTAATTTATTAAATCTTTTTATCCTATTCTATTTAGTTTTTTATATTTTAATTTTGGAGCGAGCCGAGAGCACCCTTTTAATTATTTTATTTTATACCTCGAGGTTTATAATTAATTGTTTCTGGATTTAATAATTATTCTTGGTCTTCAAGAATGTTGTGCATCGATGAGAATTGTCTTAATTTTATTGTCATTTTAATGTTTTCATTTAAAAAGCTTTGTTATTGTTGAATTTGAGATAAATGAATGGCTAGGCGTTTTATTTTTAGAGCCTAAATTATTTTTTCTAATCGCATAATTTGCGATCATGAAAGAATAGGCAAGAAAATAATGTTTCTGTATATCTAGATCAGAGAAAAAATTTTGATTATTAAAATTAAGTTCTTTCTTTTAAATTTTAGAATCTAGCACACAGATTAAAATATTTACGTACGCCAAAATTAAGTTCTTTTCTTTAAATTTTAGATTCGAGAAATCAGATATAAATATTTCTGCATGCCAAAATTGTCGAAAAATATTTTTTACGCTCAAGCACTGGAACCTAAAGTATTATATGATATTATCGTGTAATAATATTTTAAAAAATCTATTACGTTCGATTTTTTAAATCTAAAGCAAGAATTAAATTTTCAAACATCATCAAGTAAATAAGAACTTCCATAGAAATATTTAGCAGCCTACTTTTAAAATCAATTTTGATAAATTTGTATAAAAATTAAATATGATTTTCACACATGTTGCATTTATATAAACACAAAAAGTGAATTATAATTATTTTAGAACACTTTGAATATAAATTTAAAGTAATATTTTTTTATTTAAAATAATAAGAATTTCGCTGTTTTTGCTTGAAAAAAATTTGCTATTACACATATAAACATAAAACAATATCTAGAGCTCCTTAAATTTATACAACCGCATAAAAAACATACTCCGTTTTCATAATATTTCCAATATGAAAATTAATTCGTACAAAAGGAATATTAAAATGGAAGTTCTCATGTATTAAAGTCAGTTAAACATTTATATCTGTTAAAGTATAAATATATAAATATGTTGTGAAACTGGCAAAGCTCGCTGATAATATATAATTCAAAACTTTAAAATCATCGAAATTTAAGAATTTCTAACTAAAAACACATTATTTTTCTTTAAAATGCATACAACAATCTTTTTTTTTTATCGCGTTAAGTTCCCGAAATAACATAGATTGCGGTAGGAATTATATTATATGACTTTATGATCTTTAATTAATTTAGATACTGAGTTTCTGATATGATGCCGAGGAGCTTGCTAATATTTACTTTTATCTTTTTTTAGATGAACAGTCATTGAAAATTAAAACCATATGTATACAGTGCTATTAATTAATAAGAATCTCAAGAACAATTTAATGCATAGGTTTAAATTTTTAAAATGAACGTAGGGAAATGGTTGAGCACACAAATAGACGTTTAGGATTTGTTATTTGATATAAATCAAAAATAACAAGATGGCACACAATTAAATATCGTTTGTGTTTTCGCACACAAAATTCAAAAACAAACATTGCACCTAAATCTTCGAAATAAAGTATTATAAGATTAGACAGTATGGTTTTGAAATTTCTTCCTATTATAATCCCAATAATATTCGTAACAGTCTAAAATAAAGTGATATAAACCATAACTTTTACATTATAATTGAAATTTACGGAAAGTTCTTAGACTGCTAAAAGAAATTTTACATTTTTTTACTGACTATTCTAAAAAAAACAATCACTTTCACATTATTCCTATCCAGTGAGCTTTATCACAAATGTATTATGAAATAGAGTATAAAGTCATGAGAAAACCAACAAAATGCACCCATAGAGTCTTTTGTAACTTAAATTCGAATGTGTGAAATAACATAAAAGAAAAGAGAAACGCAAAATGTTTAAAAATAAGGTTACACAAAGAAATGAATTATGAATTCAATATACGAATAAGCATTCCCCAATTAAAATAAACAAAAAATTTACATCCGTTTTATATTTCGATCGAAAATTACAATAGATCATTTATTATTATAAAATACAAAGAAAAATCTTTAAAACAAAACTAGGATGCATAGTAAAATGTTTATTTTGACGTAAGTTATGTTTTATTTATTCATTATGGTTGATTTTATACCATATTATTGATTTTTTTTGTGGGAGAAATGACATCAAATTCTTCTTACATAAGCCTTGTTTTGTATTAATCAAAAACCTTTAACATATTACAAGAAATATCAGATTTAGTGACATCGATGTAACTTTCAAATGCCATCTATTATTATTAAAAATTTTTGTGCTAAAAAAATAATCGATAGTTTGGGAATAAACTAAAGACCATGATCTCTGTATATTACTGACATAAGTACAATAAGTCCAGCAAATTAATGATGTATCATCTATGAATGAATAGATACATAAATTTCAAAAAATGAATCATCAAAGACATTTATACTTAATAGTATTATAGAACAGTGTTCAATCCGAAATTTAAAGCTAAAAATTATGCTTTTAGACGAAATCTGTAAAAGAAAATCTAAACCTTTAAGTCATAAAAAATTAAAATACTCACAACTTAAACTAGAATTAACATCAAAATGAATCGGCCATATTTTGATCTAAGACAAGATAAAAGACAAACATAAATTGAAACTTTGACTTAAGAATTTACATAAAACAGAAAAATTTTGATTTATTTATAAAATTATCGAGTGATGAACGCATAAAATACCCTAAAGTTCACCATTTTATAAATTTGCAGATGCTTGAATATACATGACGACGATTATATTATTAAAACAAAAATAATAAAAATATAGGAATTTTTGAATCAAACCGCTTATATTTACATGGATTCTAAGCCCTGGCACATGTAAAATATTCGAAAAAAAATGAAAAATTAATGAAATTATAGCAGATTAACCACCCTTTGATTACAAGTACTCTAAAAGAGCCTATTTTTATCTTGCATACGATAGCAGCTGTAAATTACAGCATTCATATCTATTCTGAGCACATGAATTTTCTTATCGCAACTTTTTCAAGTCTGTGACCAAAAAAATTCTAAAGGAGCCCCTTGAATATTAATTTATATACTGTGCTTGAACAGTATAATTATATACTAATTATAATTCAAGTTGTGATGCACTTTAGGTTGAATTAGACACTTTATCGTCAAGAAATGCCAAATAAATATAAATATAAAATGAAGTTTTGATGCCTTTATATAATTTTATAGAAAATTTAAAGATTTTCTTCGCCATTTATTAAATTTGAATTAAACATATTATCAGGCTACTATAACCAATTTTGGAAAATTAAATATCGAGATTCGTACATTTTTAAACCCATCACCCAATCTAATAGTCACTAAACATTGAATATACCATATTTTTTTACACGCCTTTTTAACACTTTGAGTATTTTCTACTGTTCCTATTAAATTTCGATTCTTATTTTTATTACAAATTGTTTCCTTTAAATTTTAGCATAACAGAATGATCTATTTCAATTTGAATCTATAGCGTGTAAACATATAGTCTAAGATGAGAATTTATGCAAATGAAATTCCTACGTTTATTTTAATAATTTTTATAGTTCAAAATATATATATAATAATCGTATAGCGATTGAATAATTTAAGAACTCATCAGATTTTTGTGAAATCACAACCCTCCATATACAAATTTATAAAAAGAATATATATTTTGAGCTAATTGATACCCGATTATTAGCATTTATATTGGTGGTCACTGTAATCACTTTAAGCGAATGCACCTGTAAAGATAAAAAAATAGTAACAAGAAATAAACGTAAAGTAGTTTATAGTCATAGATGTAAGTTTAAGCATTTAAAATGATTAATTTAAATGGTTGAAATTTATTTTTATGATTAAAAACCAACAAATAGGCTTTTTATATATGTAAAATTATTCTTAAAGAATGGAGTGTCATATGGTAATAGGTTCTTTATTTATAGGAACAAGCATATAAATTCATACATATGAAATATTGACGAAAAGATCGTGTGTACATGTACAGAGGTATATTCAACAATATTTTTTTTTTGTTATAAAATTAAATTCAATATTTACCCATGGTAATATTTTTACAAAAAAACTACAGGTAAAAATTATGGGATATAATACAATGTTATTGTACTCATTTCTAGAATACCTATATAAAAAAATACAAAAAATATATTTTTTATTTGAAAAAAGCTGAAAACCATATATTATAGCATATTTATAGAGATTTTGTGCGTAGTTTGTAGCCAATTCTGAGATTTCTAATGATTTTGCAGTATATAGATTGAAACACTTATCCTCGCTTTCATCACATTTTATTTAATGTATAGCCCATAAAATAATCTTTAAAATATTAGATTTTTTTATCATATAAAATTTTTGCTTTCATTAATACAGTTTGGTAGTATTAGTTATTTGAGCCATCAAAAAATTCGCCACTCTAAAAATGTGCTTTTTTTGGTATTTATTTGTTTACATCGCAATAGTATTTTTATCAACCACAATTGCATAGAAAATTTTATAAAATAAAATGAATATATGCTTCGCTGGTGCACCCTGGCTATACTTCAGCTATAATAATATTACAATCTATATACTGTGTGGGAATAGTAATTCTCATGACATTGAAATTCTATTGTAAGCTTTCTATGCATTAAATAACAAAGTGCTACATAGTGCTCTTTCTAGTGGCTTCAAAGTTAAAATATATACAATAGTATGATCGCATTTTATATATGTGACTACATTGAGAACATTGTATGGTTTTATTTTACCCAGAATGTGCTATATTCAAAGGTATCTATTATAAAGGCTAAAAAATTCAAAAGAAATTATTTAAACACATAAAAGAAAATTGGATATAAGGGCAGAAATTTTAATAATAAAATCTAGGATTTTTATTGATAATATCCTCGGAAATTATAATCATTTATCGTCGTAGAAGTTCAATGAAAAAGTACGTGGTTAGAAACATTTAGCACTTTTTATTATTAATTTTACCAGTGCTCAATATAATAAAAAGCTAAAATAAACCCAAATTTTTTTTAGCAAAAACTTATAATTTTATATACTTAATCATAATTAGACATTCATTGATGCATATACAGAGTAAGTTTGATAGATAAGTATGCAAATAATAGCCATATATTTAAAATGAATACAAATTTGTCATATAAATAAAGCCAATTATGAATTAATACCTTTGTTATTAATTACTATTTAAGAATTAGTTTAATAAAAAAATACATAAATTTATCATTAGGCTAAAATATTAAAATTGCTTCTAACCGATGGCGAGGGTTATATACATAGCCCGATCAATACCAATAACTTTTACGACTTATATATTTTCCAAAAATTATTTTTACATAACCACTTTGAGATTACTAAGGATTTTTTTCTCTGTTTAAGTCAATATTGGGAAACGATAGCCTTCATTATAGCATATGTATATGTATATAAATAAAAAATTTATAAGTATGCTAATATGAAATTAAAAAAAAAGGTATCAAACATAAAATTTATAAGATATGCAAAAAAAACTTATTATTTATAAAAATATTTTTGAAGAATCTTTATAGTTATATATTACCACATTATAGAAACGAAATTTTTTTTTCAATAGTTTATTTTCCAGATCTTAATGAGTATTGCAGCAACTTTTTTTAAAAAAGATTTTATGAATTATAAATAAAAAAAAATATCTTTACTTGAATTATTAAGAAGTTTAGTGAACTGAATAAAAAATAAATAAAGTGATCTATCAACTGTAAAAAAAAGGTTAAGATCTTTAAGCATTTTAATAACTGGCTCTAGTTGAGTGAAATAAATATTTTAAGGCTCAAATATTTCTCACGTATGGGATTATATAACTGTCAAACAGGTAATTAATGACGCTTAGCCGCTAATGACATAGCAAATACAGGCAAGCTGTCAGATACCAAAAGAAAGCCTTTAGTTATAACATCAACTCCATTGTGACGTCAAGGGAAGTTGAATTGCCTCTCGATTGCGAGAGCACGTAATCATTGCAATTATTGGCACGATGGGGATGTTTCCTCTTAGTCATAACCCGACTGACGCGGTCGGATTAAAACAGTATACTTTTATAAGAAGATTGAAATCGATGATCAAATAAAAAAATAGTGATTCTTTATTCTAATTTATCAAAATATGTATGCAAATACATAAAAAATCAGAAAAATAATACTGGAAATTGATTAAAAAGGCGATGAATCAATCCTTGAAAGATCAAAAAAAGACAAATTTTAAAAATAAAAAGTTATATATTTAAAGGTAATTTTCATAATCATTTAGAATTTGTACGAAAAAAATCCCAATAAATGATTAATGTGCTGTAGCCAGGCAAGCCGTACTAAATAAAATAGCCAATAATAATTGCCTGTTAAAAAATTTCTTAAAAAGCCGTTGTAAAAATCAGAAAAAAGTAGCAAATCAAAATTGAAGTAAAATAAAAGAAATTAATACCGATCAGAGATAAAAGATTCATTTATATTAAAAAAATTTGTTGTAAATAAATATTGTTGAATTTACATCTTGAACAGAACATTCAAAAAAAGTAGGTTAATGTAATTCACGTACATATTCTATTTTTTTGTCATAAAACAAATCAATCAAAAAATTCTCATTTATTTGGACTGAAAATACAGCATTAGCAAAAATAGACTTTTTAGTCTTTGTATGGATAGAGTTTTTTAGCAGTAAAAAAAAACCAAAGAATCAACTAGCATATTTATAAAAAAATATTAATGTGTAATTTAAATATATTTTATCCACTAAAAATTTCATTATGAAGCAGTTAGATTTGCCCAATGGCTAAGATCCCTATAAATAATATATAAATTAAAGCTAAGATTGAAAAATTAGATCCACTTTTATGCAATTTTGTTTATGGAGCAGTTGTTTCTAACTTTAGATTATTTAACGTATATATCGATTTTTTACCCAACCTAGAATTTAAACTTATTGATCAGCCACACAAAAAGTATAATGATGAGAATAGAACAGATAAGGCAAATTTAAACTACATAATCAAAATAATCAGCTCAATACGCATAAATTTTATTTCTACTTATTAATAGAAGCACGAACAATAATTGGGCGCATGAGACCTTAATTAAAGAATGGAGTAAGAATCGTTTTGATAGATGCTGCAAAATTCTAATTATTATCTGCTTTTTATCTATAAGGGTTGGACTGTTCAGAAATACATGAATAATGTAACTGTAATAATTATGCATATTATATCGAATGGTATATCAGTGACCAAAGCTAAGCATTTCCTAGATATCTTAAAATTAAATAAAGGAAAATGTAAATACTCGACGAGATTCATAGATTATTCTATATATACTTTTCAGATATCAAATGAAGCATTTGAAGAAGCGCTTAAAGCATTTTCTTCTCTATTTTTTAACCTAAAATTTGATAAAATGTGGTTTATATGAAAATTTGATTGATTGAAATTTTTTTTGAATCAATAAAAAAAAGTATTCATAGAATCAATTGTATTAGTAACTTCCCTTAAAGATAGATGTAAGGCTTTTAAATGTGACAATAACCACATGGAAAACGGAGAAAATTAATTTTCTTTAATTTATAAGTTTTATTAGTGAAATTAACATCAAAAAAAATAAACTTTTTTTGTTTTCTGCAAATATGACAATTTTAAAAGCAAGATTATATATTATTTAAGGTTATACTAATTCGCAGCAAGTGTATCAAATAAAATGAGGAGATAGAACTAACTTAAAAGGTTTTAAATCCATCTACAATTGTAACAAATGGTAAAATTATATCTAATGACGAAAATTTAGGGTTTCAAAGCGAAGAAAAAATAGGATCAGAATCAAATTCATCGGAATGTTATGAAAATTTAAATGTTTTTTCAAGTGATTTATGCAATAAATGAATTTATATATATTATACACAGGAAAAAAGAATAAAAACATAAGTATAGAAATATTTCAATAAGACATGATTTTTACAAACGATCGTTGATCTTTATTAAATTTTATACGAAAAAAAGCATGAATACCTTAATTTGGTTTACGAAAATGAACAATATGATCTGGAATATTCACACTCAAATTCAAGATTAACCGGATTATTACATATTTAAAAATATTACAAACTTAAACCATTATGAATGCAGTAAAAAATAATTTATATTGCGTTGTTGGAAGCTAAACTACCATAATATACAAAGATGCAGAAATAAAAGAGACGGAAAATGGAAAAAAAAACAGGATTAGAAAAATTGAAGCGTAAAAAAGTTGTAAACCAAGAAAAACGCATCCAATTAACAATTCAAAAAAGCTGCATATAGAATGCAACATTTCTCTACTGTAATTTATTCGTTTTCACTATCGATTTAGATGAATTTGGTTAAAAACTTTATTAGGATTTTTGGAATTTTAACAGATCGAATTGAATGGCATTTTTGTAAGAATAAAACAATGAAAAAGATCAGGAGAAGTTTGAAACGATGAAAAGAGTTTATTCACAGCTGAAATATATGGTTTCAATAACAAATATTCATACATTTCTTTCATTAAATAGCTTGCAAGTATTTTATAAATTATTATGATATGCAGATTAGACAAAAAAACCGATATTGCAGTGCTTTGAAATATTTCAAATAATATTTCAAAAAATTACATAATCAGGAAAAAATAACATTCCAACTTAACAATAAGAATGTAGTCTTTGGAAATATTTTTAAATATATGCAACTAGTTTTATGGTTCAAGGTTTTAATTATGTTTAAATTGATTTCGATATCACAGAAAAATAAATTAATAGGGTGATCAAAAAGTTTAACAATAATATCGAAGAGGGAATAATTTTTATTCAAGAACCTAAAGCTATCACTTAATTTAGATCACCCGTATAAATTAAAATAAAAATGAAATTTATAATGAAAGTTATTAGCAATAATATGTACTTTATAATGGTAATCTTTAGATTTGAAAGCGAGTTAGGTGATCTTTTTCATTCATTCAATGTATTATTACACATAATACAAGTAAATTCAGAATAACAATATTATTTGATTTACCACGAGAAAATATCATAGGAGCAATCTGCATTATTTTGAGGGTTTCTTTTGATTAAGAGATTTACTGGATAAAAAAGAGCAACAATACACGATTATATATATTTTTGATAGCACCCAGGAACAGACTTAACAAATAATAACCGAAATATACACGAAATAAATGCCATTCAACTAGAAATTCTGCTTTAAAATCATTATTTTACAAAAAAATTATAATCTTACGAATTTTGATTAAATTAAACCAAAAGAGATACAAATTCCAAAATATTGTTATCTAAAAATTGTTTTTAAAACCAAATCTATAACAACTAAATTTGAAATTTTATTTATTTGTTTAAAAGAATAACTAAATCCAACAAAACGATATAATTTTCATTTAGACTAATTAAATGATAGTTTATAAGAAGAAAATCTGATATAAATCAACATTTCATGAGTCAAAAAAAACTAGTATTAGAATTCGATCTATTGAGAATAAACACATCGAGTGTCTAAAAGAAGAACGAAATATCTTATATCCAAATATTGTTGGAAAAACATTTTTTTTTAGTGTTATAAAAAATAGGGCCATCAAAAGTGCTAACAACATAGTCATAAGCCCACTTATATTAAGATTCACAGTTTCTAAATTACATAAATTTTTTTAAAAAATAAGCGGTCTTATATGAAATACAGGAAAATGCCTAAAATACTTGAGAAAAATTTTTTTATGTGCTTTCAGATAAATAGCAAAGACTTTTATTTTGATATAACGTAGAAAGAACTTACGGAAATTTATAATAGACTAGAAAATCATATAAAATACTAAAGTTTACAAGCGAAATACAATTCTTATACTATAACAGACCTTGGGAAAAGATTAATATTCAAGATAAATCGACGGAAACCATAAAAATACACAAAAAGGCGTTAAAATAATAATAATATAATAAATAGCTCTTCGTCAAATGAATGTGAGGTTTTGACTGAGAGATTATATGAGGCTATGAAAACGCACAAAAATAATTTAAAAGTTAGGATTAGACCATAGACTAACAAACCTTGTAATGATCAGAGAGCTTTATCGAAATTCTTCTTTATGCGATTTATTTATACTGAACCTTTATATAAATAAAAATTTCGAGGAACTTATGAAAAAATGTGACTGAATTGTTTGAATTTGAAATTTGTAATAATAAAGATTGAAAGTCGGGTATATTCCTTTGACATATTTATAGCATCTATGTAGATTGTAAATATTTTAATAAAAGAAAATAATACCTATTTAGTTTATTATTTTAATAATTAATAGTATAAACTTGATATTAGCGTCCATTTCTTGACAGTCGTTGTACAATTTATTAGTATCGCTGAATTTTAACGTAAAAATAATGCATAATAAACCATATTACAACGATAATTAGGGGGAATTAGCCAATGACAAGAAAAAATATTTTCAATGCACATTTTTTTATATGAAATTAGTTTTATAGAATTCGGATATATAATTTTTTTTATTTAAATTATAGATTTGATATAAGTTATTTCCAAATAAAATCGAGAAATATAAATAATGGTTTTTTAGCAGAAATAATATAGCCTTTATGAACATTAATGACGGAACATACAAAATAGCCTCTTAATATAAAAATAAGCTCTGTATGGTTAAGAAACAACTTGAAATGATCGCAAATATGTGTAAATTTTTAATTGACTTTGTTCTGTCATAACATTTTCCGACCCTTGTATATTAGATAGGTACAAAATTATTATGAATTTAGCATTTATATGTTTATAATTTTTATGATTATATTTTGATGCGGTACTTATTCGAAAAAAACCTTCGAAAACACCGTCGAGAATCACATATGAGCATAAAGAAAAACACCCGCATCCCATATATCATTGGATAAAAAATACATTACTTCACTCTAAATATTATATGTAAAAAGAAATTATCATATTTTATGCACTAAATAGGCTAAATATATTTTTAGAGAAAATCTTTATACGTACAAAAACGTAAATTTGGTTTAATCATGTCTCAGACTTTTTTTCTTGCAAATCGATTTAAATTTTTATAATAACCTATTTAAGTATACTCAAAATATCCAGGGATCATTTTTATTTATTTATAGGTTAAGTTTCTGCATTTTATAAATTCCTTCTAATGAGATGTAAAAAGTACATTAAGAATATTGCACTCACCTATATGCATATTTTTCCACCTTACCTAAACTATCTTCGTCAACTATTCTTCTTCCGTCAAATGATTGTAGTTGAAGTCTCCAGACGTTCCAAATATTTATAATTGAATTGGTTGAATTATTTTATTTTATAAACTATGTTATTTAATAAACAATATATGAGGCGATTTTGTATTTTTTCCACCTATTTAAAACAGTTGGCTTAAGTTTATACGAATAAAAAATCTGAATTGAAATTTTCATGCATAAAATCCATTCCTATTAGATCAAAAATAATATTCACGATCTTTTTATTTACCCGAAAAATTTTTCTTTCCTGACCTCTATATATAATTAAAAGATAAAAAAATAGTCAATAAACTCATACTAGAAAATATGTAAATTATAAATAATCAAAATATTTTAAGAATGATATAAAAATACGTACTGAGAATAAAAAAATACTATGCAGTTTCTTTCTAAAAGATTAGTTTAACCATAAATCTACAATATTATCAATAAAAATCTAAAAATTGTTCAACAGATAAGAATAATATAGTTTAAAATTGAAAAAACAAAGGAGTAAAAAAATTTATTTGTTTGCTTGTGTCATCTATAATTTATTCACAGTGAAAAAGATTCTTCTATCATATATTCAGAAAAAGGTTTTCCCTTCAATTTTTTTATATAAGCTTAGAGGATTTTAATTATTTAGTGGCGTAGGTCTGTTTATATATGACTATTAATGCATAATCTTTCAGTTTAGTTTAATCTCGTTCATTTTAGATTGTCGAAATAAAATTACATGCAAAAATATAAATCATATTTACACAAAATATTTGCATCAAAAATATTAATTAACAGAGAAAATATTTTCATTAAAAACGATATGAACATGCTGATTTTGAATACGACAATATTAACAGAAAGAGATATCTTGTACGAATATATTTTAAAGCAAAATAAAAGCGTAAAAACTAAAAAAATACTATACATTTAAAAATAAACAAAGTTTAGGATTTAGAAGATAAAAATTTTAATTAATATCATCTGAAAAAATACATTCCAACCCTTTCAATTATAATTTTAGAAGTTGCAAATAAATAAGCTTAAAAAATTTACTAATTAAAGATAAAATAATTATAAATGTATAATTATTAAATATAAAATATTTTTTTATGGTTTATAATTGTAAAGAAAAATTTCTTGAAAAGAACTTTGTTTTAGTGATCAAGGATTTTATTTCTCTTTTATACAATAATTTTGAAACTAAAACACCGAGGGCTTGTGTATTTTCAGCAAAAATACTAGCAAAATTCATGTTAATATACCATGTCCTATTTTTATCTAAAATTACTATATCCAGAGATTTTCATTTGCATTATATATATAATTGAGATTCAAAATTTAATAAATGGGCTATTTGGATGATTCTATATTTAGAAAAAAACATATGTTTCTTAAAATCCCGAGATCAGATTATCATAGGGATATAATCGAATATATACACTTTGGATGTGCGATTACAATAATTTCATAGGTATTTTCGATTTCTTTTGGTCCCAATATAGGATATCTTTGTACACTCTAAACCAGATTTAGTTAAAATCAGCCAGAAAAAGAGCTAGATTGAAATATAAATCAGTGTGGATTTTCTTAAAGAAAAGATCAAGCCATTTTATTTTTGATTATAATATCAAAGATCTAAAAAAGAGATAAAGCAAGAAAGGCGTTTTTAAAAAACATAATTTTCTTTATTATATATCTAGAGTTTAATATACATTAGTATTTATTAATGAATTATAATCATTCTTCAGATAAAATACAGGATTAGAAAAGATACATGAAAATATTGACTATTTCCTAATAAACAATTATAATCATCAAACATATTACACTTATATATCTCACTTCTTATAAAAAAAACAAACTCAACAGTATTGATATATCTTTGTCTCAAAGAAAAACAGATAAACATTTTAATATATATGATTTTATCATCACATTCTTCCATATTCTGATATATTCATAAAGGAAGAAAAAAATACCATTATTGAAGAAAAATTGAAAACAAGAGGCATAAGACAGTTATAAGAAAATTAGGAAAATAACTAAATAAATATCAACAATATAAAATAAAATTAGGTCTGATTACAATGATTCGTTCATAAAAAGCCAATATAAAAAAGTTATAAAACGCCTATAAATTAAAGAAAAATTTGAGATTAATTTTTGTTTTAATTTAATTTTTGCTGCAATAAATTATCAAGAAAAAAATTGGATTGCTATACTGAACATAATTGCTTAACAATTATTACCGATTTTCCTCTTTTAGCCTTCTACGATGCATCCTTTTCTTTAAATACTTTTTAGTTCTATTAATTTCCATTATAATTTGTTTATTCATATCATTTTTATTCTATTTAATTTTTTAAACTACTTAAATGCAACTTACGGTATTTTTGGGCACATATACCATGTAAGGACGTTTGATCTTATTCATTCTCAGAATTTATAAGCTAGAATCAAGATAAAATTAAACCCAAAAAAGTGTTTAGAGACACTAAATATATGTTTCTTGAATTCACCAGTGTTTAAAATAAATGTAATCAAAAAAACACAATAAACAATAATTATGCCGTAAACTAACATAAAAAACGCATTAAAAAATATTTATACAAATGAGACCCATTAAAAGACAAATATAATGATCATGACATTGTGATCATTCATATGACTTATTTTAAACAACTCTAGATACTTATAATTTATGTGATATACAATAGATGATAGGGTCTAATAATATACAATAAGAACATATTTAGTATAAAGAACTAAAATTTATTAAACATGCGTCGCATAATCAATATAACCTTTTACCTATAAGTAATATATTATTCTTTAAAAATAAGAAATCAATAAACAATATTAATGAAAAAATTAAATCAAATAATAATTTGCATATATTTTCTTTTCAAAAAAAATATATTTTAAAAAAAGCTATTTTCTCTGGTTCTTTTCTGTGTGTATTTTTATTTAAATTATTTTTAAAAAATTATGATATAATCGAAGTGCAATAATTAAGAGAATTTATCGATAAATAACACAAAATAATAGAAATAATTAATATTGTCGGCCTATTGAATTATTTAAAATTGAAAATATTGAGAATTAATATTAATACACATGATTTAGCTATATTTTCGTCTCAATTGTAGTAAAAATATGGCAATTATACTGTATTCATTATATAGAAAGAGAAAAGCTTTAGTTTTTCGAATTTTTTATTATTAATTATAATTCACAAAAAAGATTTTTTCCGATTACGTATTCAATTTTGACAAATGAACTGATATATGCTTATACATACGATAAAAAAAATAGTTAAAGCTGGTTTTTCTCATAGAATGTTTTTTAACAGTAAATAAATGTTTAGTTATGAAGATTGATTTGTGTGAATTTTTGTTTATTTCAGTGATTTAAACATCTAGAGTGGCCCGGGTTGTATCAAAACAATTAATTATTTATAATCGACAAAAAAGAGTTATCTTAATTTCTGATGGCTTAGATAAGTTTAGATTACATAAAAATCCTTCTAAATGTATCCCATTTTTTTTAGATAATTAATTTGATCTTCCCCCTTGAAAATATATTTCTGAAGACAGCAGGTAATTTTTGCAAAGATATTGCATTCTTTAAACTCGCATGTGATTGAAGAAATCTTGAATGTTCAATCTAAAAAACAATTATCTTTTATATAAATATCTCATTTAATTATTTGAGAATTTATTTTCATTTTCACTAGATATTCATAGCGGGCATCGTATTGATGTTAATAATGATGCTTTATTTGTAAGCAACTTCATGGAAGTTTGAGTATAGAGTGGAAAGACTATTGAAAAAATTAAAAATACTTCAATCATTTATTGATTCCAGGCACATAAAATATTGCAATTTTTAAACGCTTACATAACAATTAAATCGACCATAAATCTCTACATATATTTTTAGCTAATATATAAGTTGCTTCGTTTTCGGCCTCAATTGCTAGGATCGATTAAGCATAAAGTTTGGCACCTGAAATGGATTTTCCAAGTAAATTCAAGGAAAAATAATAATATTTCCTAATGTATTCTTCAAATTTATTGTGCATATTATTTTAAACATAAAATGTATTTATTTATAGCTGTATATGATCAAAATTTAATTATTGAAGGCTCTTGTGTAGAGACATTCATCATATTTATTATGATTAAGACTCGATATGATAAATTTTTAGGTGGCTTTCTTTTTTTATTTTGTTATTTGTGTGCTTAAAAATACCATTTTTATATCTATTAGCTGAAAATATGGTGTAATTTTCGAACTTACAATCCCTGATATAACAGAAAAAATATTTTAAAGAATTTATTACAAATTGAGTATATATAAAAATTATAATTTAACCTTAAATTTTGAGCAATATCACAAAAATACATACAACAGAAAAACCAGAAATAGAGCAAGAAAATTCAAAATCATGCGAGCTTGCGGCTAAAAGCCCTTAAAACATGTAACAGAAATGCATATTATATAAAATACGATGGTAATTGCCAATATATCTAAAATTAGAAAGATTATCTTTCAAAAAAATCTTTTCCGTTTGAAAGGGTTTAAGATGTCTATGTGGCGATTCTAAAATGCTTTGTAATATGCTATTCCATGAATTTAAACAATTCGAAAATGGTAAAATATAAAATTTTAACGTGATTTATTTCAGGCGGACAGAAAAAAATGCAATAAGAGTTCAGATTCGTTAAAATAAGAAAAAAATGGTAGTTAAGTGATTTTACACTAAAAATCATATGAAAAACATAAATGAGCGTCTTTTTGAATAGAAAATAATCATTACTGTTAAAAGTTCATAAGAAAGCAGTTTAATGAAATATATTAAGCTCAAAAAACCAAGAAAAAACGTAAATTATAGCAAAAAGAAGATTTAATACCATAAAGCGGATAAAAAATTCGTCCAATATATAGAAAAAATGAGCAGTAAAATAACAACTACCTTAAATTCTAAGAATTTTTTTTTCATTTCGCAGTGTAATTTCAGGAAGCGCTAGAAACCTGAAAAAAACACACAAAAATCTATAAAAGACAAGAATATATTAAAAAAAACATAGAATAATAGAGCGCAAGGAAAAAATAAAGTTATTTTATTATTTTATACTGCGAAAATTGCCCAAACAGAAAAAAGAGAATTCCAAGAGACTTCGTAGATTAAGACTTTTGTGGAATACAATCCTAGAAAATGATGATAATGATCAACTGATATGCGGCAGAGCCAAAATAATATTTAAAAATTACAGTGCAAAAAAGATGCAACTATAAAATGAAATAAATTTCCTTCTAGTTTCAAAGGTTGTTTTTACAGATTACTCACCAAAAACAAAATTTGTAAAATTTAGAATCAAAGAAACAGACCAAAACAAATGAAAGATGCGTGGCACAATGTCAAGTATGAATATCGAAAAAAATTATCATGATATTTACTAGCCATTTATATTGATCCTAAAATATGAAAAACATGTTTTTAAAAAACTAAAATTAGGAATATATAAGATCGAAATAGAACTTAAGATTCGTTTACTATAGTAATCAAAAATTACATGTAAAACACACCTAGATTAAATAAACAAAACCACAAAAGCACATTAGGCGAGTTTCATGATGTATGAATCAAATGATATTTTTATTATGTAGTGTTTGTTTTTTTTTACATAAGATAAATATGAAAACACGCAAATACTCGAACTATTTCATCTTATGTCTAATTTGTATGAGTCTGCACAAAAGAAGTCACAAAATTTTTTTTATACAGAGTAAAATATATAAGATTTCAGTAATGTATTAAAATAGATTAAGAATTAACGAGAAAAAAACAATACCTATCATATTGAATATATAAAGGGCCTAAAATAATATGAATTAGCTTAGAACATTTTAGTAGACGATTAAAAAAAAATTTACATAAAAATATATGTGACCCACATCTTATTCAATATATTTTTTTAATATATGCAGACAACGGTCAAAAATATGATATTGCTGTTACTAAAAGCCATGAAATTAAAATAAAATGATTAAAGCAGGACACCAAAAAATTATTTTTGTGTATTTTTTTCGTTCTAAGCAGGTATCACAGATTAAAAATATAAAGTGCTTTTCCAAAATTTACATATGTATGATTTTTAATCATATTATAAGAATAATTAATTTGGTATAGATGACCATAAATAATAGTAGAAACACGTAAACCCTCTTATGACGAATATAACAATTCATTTTTTATATGCTATTTACCTGGAAACAGACAAACACAGATTAGCGACTAAACATGAAGCTTGTACTAATTTAGTAGGCACAATATAAACCAGAAGTCTTATTAACCTTGTTGCGCGATTAAGAAAAGTAAATTGTCTGTAAAGCATAAAAATATTGTTTTATTTCCATTTGATTCTACAAGTAATCATAAAAAAATCCAAGACTGCACCTAATTCCAAAAGATACTGCGCATTTTATTAGTGCATAGATAAACATACTTTAACTTTTATATTAGAACCGGAAGAATAAATATACATAATGATGCGATAAAAAATGCGTTTATTAAATATATATGCGCCTTTAATCTAGCAATACACTTAAATTTTATATTAAGACGGATGGATAGAAAGTGATTCATTATTAATACATTTAAAATTTATCAGATATTTTACACAACAAAATCTACACAAGAATAGTAGAAAATATATCAAAACACGTATTATACCCCACATCGAATTACTATATAAAATATATATTCACCTGAGCAAAAGAAACAAGAAAATCTACACTATAAAACAAAAAAATCTTTACCGAAAATTCCTAGAAAAGAGAAGCCATACGGTTGATATAATTAAAACTATAGAATTCATAAAAGACGCATAAATTGAACCAAGTGATTTGGTAAATTATTTTATAGTCAAGACACAATTGTGTTCTTAAGAGAGGATAAACTGACTACATTGTAACGAAGCTCTGAAAGCAATTTAAACTCTGTAAATCAGGCGTAAGAAAATTAAAAAGCATGATTATGCGCAAAGACACAATATAATGGCAACATAGTCAAATATTATTGTAATTAAGGTGGAAAAAAAGCCGGAGAATGTAATAGATCAGGGTTTTGGTAGGGCAACGGGTGAGGATATAATTTTAAATAATGGGAATTTTGATTGGGCAAATTTAAATAGAACAATTTGGATTTTAAAAACGAATTGGGGGCTTGAATGAATACTTTGCAAAGTTTCTTAGCATAAATCAATCCCCATATAATATAGTATGTTCGAATGTGATTAAAAAGACCTTTAAGTATATAATAAGAATATAATTATATATGTTAAAATCGGTAATTAATAGCCTTAATGGTAACAAAACTTCACTGGAATATTATATTCGCATGTTAAAAAAATTTTCCTTTAAGTAAAAAACTTGACTGAATGATAAATGTTCGCATGGAATTACAATCACCCTAAAAGCAATAAAACCCGACTCAAATATAATTTGTTTGCATGTGATTTGATATAACTTAAAAATATTAAAAACTTGATTAAAAAACAACATTTGCATGCGATTATATAGCACCTCAAAAGTATGAAGCTTGAAAAAAATATAATATTAATGTGCGATTATAATGGACCACAAAAGTATAAAATTTGACAAAAATATTATATTAACATGTGATAATGCAACTTAAAAGTATAAAAACTTGATTAAAATATAATTTATTATCATGCAATTATATAACACCACAAAAGTATAAACAACCGATTAAAATAGTTCAATCTTTTATAAATATTCGTATGCGATTATAAAGCCCCTTTAAAATATAGAAAACACATAGATAGCATATTAAAAATATTCTATAACATTAAATTTAATATTATGGAATATAGATATCACAACATGGTTGGATAATATTATGTAGCACCCTAAAGAAATAAAAATTACATAAAGATATAATATATTTACATGATAAAAATATGTTCGCATGCAAAAAGATAGCCAATAAAAGGTATAAAAACAAAAAATACAATTTTAATAAGTTATCATACAAATAAACAAAAATATGCAAATTATTATGAGATAAAATGTTATCATGCGCTTATAATCACCATCAAATTATAAAAAACATAAAAAAATTTGTAAATGTTTTCACATTAGTATTTTCGCATTCGAAAAGATAGTACCTTAAAGGGAAATATAACTTGATATAATTAGAAAGAGGCTATCATAACTAATGTGTTCGCATTCGATCAAACTAAAATTTAGAAATATAAAAAACTAGATCGAAATGTTATAATTTAATAATACCGATAATATGTTTTCATGCAAAAAATAGCACCATAAGAGGCATTAAACCTTGTCTAAATATTAGAATGCTATTATAACAAGGGAATATTTTCCTGTGATTTAAAAACCTTTTGAAATATTTTTTAACTTAAATATTAAAAATTAAAAAGTTGATATAGCCAATAAAAAAATAATATGAATTTCAAAATGATAATATTTTCGCATGCGAATTCATCACTTTATGAGTAATAAAAACCAGTAGAAATAAATATAAAGATATATTGTTATAAATATGAATATTGTGACCTATCGTATTATTTAACGCTCAAATGGGATTTTACTAACCTAAAAATTATAAAAAATACTCACAATATTACTATGTTTACATACATGAAAATTAATTAAAATATTTATTTAAAAAATGCATGACCATCAGAAGAAGCTAGGTTCTTTTTATTTAGGATAGAAACATTTTCTTTGGAGAAATATCAAGATTAACGCACTTTAACGACTCTTTTAAAACTGTCGACCACTTAGCAAGCAAATGTAAAAAAATGCTCGGTCATGACTATACAAGAAGACACAACGAGATTGTAAGATTTCTTCACCTTATGTTGGCGAGAAAATACAATTATAA
Organism: Rhyacophila brunnea; assembly: GCF_057557595.1. NCBI lineage: Eukaryota > Metazoa > Arthropoda > Insecta > Trichoptera > Rhyacophilidae > Rhyacophila > Rhyacophila brunnea. Next base: position 124,785 of record NW_028232835.1, read on the forward strand.
AAAAACCAAGAAAATCCGCAGACACTCTGTACAAGAAATATTGGAAAACGAATTCGCGGAGATCAAAGTAGATATAAGAAAATAAACAGACATCAAGTTATCGAATGAAAAGCCTGATATTTTTTTATATGACAAAAAGAAGAACTGTATCACTCTGATCGAAATTGGCGTGACAAATATTGACAATAAAACAAAGTTGAAAACAAAAAATTAAGAAATAAGACCTGCTAGCATCTGAGCTGTCATTAATATACAAGCGCAAGACAAAAATTATACCATATGTTTTAACATGGGACGGTGTGGTTAATCGATATCATAAAAGGTACCTGAAGGACAAAGATGAAACGAAAAAGGTTGAGGCATATATATAAACCTTGGGATTGAGAAAAAATCTTGAACCAATAGGTCTCGAAAGAAGGTGGGGTATTGAAGGAGATTTTGGAAAGAAGAAGATAGCCTAAAGTATTCTACGCTGTGCGTACAAAGAATCAAGCAAACTGTGCCTGAGAACATAAACTAAAATTAGAAATATAAATTTAGCCCATAAATAAAAAAAACTTATCCATGACTTAGGATCTAATCTGAAATTAACATATTCAAAGATATAAAACGCTAAATATACATAAATAGTAAAAATGAAAATGAAATAATATAGCCATTATATATTATATTAGAGAAAAGAGAAATACGTGTATTTTTTTCTAAGGAGATAATTCATGAGATTAGAAAAAATAAAGGATAATAGTTTAAATAATAAAATAATAGATTATTAACTTATGAGTAAATTAGCATCAAATTCATTATTTTGTTTTTTAAAATAATGGTCATAGGTTTTTCCATATTTTAGTAGTATAGACAGTCGCCAATTACATTAACACAAGCAATATGATACTTAGATTTTGATTTGATGGTATATTGCAAAAGGTAAGTATTCTCTTCGATAAAAACGAATGAATTGTAGAAAAACTTAATGTAAGATAATAAATATAGTTATTCAAAAATTGGTCAAAAATATCTAGATATAATACAAATCAAAATATAACTAATTCAAATTTTTCTATAATAATTTTACTTAATTACGTCTTAGATTGAACATAAGGCATTTTAGTTATGTAAATTTTTATATTTTATATTCCAACACTAAAATTCGTTAATTTTGATATTATTTAGAAGATAATATATACTAGGGATAGCTAAATTATTATCTAATCAAAGCTTCAAAATACATTTTAAATCTTTTTTCTGTTTAAATATAGATAATAGAATCTTTTAAAGACTACAAACTCTGTGATATATTTCATTTGCCTTATTCCACAAAAACAGAATGTACAAGCAATATGAATTTATATATTTAAGAAATAAATCTTAGATGTGATCATTTTACATGAAAATAAATATTATAATTACGTGCGATTCTGTTCAACGTATTTTTTTTTATATTTGAAATAATTATCAATAAACTAATTTTTTTAATTTTTATCTTATTGCTAAGAGATAATAAAAATGACCAAGAATTAAAATTTTTAATAACTTTATAAATTTGTAAGAATTTTTGATTAAACTACATAAAATATTTATAAATTCATTGTTATAGTTTTTAATTTCCTCTATAATTTATTTTAATTATCATAAAAGATGTATATTAAAATCCGGGTCAAATAAAGCTACTCAATGGTTTCGAATTTTTTAAGCATTTATTCTTTTTTTGGCTTGTAATATATCTTTTAAGTTTAATTGGATACTTAAGTGTAAAAAAAAATTAATATCTATATTTGTACCCAATATGTGTTAAAATTAACTAACACATTATTAGTAAACCTGTTTAAGCCCTTTATCTGAATTTGTATCAATAACAGCATAATTTTTTTTTGTTTATTATTTATAATGTGTATTAGCTTAAAAGAAAATTTTTATATTAGAATCATAAAGTCTGGCTAGGAAATTAAAAACATCTTTTTATGTTTTTTTAGAGAATAGAGAAAAAAATTCTTTGACAGACATAAACAATTCAATACAATATTTCATTAAAAAATTAATAAAATAAATTTCAAAGTAAAAATAATAATAAATAAATATTGTGTCCTAAGCTTCCTAAATATAGTATATCGATATAAATCATTTCACATAAAGTGTTGCAAAACTTCTTCAAGAACTTTATGACTTAAATTTAGTTGTTATTTGTGTGTAATAGTATATTCAAGTTTGCAATATAGCATACGAGCTAAAAATATGAAGAATTTTCGCTTGTATTAGATAAATTAATATCTCTAAAATCGGAAATATAACATTAATATTCAAGTTTCTAGTTCCAGCCTTAGTATTGTAAAAATATTACAGAAATTGATCCTTTGATTAACAAAACAATTAGATTTATATAATTAAAACGTTTAATTCCAGCAAGAATTTTTATAGATTTATGGTTTTATTTATTTGTCAAGTTACTTTTATATGAATTCCATCCAATGAGACGTAGAAAGCCCATAAGAATATTGCACAACAACAAAATGCATCCTATGAAACCTTACCCTGATTTTACTTAAAAACTTCTCTTCTTCAGTCAAATTATATTTATTCAAGTGTCTTGACAAGTGCGAAGTTATATAGATATCTTATATTTATTTTTGATTTATTATTTAGAAACAATTTAAATGTAATTTACATGATACATGGTATATCAAGATAAAAAAGTCACCAGGCGAATTATTATGCCCATTAAAAATCCGAACCTTGAAAAAAAGGTTCTTAAACCTTACTGTTGGATTTCAAGTGCAAAAATATATATTTTATTGCCTTTCCGATTATAAAGTTTAATCGTTTACCTATAGTCCTTTTCTACTATGATTTATTTTGATTTATATTAAAGAGTGATATTATTACTATAATATACCTTATTTTTTCGTTTATTAAAAATTAGGGATTCTTTGTATTAAATTTTTGTGCTCTATGAATGTTACTAGTTTTAAGATGTAAAAAAGTTTTCATGCTACGCACTACCTATTATCAATATTTTCACATTCAAAAGTTTGTTTTTAAGAACAATTATGTGTTTAAATAAAGAATGGTCTTTCTTATAATGAAAATGTCGGGTTTGACTATTATTTGATCGAATTTATTTTTTATGTTTATACTTACTATAAGCTGTGTATCTATTTATATTTTTGCCTTTTATTTTTAATCCTTTTCACCCTTATAATTTTTTTTATTAGATTTGATGTTTATATTTAATTTGCTACAAAACTACCAGGATTTGAATCCTAATGTTATTTTTAATTATATAAAATCTGACCATACATATTTTACCAGCGTACTTCAAATAGGTAGGAATAAAGATCCAGAACAAGGAGAGTGCCTAGATAAACCAAAAGCCAAATTTCTTTAAACTAATATTATAAGCGTGAAATCGAACCCAATATCTCGTCTGCTTCTACTATCAAACGAGTCATGTATCACGCTATGTTTAACAGAAGAAATTAACTGATATGAATGATCAATAGATTCATATGATGCACATCTAAATATTAAAAATATTACAAAAAATGCGGTAAAGTTACTGGCAAAAATTTTTTACAGTTAAAAAGTTGCTTAGATTTGCAAAACAAGCATTATTCATTAAAATCATTAGCTCTAAATTTTTGAAGCCAATAATTTGCACTTAGAGAAGAGACATCGATTTTATTGAGAAATAAAAGCAAAAAAAGCTCGATTATATAAATAAAAAAATTAAAACGTGTATCGTGCCTGAAAAAACACAAAAAAACATTCAAAGAAAATATTTAACCATAAAAAAATGCCGTTATCTTACCAAGCTATATTATCCATATGCTGAAATAACCCAAAAAATGTAATATCTTATGTAAGTTATATAAAATTTATGTTATATTTTTCGTTTTACATGCTTTTGCGTTATTTTTAGAGTATGTCAAGTTTTTTAGAAAGGCTATTTATGACAGGTTGCAAAAGCCGGTACATGTAAAAACTCTAAATATTATGCTCAAAGAGAAAGCAGCACGAAGAAAACATGCACTAAAATTATATAACAATATATGTAAATTTTTTAGAAAATATATGAAGAATGAATTCAGAGAAAAAAATATCGCTGACTACAAGATTCAAGATAAAAAACTAGGCGTAAAGGCCAAAAAAAGCAGAGATAGAATACATTAAAGGATAGTAAACAGTTTATCTAAATAGAAAGATTTTTTTAACAATTTAATGTTTCAAAGTGAACATCTGAATATTCTATAACACCAAAGAAGAAACTCAACTATAATAAAAGCATAAATAAAAAAATATCGGAGTGCGGCCTGAATTTTCTCCGGTTTTAACAAAAAAGTAGATAAATTCATAAATCTCAGCTGAATTATGCTGCAATTGATATGTCCGCAAATAGCTGCAATACAAAACAAAGTTATTCAATATGCTTAACAATTTCCAAAGCTTTCTGACAACGTTGATCATATATAGGGATAATTATAAAATAATTATGCATAAATTTTTAGATGATATAAATTGAGCTAGCTGCATTGTCATGAAAATGATATGGTATTTTACCGGTTCTATTCTGGCATAACTTATCCAGTTATAAAAAAAACTATAGATATAGACCAAATATTGTTCGCCAATCTATTGAAAATCAAAGTTTTTCCTATTATCCTGTTTTATCGGTGACTTTAATTATCTTTTTATACATTTCATATTTCAAGGTGAGAAAAAGTATATAATGTGCTATGTAAAAAGCCATTATTACATCGAGTTGTGATGAAATTCAGCACACGAATATATGAATTTGAAAAAAAGGTTAAAAGAGCATTATTTGTTCTTTTGTTAGCGAATATTATTGCACTTGTTGCAAAGTTAATTTGTATAAGTCTTCTCAAAAGCCGATTTCTGGGTATCAGATACAGTAAAATAGACATATCAAAACAATATGGGGTATTTATATGGTCTAGTGTATTTTACATATGATCTTGGGTTAATATTTATTAAAATTTAAAGAAAATTAGAAAGCATTACTCATGAAAATATAGTGTAGTAACCAGAAGGTGAATGGTTTATTTCAAAATAGATAGACGCAACTTTCATACAACTAACTTGATATATCTATAAATGATAACAAGAAAAAAATTATTAAATCAAAATAAATCGATTATAACAAGACGAATGTTCAAAAGAAAAGTGATATAGAATCTTTTCGAACATATTCAGTTGTTGATTTAGAAGCACTGCACAAGAATGCTATCTTGCGCATTAACTTTTGATGTTGCGAAAACAAATCACTTAAGTTATCTTATAACTATTGAAACATGCTTATCTAAATGGAGACATACATATTGAAATAGAATTATAAATAAGTCGCGCATTTACATCATATGGTGAAGACATGTAAAGGAATAAACAAATAAAGAATATTTGAAATAAGATAAAAATGTCCTTTTATAAATCACATTTAAAAATTTGAATGTTTTAAGGAGATCAATGGTCATAATACAATCCTTGTGTATAATTAAAATGCAAAAGTATGTATATAATATGGTTTACATATTAATTTAGGTAAAACAAAAAAATATGATGCTTTTTGTTATATAAAGGAAGGAAAAACAAAAAAATTACATATGTAAGCATATATTATATTGGGTAAATTATAATATGACAAATGGTTAAGCATTATGCTTTCTTTTTTGAATTTATTTACTGTTTTTGATGCTAAAGATTGCAATTGAATGATTCAAGGGCAAATTTAAGAAAAACGTGTATTTTATATAACTGCAGAACTAAATTTTCAATATTATTTGGTATTTAATGAAATAGAATAAAACATAGAATTCTGAGTATTATAAAAATAGCATATATAAATATTAAAAAATATATAATTTATGTTTAGATGCACTAGAATGATTCTATTAACGATATATAAAAGAACGAAACAAAAAAAACATGAAAAAATAATAGTGATATAAAAATATAGACAATCATCAAATAATTATTCTAAAACTAAAAAATACAATTTAATATATACATTAAGCATAAATAGTTCACGTGTGAATATATTTCGACAGATACTTAATCAGCTTCAAAACTCGATGTAAAGATTACTAATGGAATAACGTGTAATTTAAACTTTATTGTCGGATCTCTATTTTCAACATTAAATATATTAAAATCGTGTCTTAAGTAAGTATAATTTTTTTAATCTCTTTTTGGTTTTTCGCTCTTAAAATAATCGCATGAAATAAGCTTTAAAATAAATATAAGCATTTAAAAATTTTTTAAATACAATAAAATAATTACAAAAGCCTATATTCTTCTATTTATTGCAGACGTAAAATTTTTTAGGCAAGAATGTGGAAAAAGTTGCTTATTATAAACATAAAACACGTTTTTTACTCCTAAACTGGTTATTAAATATGTTTTGAATGGTAATTAATATTTTACCAGAATGCCAACGTTTGTTACAATTTACACATTTAATAGCAATAAATTATTCAAATACGTAATCGGTTCTATACACAAATTATCTTATATATTACAGTGCTTATGAAACATTAGTCGAAAAAATGACTTTTACGAACGCTCTCGATTACGAAAATGATTTTTTTACTGACATTAATCGAGTTCCAGATATTTTTAAACACATAAAACGCAAAAAAATATTCAAAAAATCGGTTTAATATATTTCGTACTCGTTTTAAAGTTTTTTCTATGAAATTATTATACCATTAATTGAATTTATCTACGCTAATAGCCTATATACATCTGAAAATTGTTGTGTATGAATACTAATGGTAAGATATATATATCTGTTCATACTGAAGTAATGATACTCAAAATAGTTCTATAAATTATATCAACATAAAATCCAAAATGTCATGTAGTTAGAATACTCATATACGAGGTGTGTTTCTACACATAGATAACAAATAAAAACAAATATCGATGTGTTTTGCGGAAAAAATAATGATAATTTACATTCATTCAATAATTTGAATTTATAGGTCAATGACTCTTCAGTTTAATATAGTTGTTCAAGAAGAAATTTTATTGCTGATAAATACAAATCCAAGTAAACATCTTTAATACTTATCATCTTTACAATAATTTTTCAAATGATCATTTTATGACAAGAATTATAAGTTCGGTATCTTCAACAACCTATTTGTTTGTGAATTTTTTCAGCTTCAGATGGTATTTCTAACCATTAAAACCAAAATATTGGTATTTTGATAGATAATTAGATTAAACATTATTTTCAAAAAAAAATAAATAGACCCAATATTTTTTTTCTAATTAGAATATAAAAAATTTTATACATTGAAATTTATTTCTTATGTTTTTTATGCAAAAATGCCTCTATCACTAACAGTCTGTTTATAAAATAAGATAGCAGGTAGCTTACGACGTTTAAGCCTCATTATGACTTTACTGCATAATGTAACTAAAATTCGTATTTTATATATAAAAAAGGTATTTTTATAGTTTAGGCTAGTATTTATAATCGAAAATACGAATCTTGAGAGTTAAAGATGATGATACTAGTCATAAATAAGAAAATAGCTTGAGACCAAAATACGAATCAAAATCCACAAAATATATGCAAAATAAACGCGAGTTTTTTCACTATTTATAGCATATTTACGTGACAAGTTCTTAGAAATCTATTCTTTCTAAGGTATGAAGACTGTCTAGGCAATGGCTGATAAAAAAAAAGGCTGTAAGCTTGACATTAAAAATAAAATACATATTAATGTCATAAGTAGATAAAAAAACATACACATGTTAAATTGTAACAATTATTTATTAATTCTATGCGGATTTTTTTAGAAATTTTGTTCAACCAACGTTTCTTATAATATTACGAATTCATAGTTCCAAAACATTCTGTATCTCTAATTTTACAAAGCAAAATTATATGATATTATTTTATGACTGCTCTGTGAGTTATTGTGTGATAATTTTTTGCTACAAAACACAAATTTTGGTATTCCTAGTTTGTATTTTCAAATGAATTTCCTACTATTTTTCAATTTGAATGAAATAGTAAAAAATATAGTGAAAACATAGCGTTAAGATAAAGAAATATTGTAAGATACTAAATTATTGTAATAAATTTACAAGAGGTTGATTTTAAATCCTTCTCTAATAATCGTCGAAATATAATTATAAATAAAATGAATAAAAAGTGGTCAATAATAGTAAATGAAACGCATATATTATATAAAAGGATAAAATTGTAAAATAGTTTGAATTTTTTTAGTTCTTAGGTGAATTTTATAGCTGAGTAAAAGCTAGTATTAATAAATTCCCAAAAATTCAAGAACTTTATATACTTTGTATAAAATATTAATTTAATTACCCTGGAAGCGACAATACTCACGTTATTATAAATAATAATGAATTTTAAACACACGAGTTTTTGCTTGACATTTAGAAGTAAAATATACTTTTATTGCATATACTATATATGGAACATTAAAAAAGAAACTGTACCTCAAAATGTAAAAACCTTTGGGCATCACACGCATCGGAAATATAAAAAAAGCTAGGTTTATAAACACGAAATTCTATAAAAAACGCCGAAAATATATTTAAAGCTGATTCATTAACACGTCTATTAATGTATATTTTCACATATTGCTAGGTATACAATAAAAAAGAAAAAATGATGTAAAACAATTTAATAATTCACAAAATAAACGTGAAAATGTGTTTCTTTTACCCTGACATAAATTTAGTATTTCTTATTTAACGTTTTATGTGAATATATTATAGATTTATAATGTTTAATTTGAATGAAAATTTATTGAATTCATTTATAGTGATAAACTCGTGCGTTTAAAAATTTGTTTTTGCTCTAGAGCACAACTTGTTTGATTTATCGTGCGCATAGAGCATTAATACTTTCAGAATTTTCTTCACTCTGAAGTCTTTTCAATATATCTCCTCCGTTCAAGACTTATTAATTCAAGGATTTTTCTCAATCCCAAAGTTGGTACATATACCACAATCTGGTTAGTTGCTTCGAGTTCTTTTCATACATTTTATGATATTGTGTTACCAAACCGTCCCACGTTTTAATTTAAAATTCCATTTAGAATATTCATATGCTTAAAATCGGCAACTTAATACCCAAAAATGACGATATCGAATCCGACAATAAAGCAATTAGAGCTTATAAATTTTATGTGCCACAAAATCTCAAAATACCATTCAAAAAACGTTTAACATTATATCTGGATTAAATGGAAGTGGAAAAAGTGCAATTATGATCGCCATAGGAATAGTTCTTGGTCAACGAGCAGCGAAACTAGAACGAGGAAATTCATTAAAAGAGCTAATCAAAACAGGCGAGAATCATTGTAAAGTTAGAATTGTAATTGATAATACCAAGGAAAGATTTAATTACAATTTTTTTGGGAACGAAATATATATCGAGAAAAGAATTGCACCAACCACAATTAGCTTAATAATATTCAATGAAAGCAAACTGGTTTGGACCAAAAAATCAAGCGATCTGGAAAGAATTATCGATTATTTCTCGCTTCGGTTTGAGAATCCTTTACATTATCATACACAAGAAGCCGCTAAAAAGTTTCTTAATACATCTAAGCCAGATATTTTGTATTCACTTTTTATGAAAGGAACGGAAATAGAAGATACCAAAAAATTGCATAGGTTGACAGAAATCAAGGCTAAAGAAATGAAAGAGAAAATTAATTCGCTTCGTAAAGAAATTACATATTTGGATAAAGATATAAAAAAGAAAGAGGATAAATTGGCATTTATTTTATCGGCAAGGGAATGTGAATTACAATTGGAAGAATTATTTTGTGAAAAAAAATGGTCAAAAATAAATTATAATGCACTTTTAAATATAAAATAATAATATAATAGTTCAGAACAAAATATTCAAGCATTTGGAACAGAAATAAATCAAGCAAATCGGGAATTAAATGATTTAAATGGGGAAGAATTGCGTTTTGAGGAACAAGCGTCCATGATAAAAAATAAAAATTTACAGAGAATACGTGAAATTAATGAAGAAATATTTACAGAAGAGAAAAAGAAAAGAGAGGTAGAAAGTGATTTAAATGAAATAATTAGAAATATCGATGAGGGAAATAAAACCCTAATTGAGCAGGAAAAAAGGAAAAATATTGATGATATTGAACTAAAAACAGAAAAATTACAGGAATTAAAACAAGCATTGGGTAATAAAAACGAAGATAAGGATAATCTAGAAAAGGAGGTTGCTTGTTTAGAATTAAAGTTTGAAACATGTAGAGAAATGACCGATGTAACTAAAACTCAAATAAATGTTGTATAACGACAAATAGAAGATAATAGAAAAATAAAAAAAAAATCTTTCTTTTTTTCATGCCAATATGTCTTCTCTGATTGAAGATATAAAAAGGGCAACCTTTAAAAGTACGGTTATTGGACTCATTGGTAATGAAATAAAATTAAAAGAAATAATGTTGTTTAAACCCGCCAGTATTGTTTTGAAAAACTATCTTGGAAGTTTTATCGTTTTTGATCAAGACGATAGGCTGAAATTGACTCATCTCTTGAACAAGCACAATATACAAAACTCTTCAATTTACATACCTTCTAGAAAAACAGGAGATTTAGTTAAATATGAATCTAATAGGAGTAATGTAACTTTGCTTGATGTTCTGGAAATCAAAAATCCAATCGTAGCAAACTAACATATTATACTAGGATCGATTGAACACGTTATTAAAGTCGAAGATAGAAAAAAGGCACATCAGATTATTAAGTCTAAACCCAGAAACGTCGAAATGGCCTTTACAATGCATGGAGATGTTATAAAAATGTATAACAACTGTATTACAGATTTTAGCAATCCAAATAATAACGAAAGATACTTTTTCGAAAATTCTGCGGATAAAATTGCCGAATTAGAGCATAAACTTGATGAATTGAAAAGGAAAAGTTTATATAACTCATATCAAAACGATTACAGCGAAAAAAGAACAAGATGCAATCTTATTGAAAACGAAATAGAACAAGTTAAAAGAAATATACAAGCCCTGACTACCTCCATAAGAACACTCGAAGATCTAAGGGACGATTTTTTTGAAGAAGACGTGGAAAGAATTAAAGAAACTATTCAATCAAATCAAACTCAAAAGGAAGAATTGGATTTAATTTTACTGGAAATAAAAAATAAAATTATTCGGGGCAACAGAGAAATTTCTGATCTCAAAGAAATAAATGAAATCAACACGAACAAAAATACATTCAAAAAAAGAAGATAAAATATCGAATTCAATATTTATAAAACAAGACAAAGACTATCAAATGAAAATATTTGTTTTTCTCGCATTCAGGCTGAAGTTCACGAATTAGAAAAAAAGATTGAATCAGAGGAAAGACTATTAGCAACAAAATATAATTTGCCAAAACCGGTTATAATAAGAAAAACTAACGAAATAGATCCCATTATATTTGACCTAGAAGCAAAAATAGAAATGAGCAAAAAAACCGGCAACGAAGAAGATATTTTAAAGGAAATAGAAGAAGATAAATTGGCAAAAGAGTCTAAGGAAAAAACCATTAATGACCACAACAAGACTATAGACAACCTTATAAAAAACGCCGAAGAAAGAATTAAACGCAGAGAAGAAATTAAGTTAAATGAATCTACAAGAGCAGCAAACGATTTTAAAACATATATGTCCAAACGCAATTATAAAGGAGAATTAATTTTTGATCATAAAAACGAAGTTCTGGAAATGAAGGTTCAGTTAGCTCAGAATACATGTGCAGGCGATAAAAATACCCTTTCCGGGGATGAAAGATCCTTTTCAGGAATCTCCTTCCTTTTATCACCATGGCCTAGTGTTTGCTGTCCTGTAAAAATATTGGATGAGTTCGATGTTTATATGGACAACTTTAATAGAAAAGCTGCACTAAAATCCATTATAGAATACTTTAATGGCAAAGAAAATTCTGTTAATCAAATTATCATAATTAGCCCTTTGGATAGCAATGCCCTGTTTTCGGATAATTCCGAAGTAATTGTTCTTGATCCCCCGAGAGACAAAAATAAAGGCTCGATAAACACCTGAAAGAACATCAAATTGATGAACACGTATTTTAGACCACTAATATGCCTGTATATACCAAATATATGCAAAATTTTCAGATATACAATTTTAATGTCGTTAAACAAGAAAAATCAAAATAAATTAAAAACCAAATGTGCATATTGTAGGTATAATTTCTCATTATTTTGCTTGAAATGAATTTACTAACTATTAAATCAGGCATTTGCATAAAATAAATAGCATACGTTATTTATTTGCCTACGACTTAAATTTTGCGTTATAACTCTAAATTGTTTTTTTTTCGTGTTTGTAATTATTTATTTATAGTGAGCACATCTCATCTATAATCTTAGCTATATCTTCTTTTCGATTCTTATTAGTTTAATAGTTTTTCACAGTCCTATAGTTTAAATACATTGAATTTAGTTTATAAATTTGTTTTATTTAAAGAATCTTTTGTAAATACTCTTTATTCAATGTGATACATACGTTCTTTTTAAACACAAGCAATGATTTTACAAAAATTTAATAAGCATCGGAAAATTAAAATTATTAACCAAAATGCATTGTTATCTTTAACCTTTTAGGGTATACATTTATGTCTAAAAAGCTTACGCCTATTTTAAGGCGGTAAGTCAACAAAAAATTGATTGAGTTGGGATGAAAAATTATAAATAATTAGAAGTAAATTTTCATTTACTATACTTGTATTTTAGATATCAATAGGAGAAAAAATGTTTATTTTAAAGAATTATTACTTTTGTTATAAGTTTTTTTTCTGTTTTCTAGGTCTAGAAAAGCGGGTCTATAGATTTTACTAACAAAAATAACCCTATATTTATCATAAAGATCTTATGAAGCAAGCACTTATATTACCATATAAATAACTAATAATTCATGCTTAACTGCTTTTAGAAGATAAGAAAAGAGAATTTAATTTTCATGTATTCATTATTAGACATAGTAAAACCGATGCATACGGCTCATATTTTATAAAAAAATATTCAAATGTGTTTATCATAAAAATAAAATATATCAGTTAATCAATAATATATTAAAAAACCCAAAAATACAGAACTCTGACGTGTATAGTTGAAATTGATTAGAAATATCCAGAATAAAACAATACTTCGTGCGTATTTATTATATCCTCGCCAATACGATGTTACAAATAAATAGTTGGGCATGTATAATTTAAATGTTTACATCTCGCCAAAAAAAAACAATATTTTGAGCATTTTTATTGTATTCCAACTCTTAATTTCCAATTTTTTACGAGATGGACCTAAGAATTAGCGTTTTTTTATTATATAATATCACGCCAGCATTGAAAATAATTGTTACATAATGCGAAAAAAATATTTTTTTAAAAAAAATCATTCCAATTACAATCATATACTATTTAATTACTGCCCGATGTGATATTTCATAACATTGCGCGATCATATATCATAAATTAAAAAAATATGTTTTAATCCCTAAATTGTAAATTAAATTAATCATATTTTCATTTATGGGCGGCGTTTCTTCTTTTTTTTGTATACGTAATGAAAAATATACAGACAGTTAGGAATATTGCCCAACTATTTAATGCATCTTTTGACACCTTCCCCTGATCTAAGTTCGTCAGCTGCTCTTCTTCTGTCAAATAATATGAGTTCAAGTGTCTTTTAAAGTATAAGAGCTTGCATGATAGCTTCTACTTCATCTAGTATTTTTACTTCCTCTATATTTTTCATGGAAATTTGTAACCGCCTCACCCCAAGTCATTGTGTATATTGAAGTAGACAGTAATTTTTATAAATGTTACAAATTTATAGTTATAATTTTAGTTTTTGTTCTCAAGCACAACTTGCTTCATCTGCGCGCATAACATATTTATACTTTCGGTTATCATCTCCTCTCCAAAGTCTTCTTCAATACCTCTACTCCTTTCGAGGCCTATTATCTCAAGGTTTTTTCTTAATCCCAAAGTTTGTAATATAAATTGGAGTAAATATTTAATTCTTTTTACCAAACAACAAGCGACTCGTCTTTGAAATCATATTGCTTAAAAGGTACAAATCAATGATCTTTATCTTGACATTCCACGCAGTAGAACATGTATTTAGATTACAAAACAAGTTAATTCCATTAGATTGATAGTACTTCAGTTTCAGGGTCTTTTAAATCTTTGATATGATTCACTTTTTAGAGACTTTTAAACATTTTTTAACATCGCTAATGCTCTAGTAACAATCCGAATTGATATTGTACTCCTTATTTACATATCCTTTACATTTTTATTCAATGTTGTTTTATTCCGGTCATCAACAACTTCTAACCGAATATTTCTCCCCATAAAACATCAATTATTACGAAAGATCCATACACCACCAACCCAATATTCTATATAAGTTTTTCATTTTCCAAATTTACTCACTTCTATTTCTATTATTTCGGATACGAATAAACCACTTCTGATTTTCGTCTTATATTGGTATTAAATCCGTAGCACATTTTTCATAAGCCACCGTAAATTCTTTCTATCCATCTCGAAAACATATTATATAAAATATAAAGATGCCTTTTTTGCATGAATGGGCCCAGTATCTAATAATATTAACTTAATCTAGTCCGAACTTATAAAATACAGTATTTAACTATACTAAATATTTAAAACCATATGATGATTGAGAAAATTTTATGCCAGCTCTTCTACCATTTATTATGATTTTCGAGCCATTTATTTTGCACCTTTTTTTTAATAAATCATCAATAATAGACTTAAGAAATACACATAACTTCGGTTTTTTATGGTTCATTTTAAATGAAAAATTAAATTAATAGCAGCCACAGTCGAAAAAAACAATACAATCCACTATCTGCATTTTTAAATGATTAAATTATATAAAAAGCTCTAATTAGCAATATAGTTCACAATTAATATATATTAAAGATAAAAAATATTGCTACGAATTGCACAAATAATTATTATCGTTATACTTTCCTCTATTATTTTCTATCATGCAAATGCAAACTTTTTATCATTTAAAAGACTTTATAGAGACAAAATGTTCTTTCAATATATAATATTTTATAAAGAATGCATAAGGTTTATTATAGCTCCATGTAGAAAGAATAAAATATTAATTAAAAATTCTAAAAAAATAAACCTTGAGGATTTAAAAAATTATGAATGTATGTATAATAGATTATCACGGAAATATTTTTTTATGAGATAGCCAGTTACCATATATCATATATTTAAGTTTACAAATTTTATACCTTAATAAAATGGCGGGCATCTTACTATATACTCTTGCTGATATTCATAATATTAATAGACGATTAGAAGTCTATAAAGTATTTGGACAGCAAATAATATTTTTTGGTGTATATAATACTATTAACAGCAAAACAAAGTAATTAAGACTTTCTGCAATAAGGTCTTTAAAAAAATTGCTTTGGAATATACTAACAATCGGTTAATTTTATTTTTATTAGAATTCAAATATTTTTGTGTCATTAAAATGATGTTAAGAAGTAGAAGACTTTTTTATTAATAATTTTGAACTATTATACTGGTTTCGTGCAATTTTATACGTAAACATAAAATTAGTAAATTAAAAATTTCAAAAGCAGTATTTTAGCATTAATAGTAATTTTTAAATACCATAGGTATCATATTCATGCAAAATAAAAAGCCCAATATATATTTTTGTTGTAGATAAAATTATTATTTCAAATACCATGTTCTTGCAATGAAAATTCAACCATATGCAGTTTAAACGAACCAACGATATACAATTCAGATTTAAAATAATAATAAAACGGAAAGTAAAACTAAATTTTAAGCAATTGGTTGTTTATATTTATTATAATACTATGTAAATATTCCTTTTTTATTAAAGGTGCAGAAATACACTAAATTATCGATCAAAATTCATAAAATCCATCACCTTTCAAAAAAATTTGCATCTTTATTTCCCGAAGAAATTTCTAATTCAACATAATAAAATGATCCATAAATTAAAGAAATCTAGTTTTCAAAAACGCGGTTTGGGTGTAGACTAGAGATCGTAAAAATAAATATAAGTTAAAAAAGAGTTCTGCCAATGATCATAAAAAACCAAAAACGGTATAATAAGAAAACTACAAACAGCTTTTTTACTGTGAAAGAAGTTTGAAATGCTAAATATTGGACGGCGTGGGAAGTTACAAACCATCAAAAAAATAATCTTTTCGAGTATTGGTATTGATATGAGAAGGTAACACAATATATATGTTTACTTATTTTTTGTTGATACTCCGGTTTTATTCTTGGTCTCATAAACCATGAGAAATCATTAGGCGATAATATCCATGTACCTCGTTAGGATCACATTGCTAGATTAAATAATGATATATCTATTGTATATAAACAATCTAGATCAATCATTCAAAAAAATAATTCTTTAAATATTGACTCAAAGTTATTTTCTTGTTTCATAAACAAAGCCAAACCCTCACACCTTTTTAAAACTCTTTTCAAAAAGCTATTTTTACCAGCTACCGCTAAAAAATTTAGATATTTTAATATTTAGACATACTATCTAATATAATATTGTAAAATTCACTTTTTTTAATGAAAAAATTTGTTGTATTTGCTTTTTCAGGCCACTTTCTCTGTGACTGATCATATTATTTCTTTTAATTGAATTTTGCATAGACTGTACACTATTACCATAATTTCCAGTCTTTGATTGCAGTTTTATGAAATAAACGCTATAAAAAATTTCTTATCGACAAAAAAACTGACAGCCAGTGGTCCATAAAATAATAGGTCTTCTAATAATCCAGTGTATATTTACAAAGAACAAAATGTAACATTTAAGTATATTAGGTAGCTTTATTCACATTGTAAACGCAGGAAAGCATATATTAAAATAATTATAAACAAAAAATGGCATTTATCCTCAAAGGATTCTCGAGTTTTATTATAAGAAACGAAAATGTGTTTTAAATATTGTTTAGAAATTAAAGGTTTTTAGTAGGTTTATGCATTTATTTAAATAAAAAAAAAACAAATAAGAAGTTTTTACAAAAATTTAAAATTTAAAATTAAAAATTTAAACTTCAATATAAAATATCTAATACATTCTATTTGATAGATTATATTATTTTTAAATCGAAAGTCATATAGAGTGTGCAGCTTTTTCTTATAATGAAAGAATGCCTAACATATTTAGAATATAAACACCATTAGTCATTTAAAATTTATTATGATTAAAGTAATAAAATTTTCAAATTCAAAGATTTTATTCTCATATTTAAGATTTATCAAATATCCTTCTAATTGAATGGAATTAAATAATTGGGATGAGCAAGAAATATTCCACAAAGATGACATAAAAAATTTTAGATTTCTACATTCCAATAAATTAGTGGAAGAAATTATAGATGGATATTTCTTTTTAAAAGATAATGTTAAAGCTGTCGAAGAAATGTATTATCAAAGTAAAATAGAAGAATTGGCAAAAGAAATGGAAATAGAAGATGTACATCTAGAAATAAAGAAGTTTATAGCAAAAATGAATCTTTATAACGAAGTGAAGGATATTGCAGATGCTGTTATGGGAAAACTGGCAGAGTTGAAAGGAAAGAGCATTAAAGAACTTCATGAAGAATTCGACTTAATCCCCGTAGCTTCTATAGAAGAGAAGTCAAAAAAATGATCGCGTCTTAGCTTTTAAATATGAAGAAAATTTCGATTAAAATGTGAACATCAAGTTTTTACCGCATTTTTACAAATGAAACCACCTTTAAAGCTTAAAATTTTCAAACACACAGTTCCTTTTATTAGAAAACATGGTATTATAGTATTACTTTTATGAAAAGAGAAATTATATTTTCACTCTATCATAGTAAATGGTATAAATTAATAGCAAACAGCAGAAAAAAATAAACTGTAAAAGTAAATTGCCATCGGAATAAAAGTCTTTATTTGGTTCAATTCAGCTTAAAAAATTACAATACCATTTCTATTATTCATGAATAAGTAATCATATGAAATTAAATAAATGATCAGGAAATAAAACTTAGAAGGATAATATAAATATCATGAAAAATTGATTTCCCCTTCTTTAAACAAGATCGGGGGTAAGGAACCTTTTCATTTTAAATAGCGAATTCAACATACTGATAAAACTAAGGTCACTGTTTAAAAAAAGCTAAATCTATAATAAAAGAAATATTTTATTATATTAAGACAAAAATTATCCCACATGTATTAATATGGTGCGGTGTGGTGACACGATATCATTAAGGCACCTGAAGGAACTAGATGTCACGAATCAGACCGAGGCATATATACAAACCTTGGGATTGAGAAAAACCCTTGAATTAATAGGTCTCGAAAGGAGGAGAGGTATTGAAGAAGACTTTGGAGAGAAGAAGATAACCGAAAGTATAAATACACTGTGCGCGCAGGGAATCAAGCAAGTTATGCTCGAGAACAAAAGCTAAAATTATAACTATAAATTTAGCCCATAAATAAAGAATTACGTATTATATTAAAATATAAATCAATTGAAATGAGATTAAAAATTAATTAGAAAATTTATACATTGATTTATCAAATATGTGTGCGTATCTATAAGAAAGAAACGCAATGTAATACCCAGTAAAAAAACATCGTTACGAAAATTCGTAATGTTGAAGTTGTGAGCAAACTTAAATTGATAATTTGATTCTTATTTGGTAACGAGATCATAATATTCGCAAAAAACAGATATAGGATTCTAAGTTTATTTACATATGGAGATCAGTTATACGAGTTCATGTTATTGATAAATTTGTTTTAAATAGGAAAAGACTGTCCACAGCCATAGGTTTTTAGGAAAAAATATGTATTTTTTTTGAAAGTTGTAGAAGACATGACTATCCTAGGGCTGCCTTAAAAACTTCTATGTGTATTTTTTTAGCATTAAATAATGTTATTATATCGGACGGGTGGTATGGTTGAGTGGTTTACAAGTCGGACCCCAGTGAGGGGTTACGGGTTCCACTTCCACCCACCTCACTAATTTCCAAACAAATTTACCCTAAAGAAAAATACGCAAGGGGGCTGCCAGTGAATAATAAAAGATAAACTATAAAGCATTGAAAAGCCATGAGAAATAGGAGGTTACTGTGTAAGCCGTTGAAATGTGCCTTCAGTATGGAAAAAGATCCCACACCATCAGCAAGAATATAGGTGAGTGTAGAGTGTGGTTGTAGCTTGCAGACCTTGGCGATGAACAGTAGACAGAATCTCATTCCCTTCCATAATGACTGCCGTCTATGAGAAAGGCCTCAATCCACGGTGATTTTGGGTGACAAAAAGTGCTGGAGGAGTCCCATAGAGAGACACAGCAGTTAAGCAATAGTTCCTATTAATATAAAGAGAACTTCCTAAAAAGTAATAGAAGTAAAACATAAATAAATAAAGTGAATTCTTTAGAAATTTTATTTTGAACACCAATGATCAATCTATTTCATTCATAGATACTTAATTGGCCAGTTTATTTCGATCAGATGGGGCAGAAACTATATTTTATAGCAGTATCTTTTTTTTAAATCAATCACCAGAAATTGCATTACAAAATTAAGATTGAAGGTGCAGACAAAACTAATCGGATCACCGATACGAATAAACAAAACTACAATACCAATACTAGCTTTGATTATTTGAACTTGAGTTTGGGAATTGAGTCAAGATTTAATGTGATCCCGTCATGTGTATTTTCATAGCCGTTAGTTAGTTTGGCATTGAGTCAGTCTAATAGTGTTTGCTTCAGCCCTTATTGCTAGAGGCATTAATTATAAGTTTGATAATTTAAGAATACCCTTTTATGAAGAGGAAACTAAACTAAAATCAATTACTTGGAAGATTTTAGATCAAATATTTACACTAATTATCCACGTTGCTGTGTTCATATTTTTAAACTGTATATAATACCTGCTTATTCACTACATGAGCAATCCCGCACGACAAAATATATATTTACTTGGGTAAATATTTTTATTGAAAATAATTTTGAAATATAAAAATTACAAAGTTTATTAAACTTGTCGAAAAACCTTCATTTTATCATTTATCATATATAATGTTTTTTCTTGTATGTAAATATTCATGTTTTCAATAGGATTTATTATTAAATACAATTGTGGTTGTTCACAGAAAAACATTATATTGTAATTGAATTGATATTATTACTTTTCATAAAACCCATTGCCAGTTTTCGTATAATTAAATTGCAATAAAACTTGTATCTATGATAACCAGCAATTTTAGTCTAACACAGTCGATCACTACAAACTCTTTCGTCGCTAAACAGCAACACCTCTATAATTGCTAATACACTCTTGCAAACAAACCCACATTTATAAACTTTAAATTTTTTTGTAAAGTATCATTTTAAATTGTAACTTATAGATTATATTCTGTTATTAGAAAACACGATGTAAGCTTATGAGAAATCCGAACTGTTTATTATTTTTTTATATTTGTAATAAAACCTTCATTATTTTCCGAAAATAAAGCTAGATCTTCTGTGCACACGCTGACTTAATTTTTATTGTATTGTTCAAACAGAGACATATGTCCTTAGAATTATTTTTTTAACCCCTTTTTACCTGAAAGAGTCCCACAACGCAAGTATATTCTCATGATATCCGGATTGCTATTGTTTTCACCAAATGAAATATAAATTTTATAGAGTCAGCAATATCAGCTATTTCTTTAGAGAAAAATGAATCGTGTGTATTTTTTTACAAGAAAATTGCATCCTGTTTTTTTTCAAATTTATGGCATTTTTTGATGTCTATTAGTCAAAGTTTCTCTTATAAGAAGAATTATGATTTTTTTTACCTATAGGTTTCTCAAAACGTGGCAAAACAGTCCTTCGAAATTAATATATCATTAAGTGGCTTAAATTTAGTTCGAAGTATTTAAGTCGTTTAATATTTTTTTATGGATACATAAATTTTTTAAAAATCTAATTTTGTTTAACCCTTTTTGTTAAAATAGATAATATTGGCTCTCTTTTTTATTTAAAAACCTTTAGTGCTTATATTTACTATAATTCCACGCGCATCAAAGTTTTATAATGTTGATAAGGGGCTAGAAAAAGCAAAAAAAGTTTATCCATGAAGGAAATAACATAGAACTTTGATCCCCAGGTCCTCTTTATTCAATTTTCTTTTCTATTATATATCTCTTGATATTATTCTTTATTGTGCTTATTCACACGATCAGATTTATACAAATTGGTCCTTTATCACAAACCAATATGCACAGAAATGTCAACTTTTCCGAAGCAGTACTAAAATATAGAACGAGATATTTTAAAAAATTATTTGAGCTTTGACATAGTGGCACAATATTTAGAAATAATAAATATGAATAAAAAGGTTACAGAGTCCGAACCCCAGAGCCGATATTGGTAAAAGCATGACAAAAAATTCCTTAATTTTAATCACACAAAAACTTTAAAATAAGTAAAATATATACAAACACACTTTTTAGCGTTGTAAATGTATACAGGCTACATTTTATACAACACTTAATTTACCATAAAAGTATACATGTAGATTAAAAAGCAAGCTAAAAATATTAGAGTTTTGTTTTGTAGTTTAATAAAAAACATAGAGATTTCCATCTGTGTATTTTAGAATAAAAAGCGTCAATTTTTTTTAAAATATCTTTGTATTTACATTTAAATAACATATAATTATATTATTTGTACCACTTGTGCTCTTAAAAACCTTATATATTATTTTCTCTCGGTATATGTATCAAAATGATAATCAAACTTCATTTTAATCCATTTAAAGCCAACTCTAGAAAAATTAAATGATATTAAATTAAAACCCTTTTTTCTACAGTATTTCAATGCCAATTACATGTTTTCGCTCGTTTTATGTGTAATAATATCAAGTAAATATAAAATACGTTATTTTTCATGAATGTATTTGCGATTTCCTGGTTTTTAGAAATATATTGATTTATATTATGAAATAATCGTTTATAATTATTTAAATATTTAGTATCGATTAAAAATTCCCTTTAAGAAAGTTCTTTACGCATGCTTAAATAAATCAAAAAAAAATTAAACGCATAATATTAATTCCATATTTGAGAAATTATACCATAAATTAACAAAAGACTCAGAAAAAGAAAAAAAAATTGTGAAAACTAAGATGGGGGATATATAATTAATAAAGCATAACAATGGCTGATGAAGCCTATTAAAAATTAAAGAAGCTGGTAAAATAAATACTAAATTAGATAATAATTTTAGCCGAAATTATGGTATCAAATTAGAAATAAAAGATACATGGAATTAAAATTTATGTAGAAACTATGGAATCGATAACCGATTGACTATACTTGATATTAAATCTAATAATTATAAACTTGCGTTAGAAATTAAGAATTTGACCATTTTGGGCATACTGAGTCATATTCTTCTAGAATCTGTTCACCCAATTATATAAAATACTTTTCTGAAACATTTTTTATTCTCACGCGACAAGGTGTCGAAAGATGTATCATGGTGTTGTACAATATTCTCAATAGATGGAATTGATAAAAAGAAACTTAACCCATAAATAAAAAATAAAAAAATCAACATATGACCATTAAGTTCTGTATATTGGTAAAAATTCGTTTAAATCCGAAATCTTTTTATCATGTAAACATAGAACTAATGCGAAATTTTTGATATATATATAGAGCTTTGTTGTGTTTAGTGGATAATTTTCAATTTCCAACAAGTTTTTTTTTGCGATGATTAATTAGGGCATGCTTTATTTATCATAGTTTGGTTTAAATCTGGTATATCTATTGGATTATATAAAATAAATAGTGCGAGGATTTTTTTGGAAATAAAAAATGCTTGATTCTGAAGTTTATTAGCTTTTTTTCTCAAAATCACATGTATTTAAACATATTATACACGCCCGATCATATTTTTTTAGGTAGATCGATGATATTAAACTATTCTAACGTATTTCGCAAAATTTTTTCTTTACGTATTTTACGGCATAAACATATCATTCGAAAAAATATAAAAAATAAAAGTAAACTCTTTTTACTCGTTTATCAGAAAAATAGAAATTTTTATGGCACAGACTTTTATATATTTTCTCTTGTTTATCATGAACTATAAAATTTTTACAAAATGTATTTTATGTAGTCAAAAACCAAGAAATAACACAACACCGTATATTAAATCAGAAGTTACTATAAATACACAGAAAAATAATCTTTTTTTATTGCTTTTGGGGCTTCTTGTATCATTTAGGATAATAAGAATAATAATTGAATGAAATATAGAAGCATAAAAATAAATTAAATACAAATACCATAAAGCTTTTTATGATTTCTATAGATACATGGATATTTTACAATGATTAGACGACCAAAAATAATTCTAAATCATTGTAATTTATATTTTGTTTTAAATCCCAATAAAAATCAATGGAACCAAGGTTTATGTAAAAATTATCATTTTATTGATCCTTAAATATTCGTAGATACTACATAATGAACCAAGTTTTTTATCCGTGAAAAAGTTTGTTGGGTTGATCAACATTTATATTTCGTTTAAAATCCTAATATTGTATCAAGGAAGCATAGACTCAAAAACATTATCATTTCTTGAACATCATCGAGGGCAGTGACGCAGTTGTTTGTACATGATCTTTATTAAGTAGCCAGAGTTACACCGCAACGCACCTACGGGTTCATATATATTAACTTAAAAAAAAATACCCGCATGGGGGGGGTTTCGTCGAAAATATAACGAAAACCATAAAAAGACATGAAAGCCGAGAAATAATTAAGTGATTTCGCATTAAGAGACCTATAACGTCCCTAACTATAGAATGAAGCCGCGTACGTTCAGCAAAGATATGGGTAAGTGTAAAGAGGTGGTGATAGCATAATTAATCAGCAACAAAAGTAGATATAAACTCATATCAGCTCTGTATCGAATAAAGACCTATAAAAGAGATATAAACCACGGAGATCAAAGGGTTACAGTAAATGTGAAGGACCACATGGGGCACATCAGATGTTTAAAATTTACGGATGTTATAAGCGAACTTCCTAAAAAGAAGGTATATATACGAATAAATAAATAAAAATATAGTGAATTTGCCCTGAATAATGTAACATTAACCTAATACTAAAGGTATTTCAACCATTCAATTTTCTGGATAAGTGCTATAATATTATTTACGCATTTGGACACCTATATGATATATTCAATACGATACAGACCATGATCTTCTTTAAATATCATAAATTTTCAGATTATAGACAAGATGGTGCGTTTTGCATACCTTCTTCGTAATATTTAAGATTTTAGCACTTCAATCATTACCTTCATATTTAATCTAGTATAACAAAAAGGCTAAATATAAGTTCAAAGTTCCTGCTAAAATTAATAAAAATATACGTTATTTTAATCTTGTAACGTTATAAAAGGCAAGACTTTTGATTTATTGCACATTTTTTATTCTATAACCGGATTAATAGAGCGTCCCATCAGCCCAAATTAAATCTATACATATTTTATTTATCCCGATTCGCTTGTTTACGATTTAAGTCATTAATATAATTTATAAAAGAAAAACCTAGTGCACAATAAACACAGGTATAAATTAAAACCGATATGCACAGATCTTTGAAGAGCGAAAGTAGACAATATAAACATTTCAATTAATTTTTTTCATAATAAAGAATAAAAATATACACTTTCCCAGAAAAAAACTTTACAAGGAACTATAGATTTTACGGGGTGTTATTCATATAAATACCAGATCATTAACTTCTAGAATAAAAAAATATTTGCGACAATAGATAAACTTCATAATTTTATTTCAATAATGACATAAATATACACTTTTGAAAGAAAAAAACATGATATACTGGCTAATGAGATAGCTAGGTTTAAAATTCGTATAAGTTCGAATTATACTGTAAATCAGAATTTTTTGACTTTAAAACATTTAAAATATACAAAAACCATATTTTAACTGATTTTAACATATCATTTTTAATTCATCTCGAAACTTCTTAAAAGATCAAGCTCTTCGAGATATAGGCTGGAATCTGGGGTCTCTAAAATCATTGGAATATTTTCAAAATTATCAGAATTCATAATATATTTGAAAGATTCTATTCCAATTTTCCCCTTTCCAAGCTGTTCATGCCTATCTTTTTTACTACCAAGATCGTGTTTCGAATCATTTAGATGCATCCCTTTTAAATATTTCAATCCTACAATTCGTTTAAAGTCATTCATCGTTTTATCGAATCCTTTAGTGGTTTTAATATCATATCCGGCTGCAAATAAATGACAAGTATCAAGACAAACACCAACACGCTCTTTTAAATATACATTTTCAATAATATCCCTTAGATCTTCAAATGTAGATCCAACTTTTTTGCCATCACCCGCTATGTTTTCTATCACAATGGCTACTTTTTTGTTTTTTAATTTATTGATATTCTCAGATATAAGAGAAAGAGCTTTGACTCTACCAAGATTATTGACATCCGAGCCAGGATGTATGTTGTACAATTTTATGCCTAATAAATCTAGCTTTTCGAGGTCCTGCTCTAAAGATTGCATATGTTTTTCCTGTTGCTCTTTATTAGCCATATTTACAATATACGGTGCATGCGGTAGCAGTAAATCGATGTTCTTAACATTAGACCTAAAATTTAAAATATCAGATTCCTTTAAAGCTGCCGATGTAAAACCACGTGGATTTCTTACAAAAAATGCGCACGTTGTCGATTTTAAATCATCCATCTGTTTTTGAATCGAGTACAACCCTTTTGATATTGAAAGATGAGCACCAATTAATTTTGCCATTGCAGATGGGTCTATTTTTAATCTACAGAAATTTAAATTGCTTAAATTAAAATACAGGGAGAAGTCTAAATTAGAGCCCAATATTAATATACTACCCATACATCACTAAGAATAGTCATTTTGAAAAAGAACAGCAGAAATATATTACAATAAACATATCGTATCAAGAAATAAACCCATGATATCCAATTCAATTTATAATTAATTTATGGCTGGTAATAAGTAGCCCAAAACATTTCTTCATGGAATCTGTAATTAAATCTAAAAAAAATCGAACGCATTTGCCGTTTCAGAATCATCAAAACTACAAGTATGAAATCCAGCGAAATAATTAAAATTTATTTTTTCATCAGCATAAAATATTGTGTATAAGGCTTAACATGAATACTGGCTCATTTATATTGAGTTTAATGGTGTAAAATAAAAATTTAAAATTTAATCCTGGGCTTCAGACTACAATAGGCATATTATACAGCAAAGTAGAAATTAAAATAATTTTAAAAGATATAATACTTGCGCCAAGATCAAAAACAGTGTTAATTTCATAAAATAAATCGGGTGAAAAAGGGTAACCTCTATAAGCACAGTTTTGACTGCTAAAATGCAAAATTTTCGATATTTCATAAAAATATAGAATTGAATGTAATTTATTATCGGGAATATACAAAAAAAAAATATCATGTTTATAATAACTCCAAGATGAAATTGCATTTAAAGTCCTCCATCACCAACAATATTAGATTTGAATATATGAAGAAGAAACTTCTAAGCCGTAAGAAAATATTAGACATACAAGCACAGTAGAAAATATATGTCTGCATTTTGAATTTAGATTCCTGGTATTTATTACGAAGGAATGAATTTAGAGGTACTCTACCGTGATTTTACATTAAGTACAAAATAGGGTATAAATCAGCGAATAAATACATGGAAGACTTTAATTGTTGCATCTTGCTTATAAGCATCAAAATATCACATTATTGAGCTATTTATAAGGCTGTGTATTCAAATATATATCCATACAATATACAACACTAGAGCTTTAACACAATAGAAGCAAGTCAATATGTCATATAAGCAGTGAAAAAACAAATTATGAGAATAAAAAGAAGTCCAGCAGAGAATAAATAAAAATGAACTTTTTATTATTTAAATCTAGTACACTACAAAACCTCCGTGATAATGATATTTTGTCTTTTATAATTTTATGCGTGAATTTAAATAAAAAAATGAATTTATAAGATAAAACCAAAGCATGTCTATTACATTCACTGTGCAAAAAAAATATTAGATGCCCCAGTAACTTGCAAAACTATAAAGCCATCCTATCAAGTTACATGAAAAGGGTAAAGAAAAAATAAATTGTGATTTTAACTAAGATCCAGTAAGATAGGAAATTTTGTAAATGATAAATGAAACTCTAATAGACAATCTATGAAGTCTTTCGGGCGAATAAAATAGAATTTTTGGAAAATATATCTTACTTTTATAAAGAAACTATTTCTATAGGGATTTATTATTTGCCAAAATATGATCTTTTGCATTTTTTTTACACTTTAAAATTATAGTCTTATATTTTGGATTTTTAATTTATCCAATATACTTTAATCCTTTTTATATCTATATTTTAATGCTGTGCGTATAATGGATGAACTTTAATAATACGCCAAATGCAAAAAAATCACACATGTAATTTTTCTCAGCTCCTCAAAAATGTAGTCTAAACACATCTTTTTCTAAACATTAAGAAAATAATCAATATTTGTCAGTAAGCAAAGGTTTTTCGAGCCTAAAACTAAAACATTTTAAATATTATGTGCAGCTAGAAGGTTCATAAAATTGTGGATGATCACAATGCATTCTACAGTTTTTTAAAAGTCATAAATTTGATATTATGTTTATTAATTGAATATAAAGATACTTTATTAACGTAAGAAACAGGTAAAAACATACTACTGACTATAATCAAAGAAATACATAAAAATCACAAAAAAAAACGCATAAAGCGCTGATTGTAATTTTTTAAACAATATGTAAGCCGCAAATTTTAATTTAGATGATTTTAGTGGATCGGTGAGCACTTCGATTCACCAAATACTTAATAATTGTAAAAGAAAGTGCAAAATACCCATTAAAAAACCAATTATATGTGTTGAAATTATATAATGATGTATAAGTATCTTTATTTTTGCAATTTACTTATAGAAGTAAAGTAAGTGATACGAGAAAACTTTCTTATGGGAACAACGACTGAATTAAATATTATTTTAAACAAGTAAAGTGCAAAAAATGTATTGTAGTAATATTTAGAGTTAATTTTCTTGAATAAATAAAAAGAATATGAACAGGTAGCGGGTAAGACGAAAGTTTTATATAAATATTAACTTCGTATGTTTTATGATGGAAAAAAGACTTTGGTTTCTTTGCAACTTTTAATTTAAAAATTTTAAACATATAGTTTGCACTATTAAACACACTAAATAGGGTTTAGTGTTAATTAAAACAAAACACCTCTGCTATTATAGTTTTTTTTAAATTTATATTTAACATAATTCTGAATTTTAAAAATGTTACATAAGGTTTTTGTGTTTTTAAAAAATTTTAATTTTAAAAAAAGATAGAATAGTCATCACAAAGAAATAAAAATAGCTTTGAATTCAGCCTATAAATCCATACAATCCGATTAAAAAAAATTTCGTTCTAATTTAGCAAAAAAAAGTTGGTTTTATTTTAGATTCGATTATATACAATGTTTTTTTATCAAAAATTTCTTTTATTTCAACATTTACAATATTATAGTATCCTATTTTTTAAATGTCGTTCATTTGTTTTTAAAATTCAAAAATATAGACTTTAAGTCTTTACTCAAACATTTATTGAATATTTTAGAGCATTTCAAGGTAGAAATATGTAAAAGATGTGACCCACTAGCTAATGCGTTGAAAAAACAAATTAATATAATAAAAAAATATATAATGATTATGGTAAAATTCGTATAAATCGATGCGACAACTCAAACTTTGAAAGATATGCGTATTTGTTTGAATCTAAGAAATTAAGGATATCATTTCAAACAATTCATCCTGCTTATTAATTTCATTATATGTAAATTTTTCTAAATCTAATTTATTCATAAATAGTATGAAAAGGTTTATATACATCAGTAGTTCTATCATTTTTTTTGGGCCGAAAAATAAAATCTGTATAAATCATGAGAAAATATAAAAGGTTTTAGAATAAAACCAAAAAAACCCTTTAACCATAATCTCCATATTTTTGAATGTAACATGTATTTTTCTGCCTATTTTGCCCTTAAATCAGATCATTTTAGCCTATATATAGATTCACCGCCTCAATTTTATTAAATTTGCCTATGCCACTTACATAAAGTATTAAAAAAGAATTCTTTAGAAATTTAAATTTTCTCAATTAATATATATTAAAAAAACTTAGAGGGTTGTACCCAGTTTAAAATCCAATTTAAAGTTTTGAACATTAAAAAAAATGTGTTAATTACTGAATAAACAGGACATAGTTGTAATCGAATTACAAAATTTACACGTTTTATGGTTAAGAAAAATTGATATAGCACATAAACTAAAATAACTGCTTTACTTGAATATAAACAAGTAGAATAGAACATTGAAAAAAATTTACAGTGTATCTGTAATTATAGCTACTTTGATATTATTTTACGATATTTGTTCTGGATTATGCATTTATCTTAATGAATTCGAGATTATATTTATAAATAAAATTTTCTGATAAAACTTAAATATTAGTCATTTTAAAATGACGATATCAATTGTTTTTCATTTGATTCAATGTAAGTATAAAGATGCAAAATTTTAAAAAAAATAATAAAAAATTTATGTGGAGTAGAAAAATATAAAGAATCCGAATAATACTCAAAATGAAAAATAGTTTATATAATATCTTATTGTTTTGCAAAATATAAAATAAAAATAGATAAGAATAAACCTATAAAAAATAATAAAATATAAACAGATTAAATTATTTCCTACGAAAAATACATAATGAATATTTAAAATAACATTAAATTAAATGATGCTAAATACAATAAAGTTTAATTTAAACAATACCAATTAAAATAAAATTAAATTTCAAAAAAACCAAAAAATGTAATTTTGTGTTTTTTACACATTTAGCTAGCATAATTTAATTCATTATATGCTATAGTACTAATAATATCACAAATAGTTAGCATTGAGAAAATAAAATTAATAAAAAGTTTTTACCAAAATAAATGCTTATATAATTTTTTTCGCTATTCAAATTATGCCTTATTAAATTGTTTTGTATTTGAATCATGGATTTTTATTATTAAAATAAAATGAAAATGTTTTATGTCTATGATAAAAAAATGTTTATGCTTATTCTTTGTTATTTTATTCATTTATAAAATTTAAAAATGAATTTATGTCAGTTTAGCCAGTATGGGGCGTTTTTATAAACTTTTAATTATTTATTAAGCGCGAATTCTTGATATGATAATTAACTCTCTGAAGCATATTTTAATATATGTTAGATCCAAGAAAAGCCATTTATAGAACCTTTGATATTCGTGAATGTATTCCCCTTATCAATCGACAGAAAGTATTTTCATCTAAAACAATTAATATGGCTTAATCAAAACAAATACATTTAAGATTGTATAAAATATGCCTTTATATCACTTAAGTTATTTTATGAAAAATTTATTGCACTCGGCATTATAAAAATAATTTTATAGCATCGAACTAGTCTTATTCAATAAGATCCTTCTCTTTTAACCATAAAAACTGAAGTGTATACCCTAAAAAAAGTAAATAAAATTGAAAAGAATAAACCACGGTTTAATATTTTATAAGGCTTCCTACACAAAAAAAGATGAAGATTCTCTAAATAAAGATACATTAATTGTAAAAAGAATGATATGAGGCTTTTATAATCATTTGAAACTTGGAATATTTGTAATAAACAAGTTTGAATACAAGGTGGTAATAACATTAGTGAATTCAGGTGATTTTAATCAAAAATAAGATGCCTATTGCAATGTCTGATCAAATCACAGAGCCCTAAAAATCATAAAAAATAAAAATCTAAAATAGCTATAAATCTTATGAAATAAATATGTACTGATTTGATATATATAAAAAAATGAAGATGAAAACAGTGGTATTACTTATATACACACAATATCATACGTGAAATAAAGCACTATATGTTATACGTTTGACTCCAAGTATGAATCGTAGTTTATAGTAACTTGAAGCATATTATTCTAGCATATAAGCCAACACCTATATTTTGATAGCGAATATGCAAAATATTTTTAAAAAAGGCACGAAGGATGCTAGAATTGCTTAAATTCGTTTATAAACATTTTATTTATATAACTTTGATGGTTAAAGGTAATTTATCATTCATAAACCTTAAATCTTGTACAATCAAATTTAATGAAGGCAATCGGTATTTCCAAAAAAAGCATTTTCGCGAAGTTTATAATTATAAAATTTATTATCTTTCGATTTAATTTAAACTATTTTTCGCTGATTTTTTATGTTAATAGGAGGCCGTATATATTTTTTTTTGCATCGGCGAGCTGAATATCGAAGTATTGATATATCAAATAAAATAAAATAATATAAAAAGACAAAATCGAAAAAATTATTGTGATTTACAATTAAATTTTACGGCTTTAAAAATTCTAGTCAATAAGATATTTTTTACCAATATTTTTATTGTTCATTATAAAAATAGATGATAAGAACAATAGAACATACTAAGACAAATACAAACGTTACGAAACATTTTTATACAACAAAGTATTTAATGCCTTATGTGCATACTAAAATACAATTTACAACTTTAAATACTATATGACGTAGAGAGATGTCTAAAAAACAAATAAATTTTTGAATCCGAAGCATTGGAAGATTAAAATTTCACGTATGGAGAGTATGCATATCTTTTGAGTTGATTTGATATATTTCAAAAGGTTGAAAAACTGCAAAGAACTCGATATGTAAAGAAAAAGATTTTTAGAATTAAATGAAATATAATACGAGAGATAAGAGAATGTGATGGCGAAGTTTAAGATACGCCAATCTAAAAAAAAATATAAAAAATGCCGATAATTTTTATTTCGCAAAAAATTGAAGGCTAAGAGTAAATTTTGGATGATTTTAAAGATAGTGAAGAAAAAGAAAAAAATCACGAAACATTAAAAAAATCAGCATATTTATATGTTAAAAGCACTAATAATAGGAGAGATTTGGTGGTGTATAATACATTCTATTTCAAAACGAACAGTCAATTACAGTGACAATTTGATGATTCATGTGACTGAAATGCACACCAAAAAATGAAAAATATATTCTATTCCACAAAAATATCACTAAAAAAGGATTGCACAAGCAAACATATTGTTTTCTGTTCTTAGAAATAGTTATTAGCTCGTGTAATATAAAAATCACACCACTACATCGTAATTTATATAAATATAGAGACAATCATAGTCAAAAAGGCTTCAAGAGTCCCTAGTCACTTAAATTCGAATAAAATAAAAAAAAATAGTATAATTATATTGTATCATACATTTATTTTATCTGGTAATTTTTTTTAGCCGTTTAAATTTGTTCCTGAAATTTTTTAGGTGTTCTATAGAACTGATTTAGATAATATTATTTGTGCCATATCATCTTAAAAATATTTATTCATCCCTATTATTCATATAAGAGTAATTTATTTGTGTTTTTTATCAATCCAATCGTTTTTTTTTTGTGCGTATGCTTTATCTAAAATTGGAATTTTGAACCTAAAATGCATGATATAGGTAATTTAATATACAAGCTCTAGTAAAAATTAAATTTTGTACTATTCGTGCTATTAATATTATCAATAGATTGTAATTGTTATAGTAAATTGTTTTTAGCTTTGTATCTATAAAATTAGTCAGATTATCAAAACTAGATTTTTTATTTATGTTAATATGATCAAGTTTTCTATCGCAAAAAAATATATTTAGTCGATCATGATTAATTTTATTCTAATTTCAATTTTATAATCCACTTTGATCTCAGCCATTTTTTTTATCAATTATTTCTTGAACTGATTTAACTCTGATCTTCTTTGATTTTTTAAAGTCTAATTTTATTAATAGCATAAAGTGAATACACCTTACTACTTTGCTGTGTATTCGTAAAGTATTCATGTTAATGCATAGAATATGATTATTTATAATTTGCGTAATATATGCTGAGATTTTTTATATTAAATATATTCAAATTCTTAATATGTTTATTCAATCAAATTCGTCTGTGTTATGAACATTAAAAAAACGCATAAAAATTTTTTTTTTGTATGAGCATCGAAAATTTACTAAGGTAAGAAAAAAATTGTATGAAATATAGCAGTAGTTAATTTTACATATCACATCATTTATAAATTTCAAATATATTTATACAGAAATATCAGAAAAGAAAAAAATATATAAAGAAATCGAAGTTGAAATAATATTAGAATATGTAGGTAAAAAACTCAAGAAACTGAATATTTTTTTGAGGCTGAAAAAAGGTTTAATAAAACACAACTATGTAGTTACACAAAACACATCACATACGTTTACTTATTTGTTTGCGTTTTTTTTTACATTTATAAATATAATATGATATAATCAAGTACTGAATGCAACACTTATTAGAATATCGCACCTCTTCTAGAATTTGTGTACGGATTAATTATATTTGATTGTAAAATATTATTTTTTGGTACAACCGAGTTATAAATAGTTAGTAAATATAAGAAGAAAATACAAAAATATTTTAGTAAATATACGGTCTTCTTCAAAAAAATATAATATACATTCAATAGAAAGTATTAAGAGCAATAAGCATGTAGTTTATGTAATAATTAGATCAACATTTAAGCATAAAATATAAATAAATTTGATATTTGTGATATACGATCTTGTTTCAAATGTAGTAAAATGTATCTATTTTAGAGTTTCTATAAATAAACTATGCGACGTATTCAGAATACATTCCAGGCTTTCTTATTTGCAGAAATTAGTAGCAACTTAATTTTTTACTTATTGACCTTGAATAGCATTTTTATTGTATTGAACAATAAATTATGCATTTATTGTGTAATTTTAATTAAATATTGTATAGAGAAAAACAATTATGATGTGTGATAATCACAAAATTTGAATGCTATAAAGAAAAAACTACAAACAAACAATATATTGCTAAAGTATGTACAAAACTTCCATTCTCAAAGATTTAATGCTATAAAAAAACAAAAGAGAGGGGAATATTCTTGCATTTTTGCAAGGCATATATGTGGATCTTATATCTTAAAAATGTATTTTTTTTTAGTTGGTATGATATATAACAAAAATAATAATAATATATATCTTAATATACCTTACCTATATTATTAAGGTCATTACGAGATCACAAGTATTTTTATAGAAAGATAACACAATTTAATAAATAAAAATTAATTATGCATTTGAATGATCTTTTCATTTATCTATATATAAACTGAAGTCGTCAACATCGGTAAAAAAGCATAGTATATCACACAAGGGTAATATTATCATATTAAATATTAGAAAATTTAACAAAATTGATTTCCCCTAATGAATACTATTTTTTAACAGACTCGGTTAAGCTCATGTTTATCGCTTTAAAACATATATTCTGTTCATAGTTAAGTTATTAAAGCCTTTAATTTCGAATCAAACTGATTTTCTCACCGTATAGATCAAATATGCCATAATAAATTTTATTTACACTTTAACAGATGTACAAAAAAATATATCAAATAAATAGACTTTCGAGCAACATTTTCAGCTATTACATGATTTAATGGAAACCAAATGCACGAAAAATCTTTGTTTGAGATGTATATAAACGAGATTATAGCCTTATTATATAATCAAATCATAAAAAAATATATTTGAAATAATAATTCTCTATATTTTTAAATTTATAAGTAGCTTACAATTCTATATATGCAAATGTGATATATTTTGTGCAATTTATCTATTTAGAAACTGATATTTAACTCCATTTTAATATAAGCTTGAGCTTGTACGATTTATTTTTTACATATTAATGTATTTATAATATAAAAAATTTGTATAATTCAACTTTTATAATCCTTTACACAGAAAAAAGGGTTTTTTAATTTGTTTATGCTCTATAAAAGCATATTTTATAATAATTATAACAATTAATTCACCTTTTTTGTGGCTTTTCTTATTATAAAAGACAAATATTTTTTTGATAGTGGAATAGGGAAACTAAACTTAATGAAACAAAATTGCTTTAGTAATATAATTGAAAATATAATGAGATATTGAAAAAGCTACTAAATAAAAAATAACATAAATACGACTTTCTTAAAAGTATAACAATCTATATAGCAGTTATATCATCTGAGAAAAAAACCTCGAAAACAAAAGCACATGTTGTTTAAACCAATCAGATGTGAATAGACACCTTTAAAATAATCAGGTATTATATATAGATGGGGGAAAATTATATTTGCTCGTCGTATAATATAATTTTGCTTTACCTTCGAATCATATTTTTTAAGATTTAATAGTTGAATAAGAAATACTATAATGACATAATACAATTGCGCGTTCGAAAAAACAATAATTAGGAGGTGTTTTGTGTTTAAATTCTAATTTATTACTAAGCGTAAAGAACTAC
Source organism: Rhyacophila brunnea (assembly GCF_057557595.1). NCBI lineage: Eukaryota > Metazoa > Arthropoda > Insecta > Trichoptera > Rhyacophilidae > Rhyacophila > Rhyacophila brunnea. The sequence goes on from NW_028232835.1 coordinate 160,473, forward strand.
AAAGTTTTATAATTAAAAAATCGCGTTCGGTTATTAAAGTGGAATAAATGAAATCACTTATTATAAAATATTCATGATGCGATACATAAGCGATAAATTTTTTTTAGACACATTAATTCTTTAAATACCTGTTTGAATTTTTTTAATTTTACCTGAAAAGAGTTGACTGGTATATTAATACCCAAAAAAAACTTTAAAATATTGAAATATGTAAACATTGCACATCATCTTATTAATAAAGGTCTGACTGGATATTTTCAAAGACAATTAAAATCAATATAACCACAGGTATATATAAGTAATTTAAGTTTTCGAAGCATTTAAATAGTTTACCGAGTCTTTATTATTTTTATATACTTTATTTAGCTCTATTATATGCAGATAGACGTAAAATATGTAAAAAAATATTTAAGAATGCCCTTTCTATGGTCTCATCATCAAGGTGTTGTGCAATATTTCCAATGGGCTGACCACGTCTAAATAGATAAAATTGATAAAAAGAACATAAACCCATCAATAAATAAAAACATTAATATGGTCGTATTATAAATTTTTTAATTGATTTTTCATCCAGAACAATTACGAGAAATAAAAATTTCTTTAACCATACGCTTAAAAATAATGTTGCAATGATTCAAAAATTCTTATAATTTACATATGAATGAACGTTAACCAGAATCCATTGCTAAATTTCCAACTTACAAAGAACATTTATTCTAGAGCAAGGACAGTTAGAATGTTCGACATTCATGGCGAAAAACATAGGATTTATTGCTAAATAGCTTTATGCTTAAAATTTGTTATCAAAAGAAACTAAATAATTTATCAAGTTTACTGTACGAATATGCAGGCTCAACATAACGAATTTTGTAAATACTATTATTTTTCAAGATTAAAAATTTAAATACCAAAAGTGGCCAGTATAGGTCAGAGGGGAATACAAACACATTTTTTTCGAAGTATACAATTATAAAAACACAAAATTCACCATGAATAAAATCAATTGGAGAACCTTACATAAGTTATATACCTATAGAGATCTTTAGAAATAATGAATTCTAATGATTTGTATAAAACGAATTAAACCCCTATCTAAGCAGCTCTGTGCAGCATATAAACCGATTGTCACGCATAAAACTTTATTTCTTGAACAACTAAGTAGAAGCATACATGTAAGCTCTCACACTCCGCAAGACACTTGAACTCATCTCATTTGAGAGAAGAGATGCAGTTGATGAAGATAGATCAGAGGAAGGTGTCAAAAGATGCATCAAGGAGTTGTGAAATATTCCCAACACGCTGAACACGTCTAAATAGATAAAATCGATAAAAAGAAAATTAACCCATAAATAAATAAGAATCTTGGACCACTTACAAATATTTATTATACAGTTCACCAAAAACAATATTATTGCACCAAAACATACGTTAGATAAAAAATTAGTAGAATGAAGAATACCCGTAATATTTGAATCTAAACCAGGTCAATATATTATTAGTTACAAATCAAATCGTGATTTTACAGAAAAATAATGATAGAACTAGAGGATAGTAAAAATCGAGTTCTGGCATCAAAAAGTCTGAATTAGTTAAAAAATTAAAAAAGACTAAAGAGAGCCATTATTAAAGTCATAATTTTTAAAAAATTGTATTTTTTTATGCAATATATTAGCAACTGAATCTTTAATTAGATTAATATTTTTATTTTCATAAAGTATGAAGTTTCCATTACCACTAAATTTGATAAATGGGATCTAATATGTTTTTATTTGCATAAAAATGCAATCTTGCCAAGTATTTTGTAAAATATTGATAATGATTGGCTGCCGATTATTGTTTCTTTATTATCTAAAAAAATTCCTAGGGTATTTTCATAGAGCATTTTCAGTAAATTAAAATGCGAAGAATACTATACATTCAAATAAATGTTTACAAATCATATATTTGTTTTAATAAGGAATTACCACAGGTATAAATTTTTGCCGTAAATATTTAACAAGATTAATCTTGTATTGAATAAATTATTTAATCTACAAATTTATGAACTAATAGTAATTAAATACTTAAGTTATAGAGCTGAGCAAAAAATTATAAAAAATAATGCGTTGGCAAGCTTATTTTTTTTTGGTAAATTTATAATGTGTTTAGGTATATGAAAAATAAAAAAGATACTAGGATCATTGAGGAAAAAATACTAAGATTATATAGTGATTACTTATACATTTTAATTTCCAGCAATTAAATATCATTTTCATGAATTATCTGAGCTCGTCTTTTAGGCATATATGCTAAAATTTATATTTATACCGGCAATAACATTTATAAATGCCTCTTAAAACTTAATGTTTATTTTTTAAAATAAAAAAATAGTTTTTATTGCTTGTAGTTTGCGGCTTTATAATGTTACATGCATTGATATATTCCATTAAGCAATAAATGGGCAGTTTCAGAGAAAAAATGTGATACCAACTAGTAATTTTCGTTATAAAAAATTTTAAGCATGTTAAATTATAACCTAAAACCATATAAACTGTTTGAAGCCCCACGATTTTAGCTTAAATTAAAATACATATAAGATTATATTGCATTTTTAAGAACCGCACTATAGCTCAATTTTTTTGTGACTGTATACAATAATGCAATTTATTTTAATCGTAAAAATAATATAAAAAAGGCATCAAAATTAAATTAACCTTATAAATAAAATTAAAAGATTGATACATTAAATGATTTACAAAAATAGATCGTAATTTTATAAAATTATTTTATGGTATTTTAACAGAAAATTTTTGATATTTTAAAGATAAAAAATTTTGCGATATTAATAATATGTTGATTTTAAATTTTTTTAGTTCTATTTTAGCTATGAGATAAAAATTTTATGTTTTTTCTTTCGTTTAAATTCAGAAGAATACACAAGCGAAAGCACAAAATCAAAAAATAAGAATAATAGCAAAAATCAGCATATTGCAGGTTTATCTTGAATGATTTTAGAAAAACTGTAAACATAAATGACATAAATTCATAGAAACATAATTCTTATCTTATTGATTTTTAATATTTTTTTCATACAAGCAATAATTTTTAAACTATAAAATACAGAAAGTAATAAAATAAAACCCCACATCACACATTACATTAGAAAAGTTATATATTGATTCTATTGGATATAATAGCCCCTAATCATAATAAAAAATTATTTCGTATTTAGAATACTTTTAAAACTAAAAAAAATTTAGTTGTTGCGAAAAAAAGTATCTTGGTGAAGATAAAAACTTCAATTTATTTCTCGGTAACATAAAATGGATTTTTTATTTGATACATCATACACAAAGTGTGATTTGCATTGAATTATAATTTTTTTTTACATTCTTGTATATCTGCATTTAAACCCCAGTATCAGTATTTTGCTGTCTGGATTGTATATTCATAAATGTATAATGATTAAAAGGCAAATTATAAACTAAAAAAGACATTTTTACGCTTTTATATCATTAAAAAGCATATGATTTAGGAATTCTATTTGAAAATTTTTTTATTATTACTGGAAAAAGAGTTTCTATGTTCGAGGATTATATAAATTTGAAGAAATGTGTGAAAAAAGTAAATAATATGAATTCTTTGTAATAAAAAACAAAAAATATAATAATATTCATAGTTACAATACCAATGAAGTATCAGCAAAGAAGATAAACTATCTGGAAATTTTCTGAATTCATTTGCAAATAGTAAACAAAAGTGCACACATATAATTACCTTGCTTCATATTGCAGTTAATTGTTTAGTAAAAAGTATCCTGTAAATATAAAATGTTTTAGTAACTTTATCATAATAAATTTTTAGAGATAGAATATAATAACCACTGTTTTTATGTGTAAAAGGATGATGTTATACTAATTTATGATAAAATATATAAAGTATTAAGTATTAAGATTTAAGAATAAACACACGATTAAAGAGAGATTGATAATATTATACAAATATAATTAGTTTCAACCGAAATATTTTCTAAAATGAAATGCAATTTTTGATGATTTTTTTCTGTTATATCCATAGAGAAAGATTTTTTTTAAGATTTAAAAAAAAGTGGCTGTCTGAAATTTCAAAACCGAAGATATCTTAGCTTTCATTGAACAAAATTTATGAGAATATAATTCTTCTATGCTAAAACCATTGCAGATACATATAAACTTCTAATTGAATTTACTTTATTTATTTATGTTTTACTTCATTACTTTTAAGAAAGATTTATATTAAGAAGAACCCTTGCTTAACTGCTGCGTCTCTCTGTTGGACTCTCTCAGCACTTCTTGTCTCCCGTGATCACCGTGGATATAACCCTCTCTCATAGGCGGCAGTCATTATGTGGAGGGAATGAGATTCTGTCTACTATTCGTTGCTAAGGTTTACAAGCCTCAACCACACCTTACACTTAACTATATCCTCGCTAAACGATGTTCTGTTTTTTCCCTGCTGGAGGTAAAGTTCAACGGCTTACACAGCAACCACCTATTTCTCATGACTTAATAATACTTAATTTTTATGTATCACTGGACGCCCTTTGTGTATTTTTCTTCAGAGTAAATTTGTTTGGAAATATGAGGGGTGGAAGTGGAACCCGCGACCCCTCACTGGGGTCCGACTTATAAACCACTCATCAATAAGACCACCTACCAGATATATAATAGTATTATTTAATCTAAAAAAATTAGCAGGGCAGCAAAAATTTTGTTTAAAACAACTCTTAACCAATTTTTTATCAAAAATACTTTATTTGCTAACTATTTTAAGATTCATAGGCTAAAATTAGGCGTGAAATATCTGTAATTAAACAGTGAAAATTTATGTTATATGAAAATAACAGTCAGAACCTTTTTTTGTGATATATTAAATTTCACAGTTTACTGTTCTATAAAGAAACCTGAAAGTTGGCGAAAAATTAGTATTTGAATCGTTTTTGTATATTTAACGCAGCTAAAAAATAACAAAATCTTGTAATACTTTATTTTTATTGCAATAGTGTATTCGAAATAAATTATACTTTTAGTTGAAACATAAAAAAAACTAAGGAAGAATACTTGGAAATTAAAAAATAATAATATAGGTTTTCATGATGTCAAATTCCGCGAAATTTTTTTTTATATCAATTTAAATTGCTTTACGTTATTACAAGCATATTGTAAAAATATGAGATGCGAATATTTACGCATTAATTATGGTGATAATTTTATTTAGATTAACGTAACTCAAACGTAGAATTCCGAGTTTTTTTTTAGCAAAACGATGAACACATTATAATATTGAGCATTCAAAAAAAATTATATATATAGGATTTTAGAAAATATAAATCAATTTTTTATTCAGAATACGATTATATAAAGATCACATAACCATAGAACATAGTGATCAAATGAACTAAAATTTTTATTTGAACATCTTTTTTGCAAGTGATTTTATATAAATTGAATATTTGTTGAATAGATTGCTATTTAAAGCTTACAACTCTATCAATTTTTTTATGAACAAAATTCTTGGGTATTAGTTGCAGAATTAGTTGGAAGGAATTAGTGGAGTTATTTATAATCGATAATATATGTCTAGAGAAAATCAATCATACGTTTATGCAAGTTGACTAATATTCATATAAAAAATGCGTTAATTTTGATTAGTTTATAAAAAAAATTATTTATTAAATATAAAATAAAAAATAAACGCATCATATGTTTTTAAGACATTTTTTTGATGAGGTGAAAACAAATCATTATATATATACTATTGTAGAAATTCTTAAGAAAAGTGTTAGCAATTCTTATTATTTTAGTTATTGCATGTTCATTATGACAAGTGTTCATATTCATAAAGACTTTTAATCACCTAATAAGTAGATAAATCGTTAATATGTGGACATTTTTTATACGATTAATGATGAAGAAATGAAGTATATTTAAAAAAATGGATTTTTTAAACACACAGGATATATAATATAAATTATTAAACGCGGATATAACAAATGTCAGTAATTTTTATGAAGCCCATAAATTTATATTTGATTACAATAAAAACCATAGAGCTATAATAGGAATAGAAATATACTTAAACTAAATTATTTTGTCTAAATCGGCTCTACAATATATAAAAAAATTAGCGCAAATATTATATCGGTCTAAAATGATAAAAAAATAAATGATTAAAGATTTTTAGAGTAAAAATATAAAAAATTTATATTTGATCACGGAAATCTGGTCAACACTACGAGCGAAAATACCAAGCAAACACATCATAAATTTGATATTTTGCACTTGCGTTTGATAATCAAAAACATATATTTTAGCAGCTTAAAATAATATAAAAGCAAAAGCATTCTATTATGTTGGTAGACCTACTACTGGCCGCGGTTGCCGTATCCTTTACATTTAGGTGCATCTATTCCCATTTTAGTAATTGAAAAAGGTTTTTTGCGTGATTATATCAAAACTTTAGATATATAAAGTATAAGCATAGTTTAGATATTTAAACCACACAAAAATCGCATCTGTTTATCTTATAGCTCTTATATATGTAATCTCTATCTAGAACTGCTATATTATATATATATAGATATTTAGGCTAAAATTACAGCAAGATATTATATTACACTTACAAATATACATTAAAAGAGTAGATATTTCCAGATGAATTATTTATAAAAATAACGACTACATTCAAATCTTATCGTAAAAAATCATATTTACAATTTTAAAAAAATGGTTACAGTTTCAGAATATCAAAAATAATAGTAGACATTGAAAAAATGCAAAAATTTCAAAGGAAATTATGAACAGATAAACTCATCTTATGCGCATAAAGAAGCGTAGATAATATATAAGATTAATAAAGGACTCAAAATTATAAAAAATAGCCAAAACAACAGAAAAATTTACCTGTAATATATAAAAAATATAGATTTACCTAGTCGATTGTCAAAGTTCTTATGATGAAGCTACATACTGTAATGATAATAAAAAATCTTTGCCTTATATGAGATTAAAATAATTTTTTTTCTTAAAAAAAGAGAAAACACGAAGAGTGGAATTGAAAACTCTATATTTTTATGTTGATTAAGTGTGAATTTAAGTTTCATAAATAAATGAACAATAATTCAATATAATGATAAATTCTCTGTGTGTTCACATAGCTGTAAATACCAAAGATAATCGTACAAATGAAAAAAATTTATAGCGGTAATAATAAAAAGAAAAAAAAGACAAAAAAAATAATAAAACTAAAAATAGAGCAATGAACATAAATAAAAATGATTTTGCTCTAATATATTGAAAAAATATATATCACATACACCAATTATTATACGATCCAATCAAGTAATAACTTAAATATTGCTCAGAAAAAATCCGAGAAAATTTTTCAAACTAATGAATAGAATCGATAAATATCGAAATTGGAAATATATAGGGGTATTAATTTTTATATGCTTATTGAATACAAGAAAACCGCAATTAGTTTTCCTGCTGCAACAGTGTTCAAGTAGAACGGATTCTCATGCATATAACAAAAGATACAAAAGAAAATCCAATCAATTTAAAGCCGTATATTTAAATAGTTAAACAGCAAAATAGGGAAAAACTCATCTTTTTCGGATATTTTAAAATTAAATTTTAAAGTTTTATCGAATAGGTAAAAATCAGTATAAAAACAGAATATTTCTATGCTATAAAAAATTATGCTAAAAGCAAAAAAAAATATATAAATGTACGATAAAATGCGATTAAGAAACAATAATGTGCGAGAAAATATATGTTTGAAACAAAAAAAGGCAAATATATTTTTTATTTGAGAGCAAGCTATGATAATTAGTTTTTAATATGATAATTTCGGCTTCGAAAAAAGTTTTGCTAGAATAGGTTTTACTAGTATAAAATACAAAAAAACCAAACTTGAATATAAAACAAAAAGTCCAAAAAAAGCTATATTTTAAGTAAAACATGTTCTATCACGTAAAAAGCCATTTATAGATAATGTTTTAATTTTATAGCGACGCGTAATTGTTTCTTAGCATACGATTAGTTTTCATTGGTAATGAGGTATCAATTATATAGTAAAAATATGCTAGTTGCCTTGGATTTTTTTCTAAAAAATTTCATATCTGCTAATACAAAGCCACATATACTGTAGAAGATACATAAGATGCACTTCAAAATTGTTTTTTTTATAAGATTAATGTGCTTTTTTCTTTAAATGATATCGTTAGTATTTATGATTCTTTATTTTTCTTAGTATAACTTCAAACATATCACTATTATTGATATAAAATTGCACAAAAAAGTATAAACATACAAAATATTGCTGATTATATAGAAAAACACAGATATATAGACGCTAAGCCTTCTGGTTCAAATAATGATAATTTAGGCGACTTTAGCATTCATATTTCCGACATATATATTGACCATAAATTATAAAAAAAATGTTAATCTAAGATTACAGTTTAATAAAATATAATATCGGCCAAAAAAAATCAGATCGGGAATACCATTCCACATTTTATACAGAAAGAAAAATTTAAAAACTTTAATTGTTTAAAAATCATTTTCTAGTGTAGCGAGTGTGAATCAGAAATATAAAGAGATCAACCTCGGATTTACCTACAACATATGAAATTTTTCAGCACTAAGAAACATAAAAGCAAATAATTAACATATTTTTTTCTATATTGTTTATTTCGCGATTAAATAAAATAGACCCAACATTTAATAAAATTGATGCTGTGACCAATTTAAAGCTGTCTATAGATAATAATTTGTTCAATACTGCAGAAACTTTTTTTATCGGTTTGCATTTAGAATCGGAATTTTAAGCATATTTAAAACTATCAGATTAATTACAAGAAAATAAAATAATATTTGTATTTTTTATGAAGTTTTTGTCGCAAGAATACGCCTTTTTATTGGGTTTTAGAGCGTTTTATATTTTTTTATATTTTATACATACAAATGAAAGAAAATAACATAAAACAAATCAAATACTCGATAATGAGATTTTAATTTCTAATTTAAAAACTTATAAATTGCAAATATTATGTCTTTAATAATAGCAAAATTTAGTATAAATTGTAATAAATTTTTTTTTCTTAAATAATCATAAATGTGTATCGCATAGCAATACTTGCTAGTAGAATTAAGTTAAAATCCACACATTTAAAAATTCTAAATACAAAAATTCTCTTTAAATAACATTTTTGCTATCAATCACGTCGATCCAACTCAAAGTATTTTATAGAAGTACGTCTGCTTACCATGTATGTAAATAAAAATCACACAAAATAAGTTACAGTTTCACAAACATTATATTTTTTTATATTACAAATATAAAAGTAAATTTTTCTATGATTGATGAAATTGAAAATACAATAATACAAAACAAGTTACAGTTTCACAAATATTATATTTTTTTATATTACAAATAGAAACGTGAATTTTTCTATGATTGATGAAATTGAAAATACAATCATACAAAACAAGTTACAGTTTCACAAATATTATAATTTTTTATATTTAGAGTAGAAAAGTATATTTTTATATGAAGGACGTAAATGAAAATACAAAATTATAATACTTTTTTTATCCGTATACATGTATCATTAAGAATTATCGTAAAGAAATCAGAATAAACTGTCAGCCATTATCATATAGTTTGCAAAGTAGGATTCTGATATTTATATTGTTTAGAGATTTTTAAAAAAGCTTATTTTCTATTTAGCATAAAAATTAAAAAGCCAATTTTATTCGATTTCGCATGTGAAATTCTAATTTTTTTTATAAAATTGCAGTCTTATATTTATAACTTAACAGTGTTGCTTTATTATCTCTTTATAAGTTTATGCACTTAGCCTGTAACTAATATTTATACTATAAAAAAATATAGTATAAACTAAGCTACTTCATAAAGATTCAGCTATAAAAGAGTAGAAGATAAATCTAAGTTTCATGTTGTGATATCGTTATTTTGTACTATTTTGGAAAGTTTTGACCAACGTTTTTCTACGGTATTTACTTTTACTCATAAAATTTAAAATAAAGTTCATTGAAAGATCAAAAAATTGCATATTGCAGTAAGAAAACCGGAAATAACATGAATATCAAAGTAAAAGTTTCTTGAAAATATTTTTTACACATAATACTTCATGTAACTATAAATTTAAATACTCGGATTATTGATTGTGAGGTCAGATCTATTATTTTTTTCATGAATAATTTATTTATGAGCAAAGTAAAATATTTTTTATGCTTTAAGTGATGTGTATATAAGACTTCATTGCATCATATTATACAATATCTGCGAGGTAAAACCATAAAAAAGTAATTCGCATTGTAATAATTTCATTATAACTTTGATATCCTCAATGTATAGGTTTTAACTTAACGAACTGTAAACCTAACGATTTCATGTCCCAAGAATAATCTTGAATGCAAAAAACACACATGCATAGTTTTATTCTAATTTTTTTAGATAAAAAACACAAGGAGTTGCTGAAAGTCAGTATAATTTATTTACAGCAAAAAAATTTAATATAAGGGCAAAAAAACAATCTTTAATTACAAATTTGCAAAATAATAGAATATCGTTTAAAAGATGGTTTTATATAAGCGCTTGATTTATAATTGTGATTTTGCGAGTAATTTTTATATCATTTTGTAACAAAAGTATCATAAAGCCGTGTATAAAAATCAACGATATATTGTATTCAATATATATAAAATACGCGTTAAACTGTACTATGTATTTTTTTTAGATTAAAAATCTAAGATATCAGATGTCGTATACAAAAACGCATTTCTAAGAAAAAAGCCTTATGACTTTAAATCAGCATAAAATAGTCTTAAAAGGAGTAAGATTCTGATTATGTTAAAAATAATGCAAATTATTTTTAATGCTTTAATATTTTTGATATTACATTTTATGTTTTTATATTTAAATAATAAAATATGTCTAGTTCTATTGGTTTTTAATGCAATATTGGCGTTCATTAATAGTAAATAAAACTAATTTATTCACAAAAATTCGAATAAAGACCATTTAAAATTATATATATACATAAAAAATCATTTGTGATACTTATTAAAATAAAATATATTGTTTTTTGAAGTTCCATAAACTGGTAAACATTTATGTGTACATTATGTTAGCTGTGGAATAGATAATAACATCACATTATAAATATTACATGTAATAATGATAATATGCAAGCTATAATACATTAGAGTCATTTAAAAACAACATATTTCTCTGTATATATATTAAACATAAGAAAATGTTTTCTAGCGTGAAATGTGCAAATTTTTGCGAAGAATAGAGAAACTTCAACACATAATTTAATTTTATATTTTGAGCATAAAATGTATATAATTCTGGATTAGATAAGCTAAAAGGCATTTTTATAGTTATTCTCTATAAAAACCGTCATATTTTTTAATATACTGATTTGCGGTCCACATCATGGTGATTAAAAATTGCAGCTTTTTAAAAATGAAAACAAAGCACCCAAATGTTGATAAAACGCGGGATTTCTTGAAGATTACAAAAAAAGATAAATAAAAACCTATTTTTTTTTCATTATAGCTTAAAAATATTTATATAAAAAAAAGCATTTTTGATATAATACATACTGTATGGCGCACACTTAAATGGCGATAAAAAGCTTTAATTTGTAAAATAGGAAAATAAGAACATCATTGTTTTAAAGTGAAATTAGATTTAGCATAAGGGACATCTTCTTTCCATGATTTGTTTATGTATTGGGTAAAAACGATTCAAACAAAAAAAGGCAAGAAAAAGAAAGCCATAATCTTCATCAATAAGAATGGCGCACGTGTATATACTCCAAAGATATAACAAGCAGATGAAAAAACCACGGATTATAATCAAAAACCTACTATTTATAAATTTAAAAATATAATAATTGCTTTGATGACTTTTAAAGAATCACAGTTTCGAACGATTTATCAATATCTTTAATTCAATTATTTATTTAATGATTTTATTGTCAAACTTTTTATATATTCTAGCAAAAATTTATTTGCAAAATAGAACAGATTCGCTAAATATCGTATAAAATACACCTTTTCAGGCTTATTATATTCTCTTCATTTCAAACTTTGTCATTTCAAGTATATTCCTTAATTCTATTGTTTAAAACTATAGTTAAGCTTCTGTGTTGCCATTCCCTGCCCCTTTAATTACGACTTATCGTATTTTGCAACAACAACATCTAATTCTATGACGTACATTGATTTTCGTAATCTGGATTTGTAAATTAGAATAGCAATCACGTTAAGAAATAAACATAAAGACAAAATATATTTTTTTCAAATAGCACGAGCTATAAATTACAAAAAATCCAAAACGAGATAATGCTAAATTTATTAAGATTTATAGGAATCTTAAATCGAGACACAAATCAAATTAGAACATATTTATAAAACAGAAGATTCATAAAACATCAATATAGTAAAAATTCAAATGATGAATAATAAACTTAAAGATAATGATTAAACAGGAATAAAATATAATAGACTTATCGATAATAAATCGGTCCTATTTTCTTATATAAAACATAAACATAAAAAAAAATCTATAAATACAAAAAATAGCAATAATAATATAATAATATTAAGCAAGAAATCCATTATCCTTTAGCATATTTAAGGTATATAAACATGGAAAAAATTGTATTATAATTATAAATAAAATATGCATCAAAAGCAATATTTCTATCGTATTTTCACGTTTTTTTTTGGCTGGTTTTTAAATTTTTTAATAACTTCTAATGCCGAAATTCTAGAACTTTAGTCAGCATTCATGATATTAAGGGGTTTCTATGACATCTATAAAAAATATCGAAAATTCAATGAATATAAAGGTTTATATTTAACCTGACATATTCTAACAAACCATTTAATTTTTTCATTTGCAAATCGACAATTTTAAAGCATGAATTAAGCTAATTTTAACATGAGTATTTGACAAAACAAAGTTTTAATTATTAATTCAAGAAAGGCATCCAAGTAAAATTTTTTTATATCCATATTCTTTTCCTAAAATGTCTTTTCAATGTACTAAATATTCATATTTCCAAATTAACTTAGAAATGTACTTTTCTTTAACAAAGATAAGATTTCGCGCTCAGTTCTTCTTATAATTTTTTTCGCAACCATAAGATTATTTACCAAAGATAGAGATTATCACATGTTGACTTCCAGTTTATTTTTCTATAATATCAAGATTTTAAGAGATGTGAATTGTAATAAAACTAAGAATTTAAAGCATGAATAAAGGTTTTTTTCTCATTAAATAAATTCTGACTAAAACTGTAATTTTATAAACTACATTATCAAAATTCTCGACAATTTTTTTAATATGAGCATTTATTATTCTTTTAAATAGCCGAATTCAAAATAAGAATAGTACAATATGTCATAATATTGGATGGTTTGGTTACAAAATCCCAATACGTATATTAAAGAATTCGAAATGCCAACGGTAGCAAAATCAAAAGCATATGCACTGTTAATAGTAATAGAAAAACACATATGTGTATTAGTATTGAGTGTAAAAAATGTATTGAGATTTATTTTAAAGATAATGTGATTGAAGAAAGCATGTAATAAAGCCGTAATATAAAGCATTCTAAGTTATGTGCGAACATACTTGAATTATTTAAATAATAATCAACCCATATAAAAAAATTTCTTATTTTTTTTAAAAGATATGCTTCTTTAAATAGCTAGATATATTTTTCTTTAATTGCCCAGTTGCCTTTTGCTTGCGTAGCAAAAGGTCTTGAGTTTTTAAATAGAATCATGGTACTATCTATTCAATTTAGATAACATTTATAAATATAATTTATATATACATGTTGAACTGTGCCTCCAGAATGAAAAAGATCCCACACCGTTCAGCAAGAATATAGGTAAGTGTAGAGTGTGGTTGTAGCTTGTAACTCTTAGCGATGAACAGTAGATAGAATCTTATTCCCTCTACATAATGACTCCGCCTATGAGAAAGGGCCTAATCCACGGTGATTACGGGTGACAATGAGTGCTGGGGGGAGTTCCACAGCGAGACGCATCAGTTAAGCAATAGTTCCTATTAGTATAAAGCGAACTTCCTAAAAAGTAATAGAAGTAAAACATAAATAAATAAAGTAAATTAGATTAGAATATATACATGTTAGATTATCATAGAAGCATTTATTTATGGTAGAGGTGATGTTCCTTATACTAGCTACCCAATTTTTATCAATAATAACAGTGTGGAAATTACTTAGGAAACTTAAGAACTGTGTAAGCTACTGTAAGCTTCGTACATAGTTACTGTCCCCATTTTATAACGTTTTCTATAAAAATAAACAAATCATTAATCTCATTATAGATCATCTATAAAATATCAAAAAATTCACACGGGTCTTAAAGATTGTTATTGAGCAAGAACCTTGTAATCCGCTACGGCTATATTCATTATATCCTTTGAATTTTATTGTATTTGGTTTCCAATTATTAAAATGCATCCATGATTTAATAACTGACTAAATGATATTTTTTAGTGATAGCAGAGTCAGGTTTATGTGTTAATAATTCAAGACATTTTGAAAAGATCCATTCCATCTTTCAAAAAAAATATAATTGGTAATAAATATCAATATAGGCATTTTTCAAACACTTAAAATACTTCTTTCCGGAAAAACATGTTTCCCACGTTACTATAAAAAAAATATAATTTTTACATTTATAGAGGCCACAATAAATCATAATTTGTTTTATACTTTATAATTTTGCGCATCAAAATTTAAATCTAATTTAAAACCCTTTGAATATATTTATGTTAAGAATATCATCAGAAGTCGGAGCAGCATGGACATAAACAATTGAACAGATAAATAAAACTGAGCTATTAAGTTTCGAAAAAAGAAGATTGTAAAACGATGAGGTGTAAATATGTTTAAGTTTGATATCCTCCATACACAATCTTAAGTTCTAACAGAACAACTTTATATAGATATTGACATATTATACCAATAATAAAATGAATTTATTTTAATTTTTTCATATAACCAATTTTTGCACCTTTGCTCAGTCATATATGTTGATGTGTTATAAGTCGGTTTCGAATCTGTCAAAGCACTATTTTAAAAACAATCAATCCGGCAACTAACCACCAATCAGAAGACTTGAATAATCATACAGCTCAATCAACAGCAAGCACCTATAATCCGACGGATAGCTTTACACATGTATCTTGCTTTATTGTATATTTTAAGTTAAAATTCAGAAGATTTTATGCATTTAACTACAAGATTCTATTTTATGAAATTTATATAGATTTTAATTTATTTTAAAGGAATTAAAATAAATTAAAAAAACATGGAATCAAGTTTCACGCTGATATAATTTTGTTTCATACCCTGAAAAGAAAACGATATTTTCCTATTTCTAATGCATCGTTAATTATAGCTGCTAGAAATCAGCAAATATTTTTTTATGTGTACATTCGCTCGCTTTTTTTTCAAATATACCTTTTTAAGTACACAGCAAATAAAATTTAAAAGGTTTATATCGTGCTTCATCATTAAGGTATTCTTCATTTATAATTTTAGAATAATTTGTTCAATGTAATCTTTTTGTTATTATGGCTGCAAATTATTCTTTTAATACATTAATATCGTCATATAAAAATTTAATTGATATAATTCTTTTTCATACGATTTTCTATTTTTCATTGATGCATAGTTTTTTGCAATCGATATAAAATTTTGCTTGATAATCGTAATTCTATAAATTTATTTTTTTATGCAATAGTACAACAATTATGCATTTTTAAATATTTTTACATTTCCGTATTTGGATTTTAATCTAAGCTGCATCATCGATCCTACAATTTTGTTCTTTCGATTCTTAAGTAAGATATCTGAATTTGCCGATTTAAATATAATTCTAGATATTTTAAAATTCTAATTGACTTGGGATGGTTATAAAATTCCATAAAAAAATATGCTAAAGAGTCAAAGAACCCAGATGAAGTAGAAGCATACAAGTACACACACTTCGCAAGAAACGTCAACCCATATCATTTGATAAATAGAGATGGATCAGGGGTCAGAGATAAAAGAGGCATCAAGAATTGTGAAATATTCGCAATGAACTGTCTATCTACATATCACAAACAAAAAATTAATAAAAAGAAAAAACTAAACATTTAAAGATATAATCATTTTATAGATCATATTAAACAGAGAAATTCGAAAAATTATAATAAACTTGCTAATTTATCATTTCATCAATTTTTCCTATATCAAATTTGATTTTGCATATATTTTTAAAATGTAACCATGAAAAAATGATTTTATTTTTAGTGATGAGACTTTCTAATTTATTTCAATTTACAGTATTTTTCAACAATAGCATTTGCTCTAACATTGCGAAAAGACTCGAAAAAAGGCAAATCCGTAAGGATTTAGAGCAAGAGGCAAAATTCCAAGAAAATAGACAATTGATGATTTCAGAAAAACACCAACCACAACCAAGCAACATCCCAATAGATAACAAGCCTTCTTTCGTTTTTATTCCTGTAAAAAATAGACATTCACAATCAAGAGTAACTACTCGGAAAATTAAAACTAAGTATAGGTTGTTGATTAAAAATGCCGAAAGGGGAATAGGTGTTTTTTCAAAATGTGTTAATGTTTATAAAAGTTTGCCAATGAACCATATATCTGGAATTAAAAGCCCGCGTATTTTGAAGGAAAAAAAGCGCAGTGAAATAAAAAGTGATTTACAGGTGCCAATTAGAGAAATGAATTTTGTTACGAACAAGAATAAATTTATAGAAGATCCACTTTTGAGCTATTACGAATTTGTTGATATTAAATCTATATCTTCTTCATATTTTAGTATAGAAGAAAAAATAGATTGCGTTGCTCAAATTAACATTGGGATCAAACAAATTGAAATTACAGATAGATATGAAAAGTTGATTGCATATATTGGCACGCCTATAAATAATGAAGATAGTAGTACACAAATTGGCAATTACAAACGCGATAGAAATATGGTTGAAATTTCAAATAGCATTTTGGAGTCACCTTCAAAACTTTTAAGCGAATTTGTATGTTTCTTACGAATTTTTTTTTTAATCTTAGAAATCCACATACAACAGTTGATTTTGAAAAATTTACAGTTGAATTGCTCTATACTAATTATAAACTTAAAATAGAATACGAAACTCTTTGTATTTTTTTTCCGGAAATCATGGTCTTGATACCTAGATTTATAAAGGAATTTGTTTCGGTATATAAAGTCGAAAACTTTAGCAAATCTAGCAATTTATCAGGTCCAGATAATTTAGAAGAGACTTTTGTTGCTGAACTAAACGAGTTTAAGGAAACTTTTAACAAATTTAAATTTATTTATAAAAAATGTTTTGAGGGATTGAATACATCAGAAATTACCAGCAGCTCCAATTCAGAAAGAATTTTAAAGATAAAAGGTAAACTTTCAAGCGAACATGTTCTTAATATTTATAAATTTATTTCGTTTTTGGCCAAAAAATTTATGCCGCTAAAAAATATGGAATATTATACAGAATGCATACAGAATTATGTGACTTTTACAAATGAAGCTACAAAAAATTACGGGTTTAATCGGGTCATTCATGCCTCAGCGCTTATTGCATTTTTGATAGATGATGACCAATTAAAAAAGAAAAATAATACATATATCATTCTAAAACAATGTTTATTGTTATATCGGAATATTTTGCTGAATTTAATTGAAAATTTGTGCGGCTTTTTTGAAAATATAAAATTGTTTACGGATAACAAATACGATAAATATAGTTATTTCGGCCTTAAAAATATAAAATTTGTAAAAGTTTCATCAAATTATATATATTTAAGGAAGCATGATGATTCATGCGTAAAAAAGTATTCCCAGTCAGTTTTTTTTATTCGATCAATGAAATAATTCTTCTCGCTTTGCTGGAAAAAAATTCCTCAAATTCATTTCATTTAGTATATGATTTGATTGGGGGAAAATTTATTACCAATAATTTTAAATTAATAAAATAAAAATTTGAGAATTTTTCTTTTATATGAATAAGAAAATTTAAAGTGTAATAATTAGATATTAATGCTTAATTTAAACGATAAAAAATGTGTTTTAAACTATAAGAAACCATAAGTGTAATCAAAAATAGAAAAAAAATAGAAAAATAAAAATTTTCTATTTTTGTAATATTAAATATACGATATAAAGTTTCAAAAGGAATACTCGGAACATTATGGATGACGTAAATTAATCTGATTTGAATACAGAATAATTTAAAATAATTACACTAGCAAAGTATTGATTCGGATACTAAAAATGCGACGTTCTTTCTTATAAAGGTTTTTTTTTGAAAATTAATGTTTCTTGTATCGAAATTTGAATTACAGGCAACAATTTTATATAAAATAGATTGATTCAGATCTTAAAATGTATAAAATAGTAAAAACTGCTACTAAAAATTGTTAAAAATTATAAGTTTCGTGATAATATTTAACAAATCTTAATATATAGTAATATTATCACAAAAATTCGTAAATAAAGCACTAGAATTGATACAAAAGAAAACTAAAATGAATGATAAAAGAAGAGTGAAATAATGAAAAGGATTATATTATGAATCATATAACAATATATATAATAATGCATAAGTAACAGTAAAACTTGTCTTAAATTAATATTTTACATTATATATGATAAAAACAAAGTACAGTCATTAGATCTACATTTATGCAAATTTATATTTACTTCTTATAATCTTCATGTATGTAAAAGACTATTTTTATATAATATTGACATACTATATGGTTGTGCAAGAACCAAAATTTTGATAGAATATTTATATATTTATTGATCAAACATGAACTTATTGTTTAATAAACATCCAAAGTGTTAAACTTGTATTTTTTCGCGGGGTTTCGACTTGATTTTAGCAATAAAATTTACAAAAACAATTTAAATTACTTTCATACCACCAATGTTACGTAAAATAATTTTTTATTATTTTATGACATCATTTGATATAGAAAAATTTAAACCCTAGCACAAAAATTTTATTTATCTAGATGTTTTATTCCTTTAATGTGTGTAGTTTTTATTAAACATTTCAAAGACGCTTAGATGGCAAATCTTAAAATAAAAAGGTATTTATGAAGTAAAATTATTACAAAATGATGCATCAAAGAGTTTTGAAATTTCTTGATTTTTCAAAAAATTATTGAAAAAAAATCGACTGCACTTATCCCAATCAAACTACTTACATGTTTATCAACAACAAATTCCATATGATTCCAATTATTATTATTCATGATAAATTGAATAGTTGATTGCAATTATTGTATTTTCACAATAGTTTATATTTCAATCACAATCATTCTGAAAATTTATGGTTATTCGATTCAATGCGCATTTATTAATTATTCTTATTTGTAAACTTTATATAATACTGTATATTATACTGTATATTAATTCGTATATAATCTATATAAATGTTTTTATTTCATATATCTTCTTTTTTTTCTTTCACAATTTGATTATCTTGTTTTTCTTTACTGTTACTTTTTATCCGATTATTACCAGTCGAATTCATTTTATGCGTTTAAGATTGATTATGCCCATTTAAAATAAAAAAAATACACGATAAATCATTATATTGACTAAATCAGGATGGAATGTCCTTTAACAACATTCCTAAATGCCATCATATCGATTGATATCCACTAAACACTATACTTATTTCAATTATGAACATTAGCATAGATGATCAATATTATATAGAAATTTATACTTTATCGAGTTTTGAGGCTATCTTTTATCATAATTTAGATTATTTTATTTGAGCATTATACATATATCATGAAATTATGAAAAAAGGAGAATTTTTAATCAAATATTTTTTATGTATGCACTAAATTTATGGTTATAATAGATGTTTTTGTTCTCGATCACAACTTAATTGACTCCTAACCGGACAACTTATTTATACTTTCGGTTATCTCCTCCTCTCCAAAGTCTTCTTCAAAACTTCTACTCTTTATGAGACCTATAAATTACCATAATTGATCATTATATTTATTTAAATATCTTGAGTGTTCAAACCTGTAATTTAAGATAAAATCCAATTTTATTTATTTGAAGATTTTAATAGAGCTTACGACATTTGATTGAATAAAACACAGTAAATTTTATATCGCTGATTTATATAAAACATGTGCCGTATTGTTCAATTTTCGATAATATTGAGCGTTCCTTCACTTTATTATGGCTTAGAGTTCCTTAGGTCACTTAATTTTTTTTGCATGTTTCTATTAGATTAAAAAAATAAATAGATTCATTTATCCTAAGTACATCATTTTTGATTTTCTGGTAATTACTTATAGGTCTGCCAATTTAGTCTTTAACTTTGATTTTTTTTATTCCTTACGTTGAAAAAAATCTTGACTGGGATTTAATCTTGATTCAACCCATACTTAAATGATTCATTTTAGTTTTATATAAGAAACAAATCATAAAGTAACCTTTCATATTTATTATTAAGCAAGAATATGTAAAATCAATCTCGAATAAAATAACATTTTTATAAAATTTTGGCCCAATGAATAAATTTAAATATTTAGAATAAACAGCTGTTTTCTTTGGTAGATTTCTGAGCTAAAATTTGACTGCGATATCTAAAAAATTATAATGACAATAATAATTAAAAATTTTACTATCAAAAAAAAACTTTCAAAGCAACTTTAAAAAATAAATTTATTAAAGTTTTATCCTATAAAGTCTAAGGACACATTTTTTATTCTGTGCGATGTTTACAAGGAATATACAGGAAACCATTCTATTTGCTTGAGTCAATAAATATTCAAAACGTATGCCCTTTTTGCCATTATTGAAAAACGCACAGAAATACAAATTTAAAATATATTTCGTGACTTTTTTTCGCAATTCATGATCACTGAAATTTAATATTTATGAAATGTGCATCTGTTGGATTCAATCATAAAAGTTAAAAAATAAAATAAAATAAGCAAAGTCAAAAAATGATATTAGTTGATAATTCTTGAATAAAAGGCATTTTGTAACACATTAAACCGAACAATAAATTTTTTTAGCTTTATCTTCCAATATTCGATATTACACAGAAAATAAAGTGAAATTAATATCTTATTAAAAAAATTAAATGTTTATCACAACAATTTTTTTAAAAAGAGTATGTTCTGAGCTTAAAATGAAAATAACCTCATTTTATTTTGATTCTAAGTTGCCATACTATAAAAATTAAACAAAAAAAAGTCCGATTAGCAAAATTAAAATAAAAATGTTAGTTAAATATATATAAGTATATCATTTTCACCATATAAATATTTAAGTTTGCTATTCCAAGGTTTTAGAGTATTTTTTATTGTGTTACTATCATAAATTAAAACTCTCGGTTCTTCAGAGTAAATAAAATATATAGCTTAATAAAAATATCATCCTAAAAGAACAAGCAAGTAGAATAAAGGATAATACAATGCTAATTTTAGAGCCCATATCATACTATAATATCAAATATACATTTTTAGTGCGAGTTTAGATTCATAAATGAAGTATAAATTTATTCTTAAATAATAATAAAATCAATTCAAAGTGTATTATAGTTACAAATCGAAAAATAAGATTCTTTTAGAATAACTCTATAAATATGTTTATTTAATTCAATGATTCTATTATACAGATAAATAAGAAATTTAGGTAAGATGATATGTGCTAAATACATAAAAGTTTTTATTATAAAAAGAAGATTATCATTTTGCTGGTTCTATACAGCATGCCTTCTACATTTAGATATATAAAATGAAGGAAGTTATGTATTTTGAAATAATGAAAAAATATAATATAATATAATTGATTTCGAATTTATTTTTGTAATTGGAGATTATATTAATATAAAGATATTGTTTTGTCACATATGAGATCAATGAAAATATTTTATATATGTTTTAATAATTATCAACCGATTTAATTTCTTATACATTCAATTTAGAACGGCTATTAATAGATCCGCTCCATGCAGACAACAAAACTAGTTCTGAATTAAATATATGTTGTAAATTCTACGCTAAAAGGTTGTGAAAAATGTTTGCAGTAGTGATTATTCTTGTAAAATAGCACCAAGATGCCTGAAAGAATCTGCCATGAAATTCTAGACATCTTAAAATATTGCATATTAAGATAATTATATTATGAAAACACTTTAATTTATGAATAAATTTATCATTTGGTCATAATTTTTATTTATATAATTCATTTTAAGAGAATTTATGTCTCATATTTTTTAGATTGATAATTGTTTATTTTTATAGATAATTCAATTGAATCTATATTTAAGTCGAGATATATTTTATATTTAGATATCAAATGATTTTTTTTATACGTCTATGCTATACCGAATGGCATATAAGAAGGTGATATTTAAAAAAAAATATTTTAAAGAATCAAATACAATATAAAAACAATGAAATATACGTATATGTCGCATTTCCATGTGTTTTTAAAGAAATCAAAGTGGCTTTCTAATTCAATGAATTATATATTTTTTACTAGATTTTAACTTTTGAAGAAAAAAAATTAATAATTATATTCTTTTAAAGTTTTTTTCGTTGGATGATAAGGATATAACAAATGATTTTTAAACATAAACTAAAGCAGTTTTATACTCTTTAGTAATTGATAAATTTTTTTAACGTCATGATACCCTGGGGTTGTTGGCCCATAATTTATTGACAAACGTTATGTTTTATTTTTGATTGGAATAAAAAGTATAGAGATAAGTAAAATATAGTAACAATAGTAAGCTTTAAAATTTGTTGTTTATAGAAATTAAAAATTAATAAAAATTTGCATGGGTTGATCATAGCCTTATTGAAACGAAAATTATACGAGCCCATCTATTAGAAAACTCTCTAAAGATTCTATATAATTTTTTTAGTTTAAATATTTTATAAATTACTGTATAATCCTAATAATTAGGTATTTTTCACATCTCAGATAGATAATTTAAAATCATTAATATAAAAGAATTTAATCATAATGACTGCTTCTACTTTTTTTTGTATAAATATTCAGATTTTTATTTATATAAAACATCGTTCAATTCAGTATATAAATAATGCATTTGGATTCCGCTGCTTTAACAATAAAAATATTGGATAAGTTATTAAAAGATGGAGAGATTTTAAATTTGTTGCATGATAAAATTAGTTTTATTTATTAATTAATTGCGGTTTTATAATTTTAGAATTTCCCGTAAAGCGTAATGTGATTGATTTCTCTTAGAAAGATCGTATCTATACTCTTGGATATATCCTCTTCGATGCATGCTAAAAACTGAGTTTTATTTATAGGTTAATTAGATTTTGGATTTTTACAGTTGCTCAAACAAAAATTTGGATTCTGTTACAGACAAAGTTGCATGTGAATTCTTTCCACCTCAGTATCTTTAAAATATTACTCGATGCTTCTTCTTCTCTGAATAAAATTAGTTCAAGTTCCTTCCTCTCCTATTGTTTGTGCGTATGTTTCTACTAAGTTGGTATTTATAACACCTTAATATACGACTTATGGTATTTTTTAACCACCTTATGTCAATTTATACAAAAAATTGCAAAAAATAAATATAAAAAAAAGCATCGATAATCTGATTTATAGGTTAATTTTACTTTTATAGCTTTGTTTTTTTTTCAATAAAGCATAAATTGTTTAGTTTCTTGTGAGCATACGGTATTTATACCTCTGGCTGATTCTTTTTCTCTATAATCCTATCATAGATTCTCTTTTATTTAAAGAATTATAAATTCAAATTTTTTATTAGGTATATATTGTGAATATATGTCATGATTGGGTTATAAAATTTGAGTTATTACAGATAATTTTAGTAACATTGAGTAACCACGCCATCACATTTAACGACATGAATTATAATATTTGTTAAAAACTTGTATATTTAAGAATAATTAGCTGTTATCACTTCGTATTTTCCCTTCTTAGTCATATGCTATGTTTATATTGTCTATAAATGCTTTCCCTTTTTCAATCTAGGAGACATACTATGCATTTATCGTATAATATACTTTAAATATACCACTTAATATTTTGAAGTGAGTATTCATTCTAGTATTCACTTTGATATTCATTAATTTTCCGATTAATATTGGACTAAATATCGGCTATTTTTATTTTTTTCTATAATTGATGATATTCTATCATGAAAGTAAGACATTTATAATTTATTTATGGCAACTTGTATATTCTCTACAAAGTTTTTTTCATCTACATGTCAATTAAAAATTGTTTTAATGGCTTCGTTTTGCTCTCAGATATAAATGATAAAATACCTTTATATTTATAAGAAAGAAAAAAAAGCCTCTTTGTAGGTCATATTTTTCTTATTGTAGCAATTATGAAGATCCACAAAAGTTTAAAGTAGAGTTTTTAGGTCATGAAAGAGTTTTTGGTTTTATTTTATGCGATAAACACAAATTTTAATATATATTAATACAAACAATCAATATTTTTAATGTTATGATTCTCATTTACATTTTTTATGATCGGGAAAAATTATGTTGACTTTTTTTTTAATTTTATACATTGCCACTTTTCTAAACGCCCGTGCTTATTTCGTCTTTAAGTTTTTTTAGATGTTATAGTGTATTCTTTATGATTTCTTCTTAAGTGTTTCACAATTATTTTTTTAGAAGGTGGAATTTTTGATAAGTTTGCATAATAATTTTATTTTTTTATTCATTAAATATTAATCATAGTTCTTAGATTTATTTTTTCATACAGACCTAGTTTTACAACAATGAAGAATGGTTTATTTGTTAATTATCAGGTTTTTATTTAATATTATATTTTTTGATTTTGTCAAAACTTTGTACTATTATTTTTATAATCGTATTTCTGATTCACATTATTTCTTCCTGCTTTATCCTCAAGTTACAATCCTTGTTAAGTCTGTTATTTATGTAATTTTTTGCCACAATTTTTTTTACTCTTTAAATTCGATGTAATTCTTTATTAATTCTAACACATTTAACACCTTTGCTGGTTATAAAAGAACCTTGCTGCTTTCGAAGTCATTAGGTTTTATTTTTGTATTATTTTATCGACAGTTTTGGGTCATTGAAAAAATAAAAGTAGTTAGATCTACATGTATTAATTTTTTATATGATTGATACTTCTAGATGCTCGATATATCGGTTTTCAGAACAGCGCATATATAGAAAATACAAACAGTAGATGGAATAAAACGATCTTACTCAAATTAACCTTCATTTTTCGTTAAGAAAAATAAATAACCATCAGTATATTTTAAAAATATTATCCAGGGAAATTTTTTGTGCGAACATCAATAAATAGAGCACTATCCAAGTATTAATTTATATGAAAAGCATCGGTAATTATTGATTTCGCCTCCCAGTGATATCTAAAAGAAAATTTTTATCGAAATCTATATCTATATTTTACATCGTATTCCAATTTTCAGAAAATTTCTGCCTCAAATATTTGTGTTACCAAAAAAAATACATGTAAAAATTTTTACATATATAGGATTTTTTATTTATTCACAATCAGATAAAATTAAAAAGACAGATGCAAATATCTATCTTAAATGAGTTTCTCTTTAAGACTTTTGAGTCAAAAAACATTAATTTTTAAAGATCCTCCTGTTTATACCAAGATACCAGAATTTTAACAAATCTTAAATTATTTAAGTTTGAAAATTTTAATAATAATATTACTTATTTTCAAATTATCACAAAAGAAATTTTCATTATCTTTAGTTATTTAATATTGAAAATTAACCCATAAATAAATAAAGTTGTGTTCAAATTACCACAACAGCAATCTTTAGATGCTATTTTGATTGTTTTTTTAATGAACAAATGTATAGATAGAAAATTCATTTTATTATAGCCGCATAAAACACTAAATTGGATTTAAGGGAGTTTTATAAACAGATAATTCACAGTTTAATGGATTTTAGATTTCAGATTGGTAATAAAGGGGGGGTTAAAGATTTGAACGTAGGGAATCTATAGTATATTCTTCATGTGATAAATATTCTTGGATTTTATTGAAATGAATCGTGTATTTTTTCTGACTGTATGGATATAATAGAAATGTGTGAATATTTAAAATTTCGCCAATGGCTTCTGAAAATCGATAAGACCTATACAATACAATTTAATAAAGTGATGTGATTGGGAAGATTGGAAATGTTTGTACTAATTAAGATTTTATGTTAAATAATATAATCACGAAGAAAATTGAAATCCTGAACCTAATTGAGGGGCATATATACAAATCTTGGGATTGAGAAATCACCTCGAATTAATAGTTCTCGAAAGTTGAAGAGGTATTGAAGAAGACCTCGCAGAGGTGAAGATAGCTGAAAGTATAAATACGCTATGAGCACAGTAAATAAAGCAAGTTGTGTTTGAGAACAAAAATTAAAATTAAAGCTATATAAATAAATCTCAAAATTTTAAATAATATCATATTAAAAATCGTATGATTTTTAAATTAATTAATTACTTATTGATAAATTATACACACTATATTTTAAGAGGAAACCACTTGATCTAATCATTTTTATTGGAGAGAAAGGATATATGCAAAGCTGTAGGGGAAGGAGAAATAGCCAAAAGTATATATAATATATGCACAAAAGAAACCAATCGATTTAAGCATTAAGAAAAAAATTTAAAGCAATGGTAGTAAATTGGCGCGTAAAATATGTGTATATCGATAAATTACGTTTTGTGTTGTTTTTTTAGCAAATTCCGAAAAAGTTATATCATCATAACTTTTTATATATAGTAATTAATTAAAGTGAATTTTATTATTTCAACAAATCCATCCATTCAAGATTATTTTTGACAGGTTGATTTATTCCTAAAATATTCTTGACCGATAAAAGTACATGTATTCCTTTTTTAAGCCATCAATTTCAAGTAAAAAAACTTTAACTGTATATTTTAAATATAAATAGGCTTATGGTTTATTAAAATATGACTTTTAATTTTTTAATTATATACTTTATGAGCAATATAAAAAATTCAAGATATAATGGAGTTTATTTCAGTTGTAATGCAAATGCCGGAAATTTTATTCAAGGTTTTCCCGATAATGTTTCACCTAGAGAGAATAGTGTTGTTATGGGAGCTCAAAGTATACAACATATAAATTTGCAACCAGGATATCTTATAATACCATGTAACCACAATTTATACAACAAAACACTATTTGTAAGCCCTTGGGTATCAAATTATCATTCTTGGAGTTATCAGAATCATCATTTCTTAAATTACACGTTTCCCGCCGAAAACATGCCTAATATAGAGTATAAATCACAGAATCCCATTTTAGCACCGAAAATAGAAAATACATCACAAATAGAAACGGAAGTAAATTTTTTTTTTCAATATATCAAATACTCTAAATATATGCCTGAAACAGTAGTTAGAAGAGAGGAAGTTTTTCCTCTGTTAGAAAAAATACATAGGTGCATGTCTAGTATCGAAAATATGTCGAAAACACATAAGAATTCGAATATTTACAGACAATTCTTAAAAATTTTCGAATCCCAAAGAATTGAAATTATCCAACATACCCTTATTAGCTTTAAAAAATGTTTTAAAACGATTATTCTTATAAAAATAATTGAAAATAATACGATTAATTGGAAGAGTTTGAAAATATGGAAAAATTCGAACAAAACAAAATCAGAAAGATGTAAACACAATTTTTCTCATATAGATATTGAAATTTATGATGATACCTGTGTAAATATGGAAGGGTTTTATTTCAATATATATAGAAATAAAAATACAAAAAAAATTTTAGCCATAAATAAATCAGCAATAGTGGAAAAAAATTTTGAATGGGGAAATGGTGTGATAATTTTACAAAACACCATAATAGAATCAGATGTGAAAATAGGAGATGATACTATTATTATGGAAGGCTGTATAATAAAGAATAATTCTACCATTGGAGATAATTGTATCATAAACACTGCGGTAGAAATCTCCAATTTTGTTAAAATCGGAAACAATAATATAATTATGTATCGTTGCAAAATTGGAGAAAAGGTCGAAAATTCTTTTGATAGCGTTTTTACACGCAAAATTAATCAAGAAAAGGAAGAAGAGAAAAAAAATTATGACATTGTATGGGATACCTTAAAACTTAGAGGAAAAACTGTAATTATCGGCAACGGAAATATATTTTCAACTGCTACAAGAATATCAAACTTCAACATTATTTTTGACTATAACTATTTTTTTAAATCTACTGTTCTAAAAGAAATTTGTTTATTGTCTTAACGGAAATGTGATTCGATCGAATGATGAAATCGGTTCGTTTACAATGTTAAGCCAACAAGACGAAGATAAAAAAGATTTAAGTAAACAAAAGTGATATTTTGTTGGAATAAAAAGTATAAAATTTAAGTAAGAGAAATCTAGTCGATGCATAATATGTAATTATTAAATAGTTTAAACTTTATTTTGTTCGTATATAAAAGTTATATCTCATTTTTTTTTGCTAGTTAGATCAGCAATGGGTATTAAATAAAAAAAGTCAAAATAAAAAATATAATTTTTGTATTATTGTTTATATTTGTATTAATTTTTTACGCAGAGATCATTTGATATTATTATATATGTTTTTGTGTCTTTTTCATAATCAATTTAAATTAATGGTACGAGGATTGCAAAGCAAGAAATACACAATCCAAATAAATCCGGATCAAGGGAAAATAAATTGATCTTGTTTTGTGCATAATAAGTATCGCGTGTGTACAAGTGAAACTCCCTTCTATAAAAACAAAAAGCTGTCTAATCTATATGATATATAAACAACATGATTTAGCTAAAGTTCACCATAGTACCTATAAAAATTTCATTTCCGTGTGTTCAAAATAATTTTATTTGGAACATCAAGTTGTCCAGATAATAACTCAATAAGAAATCAAAAATATTCCTGCGGGACCCTTATTGAAAGAAGAAGTTGAGTAAACATGATATAATACTTCTATTGTTCCTTTTATAAAATTCAAGACAATTTAGGTATTTTAAAAAAATTCAAATAAATACAGTGTGTATCATTAGACTTTAGCAGAATATAAATAAATAAAAATATTTTAAAAAGCAATCATAAACCCTAGAAAGATAAAGAGCAAATTTTTTAGATAAAAAAACATGCAAAATAGAACCTTCAAAATATATTTCATTAATTATTGCATTATATTTAATTCTAAATAAGATAAAATGATCGCATAGAAGGTCATTTTTGGCATAAAATTAAAAATATGCATGTCTATTTTAAGTAAGAAATTCACTGTAAATATCACATATAAAATATTGTGTTAACTCCATTAAGATTCATGAACACAGATATTGTATGTAAGAAAAAAATACAGCCTAAACTTAACACAAAATAAGCTTTGTAAACAATTTTTTAGCCTCTTAGATATCTCCAATATTCCATAAAATATTTTATCATATAAGATATAATTCATGTTTATCCAAATAAATCCATATTAGTTTACTTAAGCTAATGATTGCTATGAAAACTGATCGCATGGGCGCCAAATGAAAAAATTTTCTTAAAAAATTCAAATTTTTAATGTGATGAGAACAGAAAATTTATCTTTTTGCCGAATTAATTTTTACTAAAAGATCCAAGAGTTTATGATGAGTTCATATCATGATTGAATTACTTATAATTTGATTTTGTAATTTTGCATACAAACCTTTTTAAAAAAAATAACGAAAATTTATCATCATTTACTATTTTTTGATATAAATATATATAATTCGAACCATTGAATTACGAATAAATTGTATAAATTTTTACGTAAGTAAATTAAAAACTGCAATAGGCAGCTTAAAAACATAGATCTAAATATAATACTTGGTTTATTCCAAAATTAGATTCATCTGTTATAAAAACACTTTTGGGATTCAATGATCTTATTTATTGTTAAATAATAAGCAAAGACGTACAAACATTTTTATAGTTTTCAAAAGCATGGATTTTTTATTTGACTTACTTTACGTAAGCATCAGATGAAATAATAAGAAATATTTATGATAAATAAAGAATCCTAGCATATAACCCATTTTATATATTTAAATTACATGAAAGTCAAAGAGTTTATAATCTAAGCTTTACATTTTTTTGTTCAATAATAACAATTTTGGGAGAAACAAAAAGAAAAACACATGACCTAAATTTAAAAATCATATCAAGATTGATTAATGTTAAAAAGGCCGATTTAGATTTCCTGAAAGATGTTTAATTCATGCCTTGACCATTTATATTGATTTCTAGTGCATCTGTATCAATATATTTAAAAAAACACCGCTAAAATCTACACATTGAAAGCTGCTTGACCTATTTCTTTCAAAATTAATCTAGGCTGGTTTCTCATTATCTTTTTAACGTAAAAAATGTTTGTTTTAATTTGTGATTATAGAAAAACAAATCTTTTTCTGAATTTATAAAATCATCGTTTAAGAAAACACACATAATCAAATTTTGAATCAACATAATTTTTTTGGCATTTATATGCTTAATAAACCATTTAGATCACAGTGTCAACGGATGTGCTTTTTAAAGTATAGAATTTATAATTACATAGCCCTTGAACACACTCGATTCACATCAGCATAAATTACAAATCGTGTAAAAATACACGTTTAAATATTCACTGAGGTATCCATGAAAATAAAAGTTCATTTATGCATATTTTTATTTATAACTGATAAAATATATCGATTTCTATAAATCTGCACTAATGCAATAT
Source organism: Rhyacophila brunnea (assembly GCF_057557595.1). Classification (NCBI taxonomy): domain Eukaryota; kingdom Metazoa; phylum Arthropoda; class Insecta; order Trichoptera; family Rhyacophilidae; genus Rhyacophila; species Rhyacophila brunnea. Next base: position 191,415 of record NW_028232835.1, read on the forward strand.
TAAGGAGCATGAAATCTATTAGATCCAGCATAGTAATTCATAAAAAGCTCTATTCGCGATATTTTATTGTTTTTAATTGATTTTTGAATTAAAAAAGGTATTTTGCCATGTATAATTTTTAGATAGGTCTTAAAGGGTTCATACGCGTAATCACATCATATAAAAATTAAAATCCCATTCATTCCCGTGAGATGTATTGGAATCTAAATTAAGATGAATTAATTGATCTACAATCGTTAAATATACATGTTTATACAATAATAACTATCAATTTAATAACTTAAAAGCAGTTTTATTTCTTTTAAAACAATATAATTTATTATGTATTATGTCTAATCATTCAAATCGGCAGAAAAAAAGGGTTTTAAAATCAATTTTATAACAAAAAAAACATCTATAATACAGTAAATATGACCTTTATTATTCAAAATTCATTTAAATTTTGTTTATTATTTGCTTGTCATATTTACAGTTTAGATAATTTATTTTTTTTGTATATGCATTTTTACGAATTTTATTTTTTTTTAGAAATATAATTCATTATCGTTAAAAAAATCCAATTGTCATTTTTTTTCATTTAAACGGCTAACTGTTATTATGCGATAGGGCATCAAAAATAATTAAAGATTCTTTTAGCGATCATATATTTTAAATTGATTAAAATATTCATCATAATTCTAAGAGAAGAGTATAAAGATAAGAGTAAAGAGTAAAGATATGATGTTCCCAAGATTAATTAATCACGTAAAGCTCAAAAGTAAGTTGAAAATCACAATATTATAATTAACCGATAATCAAAGATTTCTTTTTATACCCCCCCCCTAAAATGCAATTAATATGTTCATTTTTATTTCTATGACTGTTAGTAAGTTCGATTTATACTTATAGAACCATTTCTTAACTGTAGCTTCTCTCTTTGAGACTCCTCCAGCACTTCTTTTCACCCGTAATCACCGTGGATTGGGCCCTTTCTCATAGGTGGCAGTCATTATGTGGAGGAAATATGATTCTGTCTACTGTTAATCGCTGAGGTATACAACTACACTTACTTATATCCTTGGAAAACGGTGTGGGATCTTTTCCCATACTCGAGACACAGTTAAACGGCTTGCCCAGCAGCCTCCTATTTCTCATAACTTGTCAATACTTTATGGTTAGTTTTTTAATTTATCCCTGACTGACTCCTTTAGGTATTTGTCTTTAGAGTAAATTTGTATGACAAATTATAGGGGTGGAGGGAGTGGAATCCGTGACTACTCATAAAAGCGCCGAATTGTAAATCACTAAATCATACCACCCCGTTAAAATAAACTTTTATGTAATAATTTACTAAAAGATGGCCAGACTCGTTTTTTTTAGGTACAAATATCACGAGAAATAAAGATATATTTTAATTTTTGTCTTTTCACGCAATGAAAAATTTATATTAATTTCTGTATAAGTTCCTTCTATTGTGTTGGAAATTACTTGGGTTCCGGAATCTAAAAAATATTTGAAGCGATAAATTTGTTGATGCCATGCGAACCCGTTTTTAAGATAACTATGAACTTTTCTAGTATAAAAATACGTAAGGCGCTCTTTATTCTTTAAATTTTCCATCTTATATCGTAACCTCTATTTCAATCAGCTTTTGAAAAAAAGCTAGCTCACCATCCATTCGCAAAAACATTCAATTATACAAAATACCTATTAATTTTCATGAGAATTTCTTTATAATATTTTCCAGGTTCAAAATTACTGCCATCTATTTTTTTTATTTGAGATGCTGAACCCATCTCTTCTAATTTTCATGATATGTCGGTAAAATATTTGATATGATCAACCAAAGCCACCAACCAATTATTTCATCTACCTCGCAAACATTTGAACAAAATAAGAAGTTAATTTCTGCATAAATAGCTCCAGAATCTATTATAATTTTACATTATTCAGTCCAGACTTATAAAATACACTATTTGACAATAATGAATATTTAGAAATAAATAGGATTATTAACATTTGATTCTTATACCTTTGCAATTTATTTATATTTTTAAGCAATATTTTTTTGCTGATTTTTACTCTTTATTTGTATAAATCCTCATCTTCAATAATCGATTTAAGTTCTATTGTATATAGTTTTTTAGAGTATTTTTTAGGGCCGAAATAATTGATTTTTGACATAGTCGAAAATAAACAGGATCTACCATGCTCTTAATTAAAAATAACACAATTAATTTTTCATTATAAGAATAACACGGGCACCCATCTTATAAAATATTACTTTTTTAGCAGGTTTTTTACATCTGATTTTTTTATAATAATAAATTAAAATTAATTAAACTAATGCCTCTACTCTATTGATATTTTTTTTGATTTTGCGTTTTTATATGGGCATGCTTTAATTTTAGTAGTTTCCAGGAGAAATTTATTGAAGATGAAAATTTATTTCGACATAATGGATACATAAGAACCTGAATTTATTCTAAGTCTCGGAAAATTTAACAGCAACAGAATAAGGATCAGATCTAGACTCGTCGCCATATATTTATAAGCATACAGTTGAAAAACTAAATCCGATATTTATCAATAAATATTCACAAAAAAACACTTGATCTATAAATAGGTTGTAATCAATCAACACATAACCCTCATAAACTGTTTATAGACCCTTATATAACATATGTGTTGACTATTCGAATTTAATGGGGGAGTATAGGTCCACAAGCTACGCATAGACAAGAAGAACATTCAAATTATTACAATTATAAGAGTTTCATTGCATTTCTGACTTAAATTTGGATTTTTTAGTAACCTTCAAAAAGTGTTTTATACATAATTTCGAAATAATGAATTCAATAAGTTTATTTTTATGCACTTTGTTTTAATTTTAAAGCTGTCATTAAAACTTAAATGCGAATAAGGTATTAGAAGAATATTATACAAACGTTGGAATTTTAAATGAAAAGAAAATATGGATCAGAGAATTTATCCCCGGGGGAAATATTGATTTTTACTTTTTAAAAAAAAGATTAAACAGAAAATATGAGACTGGCAGATAATTTTTATCGTATTTATAATTAACTAAAAATTATAAGTGTTCAGACAAGATGTGAATTGAACAATTTAATTCCAAAATAATATGATAAACATAAAAAAATAACTATTAGTTATGGATGACATTTTTGAGGTTTTAGTTTCTCGGTTTAAAAAAATAATTATCAGAAGGTGCTTTTTATAAGTTTAGATGACTTATAAAATTTATTTTGAATCTTCTATACGGATGATAGGTACACCAATCGTTAAATACCGTTATGTTTATAGATTATTAGAAGAATTTAAAAATAAATAATCATAAGATTTCTAGCACATGTAGAAAAATTTCAGAACGTTGATAAAAAAAGGTTAGTAACCGCAAGATTTTTAATGTTGATGAAACAGGCTTTAGTCATCTATTGTATTATATGCAGGAAGCGCTCCATTAAAATAAACATACGCTTTAGGTATCGTTGAGTATGCTATCTCATAACTGGAGTCACTGTATTAGTCACCTATAATAAGAAAGAAATGACACTAATTCCAATAATATTAGACAAGTTACTACCAAAAAGTTTTGATATTTTAGATGAGCACAACTCACGCCGTAAACTTAAAGAACTAGGATTTATAAATCATACAGTATGACACACGAGAGTGTTTGTAAATTTTGAGACGGAATAAATACCCAGCTTGTTGAATCTTTCAATAATGAAGTCAAAAAAGAAACAAGAAAGGGGGTATTCAATACGAAAAGACCGTAATTTTTATAAATATTTTATATGAAAGTTAATCATAAGGTACTAAGATTTACAAAAATATGAAAATTGTTAAGAATTTAAGATTATTGATTTCTAAGCTTTTATAATTTATCTTAATATGTTTTTGATTTTATTTTTAATTTTACTTCTAAATTTTATATAACTCTTATCTTAATTACATTGTAGATTTATCAGTGGTTATGATTAAAATTCCATGTATATAATTTTTATTTATGGATTAAGTTTTTATTATCAATTTTATCTATTAAGACGTGGTCAGCCCATTTAGAATATTGAACAATTTCTTGATACATCTTTTGACACATTCCCCAGATCCATTTTCATAAACTGATCTTCTCTCTCAAATGAAATGAGTTCAAGTGCCTTGCTAAGTGTGAAATCTTGCATGTAGGCTTCTACTTCGTCTGATTATTCCCCTCTACTCTATAAATTAGAGTTTAAAATTTAATGAAATTTTTTAAAAACAGTGATAATATTTTATTAAAAAAGCCCTTGTTCTGTTTGCCCCTCAAATGTAATAAACAGATAGACGATTTAGTGAAATATAGGATATATTATTTGTACAATTCAATCAATATACATTACGGCCATATCCATATAAAATTACCGGAACCCGTCAGTTTTCGAAGTCAGGAATATTAGAGCTGAGTGATTAATCAAGCGAGCGATCATTCTGGAAAGCACAGTGCTGTACTTTTTCTTTGTCATAACGTTTAAAAAATCATTTTAAGTTTTTAAAATATATTGTATAATTTATTCTAGAATAAAATACATTTATTTCACCTCAATGGTGATTCTTTTTTTGTTTTTCATCTTTTAAAACTTACCATGGCGTAGCATAGCAGTTACCTTGGTGTATAGGAAAATTAAAATATCTGCCCTAAATAACTACATAGATGTTAATCTATTTGATATATAGTTATTATTTTTTATTTTTTATTTTAAAACGCATCACTCATTGAATATGAAATATATGACAATAGAAGCTAGAAATTATAATATTTTTTTTGTCACTTTTTATATATAAGTAGCTAGGTGTGTTAGTGCCAAACCGAGTCTTTTAAATCCTTAAATGAATGTAAATTTATTCACATTACAATCTTTTTATAAAGGTATATTTTAGATTTCACACAATTCGGCGAGAAAATAGAATTATGTTCATAAAGCCCTCAAAATACTTTTTTTAAAAAAATATTAGTTTCTGACTTCTCATTCATCGCATCATTAAAAATGAAAATTTATAGAAATTGATTTATGAACATTTAAATATCTATTTGCATATTTTTTTCCTATTTTACAAAAAGATTATAACATAGTCTTTATTCATGAAATGGTAGCACCATTGCTTCTATAGAATAATCCAAAACCTTTCATCATTTTTTTATATATAAATATAAATAAAAACAAGTATTAATTTCAAAATATAAATTGGAAATAAAAATTATACTAATTTTTTTTTTCATGGAATATTTCATAAAAAAAAAACTCGGTAAAGTAATCTTATAAAATTCATGCATTGTGATAAATATACACTTTAAAAATTTTTGAATTTTATTATAGATAAAGGCATTGTGTATTTGTTTTAATCAGTCATTCTTTAAATTATTTTGCTATATTTTTCAATGTTACACTTCTCACAATCATTACTGTTTTAATGAGCTATTCAATTTCTTTAAGGTCTATATAGAAATAAATTAGAACTTGCACTGTCTAATGTTGTTCATAAAACCAGATTTATTATATGCTTCATGCACTCCACCAAAAACACCCATTACTAGTTTCATTTTTAAATTTAAAAAATGTTGACCTTACAAGAAAAAGTGTATTAAAAGTCAATATGATAACATACGGGCGATAAAAAGGATATCCAGGCGTTGGGTTGAGTGAAAATCTCCAAAGACTGATATATTTAAATAAAAGAGCATAATAATTTAACAATTAAACATTTTGAAATAGAAAAAAAATTATGAACGAATGTTCATGGTGATAGAATGCGGTTTGCAATAAAAAATTTAGAAATCAAAAGAAAGTTATAATGTACGAGGGGTGCGTAAATTTAACATATTATTGTGGAATTAGATATTAATTAGTGAGCCGTAAAGATGATAAAAGATTATGAACTCTATAGTTTTAAAAATTTATATAAAAAAATCTGGAAAAAATATTTATCATCTTGAGGCATGTAATAAACGATGGAATTGCGAAAAAAACTTAAACCAATAGACATTTTAAACAGGAGAGGTATTGAAGAGGATTAAAGATAGTATTATATAGCTGAGAGCATAGATATATTGTACCTAAATAATATCAATCAAGTTACGTTCAAAAAAAATCAAAAATTACAGTACAAATATTAGACTAAAACTAAAATTTATTATCATCAGAATTATACACGATAAAAATACAGGAAAAATTATTGATATTATTAATGCTGGAAATAAAAAAAATTTAACTTTTAATTTAAATTTATATGGCCAATTTGTTGAAAATATTAAGCGAGTTAGATTTTAAAAAGTAGTAAATGCAAAAATTGCTAAAAAATATCCTCTAGCTATTCGATATCCTATTGTTTTAAATGTATAGAATAATTTTATAAAACAAAAAAAAAGAAACAGCAGTCAATTTGGAAACTATTTATCATGGTTTGTTGAATACATAAAAAAAAATTAGATTTATTTTATTTTAATTATTATATTCGAAGTATTGACATATTATTTAAGTAGAAAGAAATCTTAGCAGGACTAGGAAATCTACATATGATCCATAAAAGTTTAATTCGTAAAGTTTCTTTAAATTTTGAAAAAAAGGTGTGCTCGGAACATCATTTACTAAGAACTAATTTGTCAGACCGATTGCTTAAAAATTCTAGTAATATATTAAGATCCATCAAATATATTATTGTACCAAATTATATATTTTTAAAATCGACATATAAAATACGAAGTGCAAAGAAATCTTACTACCACAAAAGCATGTAAATTTTTATATATAATATGGCCAAAATTCGCGCATTTCTTTTCTAAAAACTAGAAATATTAGAAATGATCACAAGTAAAAGTTTAAAACAAATGCTTATGTGTATAATAATATTTAAATTAATAGGACAATAATAAATTTTTTACTAAATTATAGAAGATAATATATTTAAGGGGATGTTTTATGATTGACATGAAATTTATGGTAGATTTTTTTCCAAGATCGTATATTAAATTTAAGTAACCAAAAAAAAATTACACAAGCATATGTCTATTTTTGATTTCTGAGATTATATTTTAATGTAGAATACAAACTTGCTTTGCCCTGATATAGCGTTATTAGTTTATTAAGACAACTTCTTGTGATCAGCTTTTTATAAACAACAAATATATACCGAAATAATTGCTTAGTTTTCGAATTCTTGACTGACAGTATCATACAGCAGCTTACATATAAATGAATTCTGCCATTACGCTATATTAAGCGGATAAAAAACGTTAACAATGAATATGAGGATTTATAAATTAAAGATGTATTTTAAAATCAAAATTAAGAACTTATGTCCTCAACTCGATATGGATATTCAAAAATTTATTGTATAATTGAGAAATACTGGTTTTTGTTCCTGTACTCTTTTAGTTTTCGCAAAAGATTGTTAATGTACCTCAATTTCAATTCGAAAAAAGATCTATTTTGGAATTCTTAAAAAATATTTAACATAATTTCTTAGACATAAAATTTTATCAAATATTATTTTATAAATTTTTTGAATTGGTTGAAATTAAATTTTCGATCTCGAAAAAGTTAGCTTTCTCCTTCAGAAGCGCCATGCTTTTGGTACGATGGTGCTGTAGTACATGCAAATACAAACTTAACACAATGATAAAATTACGATTAACACATGGAGCTTTTAAAATCACGATATAAATGAAAATATTGCCCAAAATGAGCCAAGAAAGTAAAGCATCGAAATATGAGAGCAAATAGTGAAAAATATTTACGTTTAAGAAAAAATAAAATACTATAAATTTTACAAAATTTTGGCAATATTAAAGACTTGAAAATTTCAGAGGAATTAGAAAATTAGTTAGAAATTCATCAATATTTCAAACAAATCATATTTTATTAAAATAGATATAAGATAAAAAGAGATGATGGGTATTGCAAAACAAATATAAACTTTAGGTTTTTAAGCAATAAAAAATAATATTTTTTTTTTAATTGATCATATGTTGCAAAAAAATTGTAAAAAGAATTTTTTTTAAGGTTTAAGGAATTTTTAGAATTTTGATAAAGTTTTTCAATGTTTTTATTTAGTGGAATAGACTAATGACATTTGCAACACCAGTAAATAGTGTGTCCAGTCATAAAATATTATACACATGAGAAATTACTTATAATTGAAAAGCTTACTACGAATTAAATGAATTCCCTATACAAATTGAACACATCACATTATTTCATATAAAAATACGGGTAAATGCTGATTTTTGGTACTAGATCGAAAAGAAAGAGTAATAAATAGATTAGATTTAAAAAATGTGAATAGTCAATTCGTGATTTTATTGGTGAATTATATATTGAAAAGTATATGAGAATAAAAAGTTGAATAAAATAATTTTTTAAACACAAAACATATTAATTATAGATTCCAATGACACCAAGGCTAGGGAAACCCAAGGTTGATAATATTATATTTTAATGCTAATTCTATACGAATTTTATTTTATGTACGTACAAACTTAGGATTTAGTTTAATAAATCTCCCAAGGGGAATATAGGATATGTGTCTCAAAAATAATTACATCTATTCTAAATTAAAAAATATTCATCAATGTTATATAAATCAATTAAATTCAGCATTTTTATAAATTTGGATGACGGGCAAGTAATTATGACAATTACAGAAATAAAAAAACCCCCATGAGGTGAATGTATCCTTAAATATGCTCTTATATCGATTATTCGTTTATCTCAAGCTTTTATATATCGTTAAATGATTCAATAGCCTGTGTATTAATTTCTGTTAGATCATCTATAAAAATGTATTTGTAGCATATAGTGCCGTGAGTGTAATACATTAACACTCTTAAACATAACAAAAACTTCTACCAATGTCTTTTTATCGAACCTATTATCATAGTATTTTTTTAATTTTGTGTAAGTATGTAAATTTATAAATCGATTTGCTATTTTTTCTAATACTCGATTTTTGGTCACATTCACTACATTTAAGCAGTCTTTATATGAAATTTTTATCATCAAAAAAATATTATGAGATCATAATATTTTGCGCTATGAAAAGTCGTTCAATCTTATCGCTTCAGCTGCAGTTATTGGGATTTATAAGCTTAATCATTTTTAAGGATATTTAATTTAATTTTATCTTAATTTTTAGGTGTGGGGTAAATATTGGATCTGATCACAATTAAATAGTTATAGCAGATGATTAAAATGAGCGAGAGATAAAAGGGAAATAACAGTGTAAGGATGATTTAATGCACATATTATTGTTTTTATATTAATTAAATATTAGAAATTGTGGCGTCACCAAAAGTAAAGCAATATAAATAGCATTTTATCTAAAGATTGACCATGAAATCATCCTCTACCAATAATAAAAAACCATTATTTTTATCTAAAAAATATCATCGTAAATATGCGTAATTGTTGTGAGATGTGAAATATTACAGGCTATATGTATAGAAAACCCTGGATTTCATACCTTTGAAACAAATATGGAAACTTTAAAAGCCATAAATGACCCTAGAAAATACAGTGATATGCTAAGTTAAGAATCAATCATTTTTCACAAACACCAATACAAAACTAGACAAGATAGTAAAACTAGAAATATTACAAATATCCAAGATATTTTTAAAGTGATATATTTATCAGAATCAGTGATCACAAGATTCTAAAAATAATCATTAAATAATATTTATAGCAAATGCTTGCTATTTTAGAATAAAAAAACACAGTTGTAATTATGATAGGAAGAAAAATTAAGGCGGGTAAAAACAAGTAAAATGTGATTACACTGCATAAATGAATAATATTGAAAAAATAAAGGTGAAATTGCTAAAGTATCTGATATTTAGCATATTAATCATCGCATATAAATAAAAAAATTACCTACATCTATAATAAAATGGGCAGTAGATTAGTTAAAAAAATATATGATACTAACAGCAAAAAGAAAAAGAATAAAATATAGATAATTTAATTAAATTTGTGAAGAGAAAAATTAGCATTTAAAATAAAAATAAAATTAAAAGGTTTTATATTAGGTTAATAAAGTTATTTAAAAAAGCTAGAATAATACTATATTTGAGTAAAAGCGAATTTGTGGGATATCGAAAAAAAATACGATTACTTGTATATAAGGGAAACACATTGCAAAAATTAGTAAATTAATGGTCTAAAGGAAATAGATAAATATTTTTCAGGCAATAATCGAAACTTAATTAAGATGCATTATAATTACCTACAAATTTTTTTTCAAGAAGTCCGGAAAGTGTCATTTTTTTATACAATGTTCAAATGTTCCCTCTTATAAGTATTCGTGTTTTTAATTGCATTACATTTAGATAAATTTCCTTTTGTTTAAATATTATAGAATTATTATATAGATCAATATAAGATAATTCTTAAGGATATATTGCATGTTGATATTTTAAATGTCTGTACATTAGCCTTTAGACATTAAAAATACATAAAAACCAAATCAACCTTTTTAAATATTACTTCCAAAATTGTTTTTATTTCGTATTTCTGTGATGGATATAGATACAGAGTGCAATATAGAAACAAGCTTTATCGTTCCATTTATATTCAGCTAAAATTCATTTGTGATTGTCTTTAGTGATCTTAAACCAAAGTTTTATTTTAATAATAAGATAATACCAAAAATCTAGAGTTAAATAAATTAATCTATCATTTATTTGAATTAAAAACTTTAATTCAGCTCTACTGAATGGATATAATTATAACATTTACTATGCAGCAAAGTCGATTATTTATATTGCTTTGTTTCAATGAAGGAATCGTAATCATTTTAAAAATTTTTATATTTATGTGTTGATTTTGCAAACGTTAATAAGCAGCGAATTATGTTAAATATAGGAGCCTATAAATTTTGCATGCACATTAGAGATTAAATAGATGCTGCAAATACGCATTAATTTTTCATTTTTTTCATATGAAAATCAACAGAGAAAATATCATGAATAATAACTAACAATGAAAACTTATGCAAAATAGACATCGTGTTTATAGCTTCCTTTCTTTTGTCATTCATGCAATTGCGTTCATATGTAGTTCATTGCAAAATAATATATATGAAAATAGGATTAGATTATTTAGATTAATTTATCCATCAATTTTAAGATTTAAAAAAGAATTAAACCAAGCATAGATTCTTTAAATATTTCAACCCATTATCTTAATGTCAGACAATCTAGCACAAAAAATTCTAAATGAGTTATCCCAAAAAGATGTTCTTTATTCTGATGAACTTAATGAAACTACTGAAAAAATAAACGCAACTTTAAGAAAATTAGAATCAAGGAGTATGATAGTTTTTGAACAGATTGATAGAATGGAATATATTTTAACGGAAGAAGGTAAAAACGCTAGCATAAATGGATCGCCAGAGTTTATAATATATAATTTGATTCCGAAAGAAGGATTAAAAATCGAAAACATTAAGCACCATAAAATTGGTTTGGGTCATGCCTTTAAAAATGGATGGTTGCATCAAGACAAAGATATGGTTTTAAGAAAAAAAGAGGGTGTAACAGATGATATCAAATTAAAACTATCCAATATTAACAATAAAGAAATTAACACGACAGATTTAAAATCTTTACAGAAAAGGAAGCTTATTGGTGCAATAAAAAGAATATCGTATGTTGTGAGAAAAGGTGAAAGCTATCAAACTAAAATGATTGAATACACTACAGATCTAACTTCAGATATGATTTTAAATGGTTTACATGAAAATATCGAATTTAAGCCATATAATTTTGAAACTCGAGGAAAGCTTCCAGAAAAGGGAAATTTACATCCACTGATGAAAGTTAAAGAGGAGATAAAAAATATTTTTATACAACTTGGTTTTTCAGAAATGAGAACAGATAAATATGTCGAATCTTCTTTCTGGAATTTTGACGCTTTATTTCAGCCTCAAGACCATCCTTCGAGAGATGCACATGACACCTTTTTTGTCGATAATAATGTTGAAATAGATGCAGATGATGAATATGTACAGTCTGTAAAAAATGTGCATGAAAATGGTGGGTTTGGTTCTTCTGGATATCGTAATACCTGGAACCTGGCTGAAGCAAAGAAGGGAATCTTAAGAACACACACTACTAGCATAAGCACACGGTATCTTCATCAAATCGCTAAAATTATAAATTTTAAAGAATCCCAAATGGATCAATCATATAACACCCTTTTAACTAAAAACCTCGAAAAGGGGGAATATTATAAGTTTTTCTCAATTGATAAAGTTTTTCGCAACGAAAGTGTCGATGCTACACATCTTGCAGAATTTCATCAAATTGAAGGCGTCATAATTGGAAAGGATATGTCATTAGGAAAATTAATGGGTGTCTTAGAGGCATTTTATAAGAAATTAGGACTATATCAAATCAAATTCAAGCCAGCATTTAATCCATACACAGAACCAAGCATGGAAATATTTGCTTATCATGGGGGATTACAAAAATGGATTGAAATAGGCAATTCTGGTATATTTCGACCAGAAATGCTGGGTCCGATGGGTTTCAAAGAAAGTATTACAGTGTTTGGATGGGGTTTAAGCCTTGAAAGACCAACCATGATCAAATATGGAATAAAAAATATTAGGGAACTGGTTGGCCATAAGGTTTGCTATGATTTTATAAAGAATAGCGAGGTATGTTATTTCTAAATAAACATTAAATATGAAGTTTTTCTCTTAAACTTGCGTTTTTACATTTTACAATGGTAAATCTTTGTTTTTGTACGTTCCTCTTGAATCCTAGCTTTTGATATTGTTTTGTTTAGTGCTAGGCGAACTCAAAATTCGATTCTTAAAAGGGTAATCATATCTTTTTAGTGCTAAATTAAATCTTATCTTTTAAGATTTGTTTTATTTAGTGGGAGACCTATAAGAAAAATATTGCTTAAAAGGTATAATCTTGGTTTTTTTTTGGTTATTTTAAATCCTAGCTTTCGATAATATTTTTTTTACAATAAAGGTATTTAATTTTAGCATATAAGGCACTCTGTTTTATACAATCACATTTATACCCAATATTAAAAACTGATTTGGAATATAATTCTATTAATATTAATACGGTTCATTCAATCTTGATTTGGCTGATGATGAATGCATTTATGACGGTAAAAACTTATAATATTTGCTTTGTATTTTTATGCAGGCAAGAATTGCGCTTTCTTATCTGAATAATTCTTCGCGTAAATCAAATTACATTTCCTGTAAGAATTGACTCAATCTATTAGCATTCACAAAAAATAGTGGTTATATATTATATATAGATAGAAAGCACATGATTCAGCATCAAAATTTGTAGATTTTAAATATTTTTAATAGTTCTAAAACTGATTTATGTCTTGAAAGCAAATAAAGCAGAAACATACATATTAAATTTTTTAATAATATTAAAATCTAAAATATGCCAAAATTTACACTTTTTTTAGTTGTTGATGCAAATATATGTGGAAGTAAAATTCCTTTCCCTGTAAAAAAATATGTTTAAATTTACATGTTATAGAATATCATACAAATTACTCTAACACATGCAATTTACTAAAAATGTGGCATTTAATTGGATAAAACGCCCACAAAGGTTTTAAGTTCATATCGAATATATTAAAGCCATATAATTTATCAAAAACATAACCTGCGCCAAAAAATACATAGAAACATAACCAAAGTTTATAAAAAAAAATGCACAAAAGAATATATGCAAGCCAATGATCATTACGAAACCATATATATAGAAAACACGCTCGAACTGAGATTCATAAATAGGTATATTGTTCTGAAAAAATTAGGCTGTGGTGAATTCGGAAGTGTGAAGCTTGCTTATGATGCTCAGAAAATGTCATTTGTTGCGCTCTGAATTATTAATAAATTAGATGCCATGTGATAATCAAAAGGGAAAGTATTTTTAAGACGAATAAAAAATGAAATAAAAGTAATGAAAAAACCAACCATCCCAAAATATGCAAACTTTTCGATGTTGTCGTTCTTATACTCGAGTATATCGAAGGGGTGAACTTATCAGAACATCTAAAAGAAAATCTAAATATGAAATCTGTTGAAATTGCACATATTTTAAGGAAAATTTCAAAAGATTTCGCATATCTACATTTGAATAAAATTGTACATCGAGATTTAATACCAGAGAACATCATGATAAGGTGATAAATGAGGCAAAGTGCATAAAATTAATCAATTTTGGACTAATTAGCTTTTACATAATATACACATCATGTAGTGAATTTTCAGGAACTTGCGCCTCACCTGATATCGTCTTTAATTTACAATATATACAGGACCTGAAATCGATATTTGGAGCCTTGGTATCGTTTTTTATCAATTAATCTATAAAAGAGTTTCATTTATGATAATGATGGGTGCTGAGTCGAATGTGAATTTGGTTGAAAATTATGCGGTTAAAGGTAAAAACCTTAGTTATATGATGAAATATCATATGGCCAAAATTGAATTGCGATACTTTTAGATGAAATAAGTCCGGAAAGTTTAACTTATATCCTCTGTTTAAAATTTCCTGAACCACAAGAAGCAATACACCTCAAACGAAACTATTGTGCAATCCAAAAAGCTTAATTTTGGAACCCATAAAAAATTTTTAGTGACATCCGCGAAATACTATTCTAGAAGATGCTTATAATAAAGATAAATGGCTTTAATAAGATTAAAAGCACCAACAAAAATTTTCATGATATTTAATTTTTTTTGTGTATTTTTTTTTATATAATTAATTGTTTTCAATCTAAGAAAGCGCTTTAGTTCGGAGAGAATGAACGTTACTCATATATAAGATCCTATAAATTGCAACTCATTTGTATGTCTTTAGCAAGATATTTTATCCTAAGGAACATAAAACTGCATTCGTTCAAATTTAATTATAGAGTTTATGCTTAAATATTGTTTTATTATTTTAAAATCACATCTAAACATATAAAAACACGAATTTAATGTGAAATATCATGCAGATGCAATTCATCTAAAAATAGAAATATCATGCATATGTAATTAATCTAAGAATAGAATTATCCTGCACATGCAAGACATCTAAAAATAGAAATATAATTCATATGTAATTCATCTAATAATAGAAATATCATGCACATACAATTCATCTAAAAATAGAAATATCATGCACATGCATTTCCTCTAAGAATAGAAATTCATTCTTGCTTAAAATTATATGTTGGAAGGTTTTCTTTGGTTTATTTTATAAAAACTAAACAAAAAAACCACTAAAAGCACTTGAACCGCTTGTATTAGATAATTAATAAATATCGGAATAATTTTAGAAGCGTATTGCTTGAATAAGCAATAGAGAAATTTTTAAATTAAAAATTCCATACTTTAAGATATTTGTGATCCACATTATGATGCATAGCAGAATATATTGGTACATTTTACTGCAACTAATTTATCTAATTTTATTTAAATGTATACAATCCATTTGATTCTATCATATAGTCCCAAACATTCACAATTAAAAAGCCACTATTTGAATCAAAAATATAAGAAAACGATATGTATTTAATACATGGTGTATAATATAATTTAGACGCTTTAAATTTAAAGAATTTAGTTAGATTCATGTAAATCCTTTATAAAAATAGTGATTGTACAGTGACAGGAATAAACATTTCAAGCGAATTTTTTTAAATTAAAATTATAATGGCAGGAGATTTGTATTTTAGTCTGTTCTACAAAATATATTTTACTCAGGAAGAATTAAAAAAATTTACTAAAAAGAATATTTTACAAGATTCCAAAAATAATATATTTTGAAAAACTTTGTATTCCACTAGTGCAAAAGTCCTTTTAGAAACAACGCTTTTAAAGCATATTTATACTATATTGTCTGTATAATTATCTCGTATCTTTCCTTTATATTTTTGCGTTCAACGATTGTAAAATTATTTTTTAAAAAAAATTTCCTGAATATTTAGACTTATATTAGTCTGTATATTTTTTATCCTTTATGTTATATTTTTATTTGTAAAATATTACAATAAAATTCTTATATTTTTTTGAATATTAAATTACCAATACAAAAAGCATTAGATCATATTCTTGAAATATAGTTTATCTATAAAGAAGATTATGCATTTAATTAATTTTTTTTCGTGGCAGCTTCATTTTTAAGAACATTGAAAAGGTATTTTAAACCAATTTATCAATATGCTTTTTATCCAGTCGGAATATATTACGTTAAAAATACATTTATAAATAATATTATTCCGACAATTCTTGAAAATTGAGTAATGCCTACAAAATTATGACAAAAAGAGGATCTTATCTTTCTAGGGTTTTCACTTCCGAATATAGATTCTAATATTCTTTTTATGTCGACTTTGCCTAGAAAAAATTATAAACGCATGTGACTTTAAATATATTAGAAAAGTAGTTATCGATAAAAATTAAGAGTATTAATGTTAAAAAGGAAATAAAATAGCACCAGAATATACGAAAATCAAGATAATTGATATAAAATTTATTTTAATGATAAGCCTACAATAAAGAAACATATTTTAATGGTAATTCCCTTTGTTTTAAAGTTTATTTGGATATGACAATTTAAGAAATTAACTTCAAGCAAAACATGAATTTTTACCGGTTAGAATATATTATCTACACCTTTTACCATATTATATTTATATACCTTTCTTTATACCTTACATTTTTGAAAACCAATCAGTATCAAAGTATACCCCAATCTAATGGTTCAATTTAATGGTAAATATATTGAGTTGATAATAATTCGATTTATTGCAAAAATTCATTACAGAATTTCTTTGTATTTTAAAAAGATTCATAAAACGGCTAATTACATCGTTTGCTGAAACGAAAATTTATATTTTTAAAGAAAATTATATTCTGAATACAATTATAAGTATTATATCGAAAGAAATTTTTGGTCGAAAATTAACGAGATTTGAAAAATACTTAAACTCTTAAAATAACACCGGGTCCACTCATTATTTTGATTAATAAAGTAATATGGTATATCTATGCATTATATTTGAATAGAATATGTTTTTTTAGTTTTACTTTTGGCTATTTTAAACTATGTATGTAAAATATTATATCTTTAAAAAGACGATATTTGTATTCTTTTGTATTTTTTCGCACGTATTTTTCGTTCGATGGAAACAAACGTAAATAATTTTATGATTTGTTATAAATTAAGAAACAGATAATGTTTAAATTTCAGATTTTTTTAATATTAAAAATGCTTTTTAAACAACATCAACCGTAAAAAAATTTGTGTATAATATTTAGGATCTTGACAGAAAACATCATCGATATGAAAATTTTACTATTCAAATTTCGCTATCGCCAAACCTTTAAAAATATTATATCAAATAAAAATTTATAAATCGATCATACAGATAAAAAATAGTCGCCTGACCGGCCATATATTTTTGGGGATAATAAAAAGAAAAACTTGATCCGATAAATAAAAATAAGAATAATTAGTTTAGATAACGAGAATAATGTTGAAATGTGAAGCCAACAAAATATGATTTACCAACAATTAATTAAATATAATTATAAAATGCAGAGCGTAAATAGTATCATAAATCATATTATAGAGCTAGGAATGCCAACCGAAACACATACACAAACAATTTGATGTAGAAGAACAGTTGAATAAACAAGTCATGAAGGATCATTATCGATTGATAAAAATGGAAAAGATAGTGAGGCAGATATAAGTGCCAGGTAAATCTGTTTTATAAACATTTTTTGGTTTTTCAAAATAAATTGAATGGTATATATATCTTATACATAATATGTGCTCAACATATCAAGTACAGCTCACACACAAAAAATAGAATCATTGACAACACTTGAATATAAAAGTCTTGGCAGTGGAAGATGCATCGAAAAGGATTTTAAAAATGATGAAACAGAAAGATCTATATTTAGATATTTTTTGGTGCAAACTAACATAAAACAAATTAAACATCCAGTATATTTTTTATTTATGGGCAATATTTATAGTCGTTATTTTAGTTTTTGTTCTCAGGCACAGCTTGCTTGATTCTCGTACGCACAGCGTATTTGTACTTTCGGCTATCTTCTCCTCTCCAAAGTCTTCTTTAATACCCCTCCTTCTATCGAGACTTATTAATTCAAGGGTTTTTCTCAATCCCAAGGTTTGAATATTTGCCTAAACCTGGTTCGTGACATCTAGTTCCTTCAGGTACCTTCTATGATATCGTGTCACCACACCGTCCCATGTTATAACATAAGGATAATTTTTGTCTTGCATTTGTATATTAATGACAGTTCAGATGCTAGCAGGTCATATTTTCTCAATTTTTCGTTTTCAACTATGTTTATATTATCAATACTTGTCACGCATCAATATATATACATATATTTTTAATAATCCGTATAATCGATTACTTGTCAATATTAAAAATAAGGATATTATTTAGTGTGCTTTTATTCTTATCCTCAACTACCAATGCAACAATGACTTTTTCATGAAACTTCTTTCCATACATCTTAAAACCAAAAAAATCTTGACCTCGTGTTCACGATTGTATTATCCTTCAAACATCTGATTTTCAGCTACAATTATTATTTTTTTCCAAATGATTCATTTAAAATTATTATAAAAATAAAATTCATAGTTCCAACAAAATTTCTGCCATTTTCTTATTTTTTCGTGTTTATCTCAGTTAAATATGTTATAATCTTTGTTTTGAAACCTTCAAGCATAGCTCGTACATAAGAAAAATTCCAAAGATGTAAAAATCGCATTATATAAAGATGTGTTGATCTAGGTGTTTTTAAATTTCTATATTGAAACAAAGTCAATTTCTTTAGTTTATATCACATCCTTCTCAATTTTACACTTTTATGATCATCAAAACACCTCTATCTTTTACTTTTGATAGCTGATCAAATTTTTTTTACTCATCCTTTTCTTGTTACATTTGCTTATATTGGTGTCTTAAAGGAAAGAAATTATATAAATATCAAAAAACCAAAAATGGAATAAACATCAAATCTACAGAAATACTTTTGGATAAAAATAATCTGGGTTACAAATTAGCGAAAAAACGTAAGTTTATGTAATAAGAGCTCATATGAATACATTATTGCTTACAATTTTTAAATTTATAGCACTAGAGATGGTTTAATAGAAGATTATCTAATAATTAAAGCAGTTTAAGAAATAAATACGGGAAAAACTATAATTAAATTAACATATTGAAATTAACATGATAAGCCTATATTAGAAAAAGAATAATATCGTTTTTATAATTTTTAAATATAAACATTTCACACCTTTTAATAGTAAAGTATAGTGTTTATTTTGTAAATGGTTGCACAAAATATAGACGTTTTGCAGCATAGTTTAAATATTTGTGTCGATATCTTTAAAATTAATTACAGGTGAAACGCATAGAGGCTGTGAGATGCGTCAGACTATCAATCACAAAAATAGAAAACTAGTTATTTGTGACTCATAAACATAAGAATGACATCATATTTAGTTATCTTGTTATAAAATGATAAGACTATAAAAAATATGAATCGCTCATGATTTTTTTATATATGACTTAAATTTCTTCTTTTTATGAATCCCATCTACTGAGATATATAAAACCCATTAGAAATACTGCACAACTCTTTAGCGAATCTTTTGGCACCTCGCCCTGATCTATCTTCGTCAACTTGTTTTCTTATGTCAAATGATATTAGTTCAAGTGTCTTGCGAAGTGTGAGAGCTTGCATCTATGCTTCTCCTTCGTCCGGTTTTTTTAACTCCTTAACATATTTCTTATGGTATTTTGTAACCACTCCATCCTAAGTAATTACATAACAAATAATAGCATATATAGTACATATATAGTACATATATAGTAATAAATATCAAAAATATAATCTCTTTGAATTTTAGTATATATTAAATCCGAAGTAGAGGGAAAAAACAATTGATTCACTTGTGATGAAAATATTATTAGAACTTCTATCCAGCCAAAAAAATAATAACGGAAAAAATATTTTTAAATAAGAATCGGCATGGTTTTAAGCCTTCTATTAACATGTTAGGTATTTAATCACGATCACTGAAGGACTGCTAAAATAAATGATCATATAAGGTGAATTTTAGAAAATAATCAGTTCATTTACATCCTTAAAATGCAAAATAATATATATAGTAAACGATACAGACAGAAAAGAACCATTATATTTTTGACTATTATCAGAAAATGCTTATTCAGATAACTAACATGTTTTAACAGAAAAAGTCCGATCACAAAGATGAGCTGCATATATAAACATAGAGAGAACGTAAGAGAATTTCATCAATAGATGAATATATCTTAAATATTTACAACATAATCAACATGTGCATCAAATATATTTAGAAGAAACAAAGCGAAACTTTATTGTAATGATAAAAGATAAGAAATAGCATAGAAAGCATTTCAGCATTCTCAGAAACACAAATAATGACATAGCCAGATCATCAGAAGGGTGCTCATCGTGAACTTAATATAAGATAAAGTAAGATCACGCTTCAACAGGATATACATCAATTTTTAGGGGAAAATTCAAGTGCCAACACTGTGAAGTGGCATTAAATACTAGATCCTTTAGAAAATCATAGACAGAATATTTTTATGCATATTGATAAAAAAGAATCAATCAAGCGGTAGGATGCATATAATTCCTACTCACAAGGAAATTCAACGTAAAAGTATCAAGAAAATCAGAAGACAGAGGTATCAAAAATCATAGAACATAAACACGCAGATATAATGTAGAAAATTTAATTTTATTATATATAAAATTATAGCATTTACGACCCCATTTTAGTATAATAAAAATGAAAATTTATCTACATTAATAGTTATAAGAAAGAGAGGTATTAATAAACTCACTCATATTAAAAACGAAAAACTTTGAAATATAATTACAAGAAAATGAAATAACACAATTTAAAAATGAAAAATACGGCATAAAATCAGTGAAAACATGGGAAAATGTCACAACAGGCTATAATATGTCGTGTATTATTGAGTTGGAATGTCAGGATAGACAAGACATTGCGCTCAAATTTTGATAAAAAGGATTACAGCTGAAGTAAAAATTCATAAAAAGGAATATATTAGGAAAGATTGTAGTGACGATTAGTTAAAGAAATCATAATGTAACTGTTGTAATATAAATTTTATTGTTTTGCCCGAAAAAATCAAAGTTGATGTATCAAGAAGTAACCATTTAATATTTCAACCCATCATTTTTATTTCAAGCAATTCTGAACAAATAATTCTAAATGAGCTATCCCAAAAAGATGTTCTGTATTCGGATGAACCATATGTAACTACGTAAAAAATAAACGCAACTTTAAGAAAAACAGAATCAAGGAGTATAATAGTTTCTGAACAGATCAATAGAATGTATATATTTTACTAGAAGAAGGTAAAAACGCTAGCATAAATGGATTCCCAGAGTTTATAATATATAATTTGATTCCGAAAGAAGGATTGAAAATCAACAATATTAAGCACCATAAAATTGGTTTGGGTCATGCTTTTAAAAATGAATGGTTGTATCAATACAAATATATAGTTTTAAGAAAAAAAGAAGACATAAAAGATGATATTAAACTAAAATTATTCAATATTTATAATAAAATAATGTGCACGACAGATTTAAAATCTTACAGAAAAGAAAGCTATCGGGGCAATAAAAATAATATCGTATGTTGTGAGAAAAGGCGAAATATATCAAAATAAAAAGATTTAATATAATGAAGAATTAATTTCAGACATGATTTTGAATGTTTCATATAAAAAATCAAATTTAAGCCAAGAATTTTGAAACTCGAGGAAGGCTTCCATAACAAGGAAATTTACATCCACATATGAAAGTTAAAGAAGAGATAAAAAATTTTTTTTTACAACTTGTTTTTTCATAAATGAGAACAGATAAATATGTAGAATCTTTTTTCTGATATTTAAAGCTTGATTTCAGCCTCAAGACCAGCTTTTGAGAGATACACATGATACATTTTTCTGTCGATAATAATATTGAAATTGATGCAGATCATAAATATGTGCAGGATTTATTGAAGTGTGCATGAAACTGGTGGGTTTTGTTCTTCTGTACATCTTAATACCTGGAACCTGGCTGAAGCAAAATAGGGAATCTTAAGAACACAAAATACGTGTATAATCACACATTATAGGTTTAATTTCACTTAGATTCCGCAATTTAAACGTCAGAAAATGAGTTGAAAATAGGATAACTTCCGTAAAATTTAAAATATTTGCATTTTTCCCATTCTTTTATTGCCGACCCATTTTAAAATCTTGTTTTGGATTTTCTTAACCCCTAAATTAATGAAATTTCATATTTAGGTTATGTATTTATCAAAGAACAAAGTAAAATAAAAAATTCTAAAACAAAAAATGAAATTTCATCGCAAAAAATTATTTAGAACGGCTAAGATTAATGTAGTTCAGATCTCATATAGGTGCTATAATAATAAATGTAGATTCATAATGGGCTTAACAAAAGATAAAAAAATTTCAATACTAAAAATAAAATTAGCAAACTATTACCAATTTTTATTTCTTTCAATTGAAGACACAGATAATATAGATAATTAAAGCTGCTACTGTTTTGAAAATAATGACAGCAAAGGGTGCAGAATTATTAAAAGAATATTTACCCAAAAATAGCACTAGAAAATAATAAAATAAGGGGAAAGGTTTTATTGAAAAATTTGATGTGGGGAAACTTGGTAACAGAAAATACAATAGGCGTCACTGCGTTTATGGTATATTGTGGCAATAAAAATAACAGCATAAAAAACCATTTTTCTTGTAAAGTAACTATGAGCAATTTTATACCATGAAAAAATTAAAAAAAAAACAAAATGGATCCATAATCTATTAGGATGGATGGAAAGCAAATTAAAGGGCTTACCGGGATTTTAAACTCGAATATAAATTTAAAATTTTTGCAAAACTTTAAAGATCCCAATCCAAATCATAAAACACTTGGAAGGATAAAAATGGTATTAAATTAGCAAAACCTATATGAAAAAAGACAAAAAGGATATTTTTATTGTTAGTTTGTTAGAAATAGGGTTTTGTGGAAGTCTAGAGTTTTTTCATCTGTTTTATGTGGTTATTTTAAATGATAAAAGAAATATTTACAAAAATTTTATGTAATATGTATAGTAAATATTTTTATAGCATATTATGGCCTTTTTAAGCTTTCTTTTTTTGGGAACTATATTGCACTATGTCCAAATAATCTTTACTTAAGATCATTATTTATATAAAATTATTAAATAAAAGTAAAAATATATATTATATAGAGAATATCCTGTTTCTTGAACTGTATATATTTCAAAAAAAAACTATGCTTAAATATATATAGAATTTGTCGTAGTTATTTTATAACATTGCATCTTGATTGTTTTTTAGAAATTTAGATGATGAATTTCAGGTGTAAGAACATTAAGTTGCACTTGGGATTAGTAATTTTTGCCTATCTTTGGCTCTATATATGATATCTTAACAATTTAGCAATAATATATCACCCCAAAAAACCCAATTTATTACAGCTGCATAGTTAAACTAAAGTCTACGAACACTTTACAGCGCAGTTTTTCTATATAAATTTTTTATAATAGAATTCCGAATTTTATTACTTGCCGTAAAATCTATTATTGGAATATTTTTATATATATAATATTGATCATAGTAAAAAAAGGTTTACCTGTAGATAAATAAAGTACGTATTTTAGATTTTATAAATACTGCAAGCATATAAATTAAAATATACATATAAAAATTACATCTTTAATATTTTACTAAATTTTTATAAAAAAAATTTTTATGTGATTCATAATATTGTTTTTCGTTACAATTAAAATTAAAGTTCATGTATCGCTTCGCAAAATATAAAAATCAAGTTTTAGTCGGATTTATTTATAAACAATCATATTGAGAAATACATATAATATTTTTCTATATCTTTTTTTGTATTTTGGATGTTTAGAAAAATAAAAACAATAAATTTATGCTTTAGAATCCTCTATAAGTTTTAAGTGCCTAAAAAAAGCTATTGTGTTGTTATCATAATGATTTTTTGGAAGAAAAATGGCTAATATAGATATCCTATATACTATATCGAGGCCCACCTATATAGAAAAACTCGGAATTTAATTTCATTTTTTGATTTAAAAATATTTTGATTTCATGGGTATAAGCTTATTTTGCATTTTATTTAAAGGATTTAAACTTTTTTTTATAATGTAATTAGGAAATAAAATCATTTTTTTATTAAATATGATATATTTTTGTTTTTCAAATCGCATTTAATAGCTAAATTACACATTATCATGATGATCATAGATGAAAAATCTCAGCATTTTGTATAGCAGGTATACTTTAAAAAATATTGTAAATGGAAAATATACATTGTATATTTATTATTCAATATAAAAAATTAGGTTTTAAATAGAAATATACACGCAAAAATTGATTTAGTTCTGCAATGATAAGTATTTTTTTTTGAAATTATTCGTTGTAATTTTTTTCAAGTTCAGTTGCCATATCTGCCATACAGAATTTAGAATGACAAAAATATAATTTCATATGTAAAGTTTTATTATATGAATTTTAAGGTTTTTAACGTCAAATAGCTCTATGTGTATCTTTTAATTTACTTTTCTACTATTATCTTGTGTAATTAAAAATAATTTTTTAAAATATCCTTATATAAAAACAAGTTTCTATGGATCACAAACCTTATTTAGTTTTTTAAAGATCTGTTTAAAAAACTCTTCAAAGTAAATATAAACCTGTAAAAACAAAAAATAATTTTATTGCGTCAAAAGCCAGGAATCTATATAGCATATTTGATTGAAA
The DNA here is from genome assembly GCF_057557595.1 of Rhyacophila brunnea. Taxonomy (NCBI): domain Eukaryota; kingdom Metazoa; phylum Arthropoda; class Insecta; order Trichoptera; family Rhyacophilidae; genus Rhyacophila; species Rhyacophila brunnea. The sequence continues at coordinate 216,389 of NW_028232835.1, forward strand.
TTTAAATATTATTCTAACATTATTTCACAGATAATCTATTTTTAAATGATAGTTACATTTTTATGGTTTCAGAAGTTTAAATTTGGATAAATATATAAAATTAAAAAAAAGAGCCATATACCCCATTTATAAACATAGATTTTCATGTATGGGCACAAAAAAAATGAAACTAGAGTTATTTTAATTTTTAACGGTAATTTATCGACACTAAAAACCTCATATTAGAATTTTGATCTTTTAATTTTTTTGTGATCATTTTATGTGGTATCCTTTACTTAAAAACAAATAAATATACTCGGAATTTTAGATTTTATCTTTCTGTTACTTTTTTATACTTTCTATATGTGTATATATTCAGTTTATGTGTATTTAATAAGAAAAATTTACATTTAATGTGTATTGGCATTTATAAGCTGAAAATAAGGTAAATGTATAAAAAACCAACTTTTTTTACATCATACACACAAATTTTATTTGTCTCGATGCACACAATTTACCATAGCTTAAAGTGTTTGTTCATTTTAAAAATTGCTTTTTTAGCAGGAAAAATAGCATATTTGCACTTATATATATGATGCAAATCATATAATAAAAGTCAACATAAATATTCTTAATCGAAATAAGTCGTAAAAATATAAACAGCCGTTACTAGAGGTTGTGAAAGCCCAAAATTGTTATCTTCAACTAACAAAAAAACTACATGTTTTGATCTAATGAAAAAGAATACATTGTTTTTACGCAAAAATATAATCTAGAAATTTCAAAAATATGGCCAACAAAAAAACATATGATATATCTATAATGATCTAATTTTATATTAAAATACATTCTTTTTTTGTTTTAAATCCTTATGCATCTTTAATATCATTCAAGCTTATTTTTTTGTGATAAGTATAAAAAACAATGAACTTAAAGAAAACCAAACTTTACTCTTACAGTATATGCTCATACTTGCAAAAAATTATGTTATCCTGCATTAAAAGAAATCGTGCAAACAAAAAAAAACCAAAGGTGGATATTTACGTTTGTTTTATTGGGATTTTTATATTTTACATTTACACTTAATGCAAGAATCATCATTTCAGTTTTATCTATAAGACAGTAAAAATAAATTATATAATCTGAAATTTATTTTTATTATTTTTCTGTTCACTTTAAGTTCATATTATTAGGATCATAAAAAAGCATTATATTTTTATGCACACCTATTTGTATTTTAATTTCTTGGTTTTTTATATAAATCAGGATAGAGTTACAGTAAAAAATGGGTTTTTTACAGCGTTAGGGGAATTTACATAAAAATATTAACATAATTCAAGGGCTTTTATAAAATGTACAGTATGAGTCAAATTACAAAGATATTTAAATAAATGCTGCATATAATTTCATTTCCTTATTTTAGAAAGATTTTAATGTTTGTATATTTTTATTATAATGTTAAAAAGCTACATGCTAAAAAGTTGAGATTTCTACAACAATAGCCTTTTGTACTATTTTTTATTATCTATATTTGATTAAAACGGAAATACACTGGGTTTTTGTCGAATAAATCATCTTACTTTAACTCTTTAATTCTTTAAATTTATTTTGTTTTCTTGTACATCGTATAATATAAAGTTTTATGGATGTCTTAGTATATAAATTTAAATGTTCGTTTATTTCCCTGTTTCGATAAAACAGTAATATTAAACTAGGATTTTAACCGACCGTAACTTTTTTTATGTGGGTATGGAAACAAAAGAAGAATATAAAATCCTTTTAAATATATATTAATTCACAAAAATAGTTTATTTTTTTCTATTTCTATATTTGAATTGCATTATAATTATTTTTAAGTATGCAACTTGTGATAGTTCTATAGATCAGATTTGCTAAGGCTTTAAGCCAGCATTATCATCTTTTGAACCTAAATTGATGCATTATTTCTATATATTCTTATTGAATAAAGTTTTTACATGGATGAATTTTATGTTTGTATGAAATGATTCTAAAAAATTATCCACTATATAACATACGATTTATTTGTTTTTTTTTATGACTGATTCCATTTATTTTTCCGGTAATTTTCATGTTTTTCGATAATAAATTATTGGGTGTTTATTTATACTTATATATAAATTTTTTCAAATTTTAATTATATCAATAATCGGGTCAAATATACTCGTTATTTCCAATTATACACTGTTTTCAAGTTTTTCTTCTATCAGACTCAAAGATATCTGATAGTTCATGCATTAAATTAAATTCGGAGTTTATTCAATTTCTACCTTTATTTTTGGAAATTTGAGTTCTGTAATCTCTAATACGATATATTCTGTAATTTCCATGATCTTTTTTAGTTAATTTTTTGATAGTATAAGTTTATGCATCTTAGCACCAAGATATGCTACCATGCAAGTCATAATCAAGTATTCTTTCTTATTTACTTTCTGATACTTTACTATTTAAAAAAACAACACCACAGTGCTTTTATTTGTAATATATACAGTAAAATATGTCTCTTTTTTGTTTGAATTATTTTTTCTTCTGTATAAGGGTTCTATATTTCTAATTTTCACCCATCAGGCGATCTAAATTTTTAACCATAGATTTCTGTCAATGCGACTTGCATTTAGATGCAATTAGGGCCTAAAATTTTAGACTGTAGTTTTTATTTTTGTTTCCGCTCATTTAATTCGCTATATGGCTTGTATGAGCATCACTTAGATATATTATAGCCTAATATATACGAATATTTTCTTTCTAACCAATTTATTTTTGAAACGGATTTAATATCATATAATCTTATTCTGTTATTTTTTTTGATTTTAATTCCATTCTTTTTTTGATGACCAAGAATATATGTATTCCTCCCCTATAATTTATCGCACAAGATCATCTATGCGCTATTATTTTAGTTTATGAAAGTTTTTGGATACCTATATTCTAGTTTAATGGCTTAATAGTCTGCTTGGATCATTACTGTCAAAAAAATATTATTGTGCGTTATACGAAAATACACACAAGCCGACTTACAAATTGTAACAAAGATTTCATTATATTTCTTCTATTCAATTGATCTTATAAAAAACGATAATATAATAGGATCTTTAAGCTTCAAATAATAAAAGTACTATTTTGATTTCAATATGTCTATATTCCTACAAAGAATTAAAAAAGTGATCATATTCGCTTTTCTGCAATCACAACAGTCTCTCAATATTCATTGAGAATTGAGCATCAAATATAATTTATAAATTTGCAATCATATTTTTTGATAATCGATTTTGAGACATATTCTTTGCGGAAACCCTTAATTAATTTTAGAATTGATTTCATTTAGTTCGTCCTTATTATTAACGAGAAACTTTGCACTGTTAAGTTAATTTAATTTAATTGATCTTATTCAATTATATTATCTTGGTTTTATAGCTAGAATTTGTTTTTTAAACACAATAATTATTATTTTGAGTGTATGAAATTACATACTGACTATAAAGTCAGACTCTAGAAATTTCGCTGTATATCAGATAATTTAGATCATTTATTTTGTTTTTATAAATAATATTATATGTGTAAATTGCAAAAAAAAAGATGTATGATATATCATGAATTATAAATTTCATATCCTGTAAAAGATATTTTTATAATTAAAAATTCTCAATATTAATGTAAAATTTCTGTTCTTATTAAATCATAATATATCTTATTTAAGTTTTTAATTTTTGAATTAGAACTTAAACTTTACTTGAGGTTTTCAAAAACAGATATAATTTCATGGTTGTATATGGGACTAAAATGAAATCTAAATTTACCATAAAATTATTTTTTTCTATATCAGAGTTACAATTAAAACGAAAATCGATTTAGATAAATGCTTACTTCTGTGTATAATACATGAAATTTAATCGGAATCTAAATAACATAAAAACATGCCAACTTATTTCTAGAAACCAGAAATAATGTTTTAATTTTGTAAATTTATAAATTAAACCTTATGAAAATTTTAAGATTTTACAATCAGTATTTTGCAGAAAAAAGTAAAACATTTTATTTTTTAAGACATCTCAAATTAACAATAAAATATAAAAAGCATTAATATCTTAAACATAAGATTCTTATAGCACTTTTCAAATTAAATATACAATCTAGAACGAATTTTTAAAATGATAATTATTTTTTTGACGAATTCAGTAAAAAACAAATTAAACAAAAAATCACTTATAATGTATCATTAGAATTTTTTTAGTCCAAATGTGTAATATGGTTAAAATTTATAATGTATCTGTTATTTTTTTATATATAATCATAAATATTTTTTGAAAAGATAGGCTGCTCGTCGGTAATAGATAAAAATTATAACTATGCGAGTTTCTACAAAATATACAATCCATTCAATCATAAATTTTCGGTATTGTCTTTCTATATGACTCACATTGTATCTCAACTAAGAAACTTATTTTCTGTAAAAAGAAATTTTAATAAAAAAAATTAGTATTTCAATATAAGTCAATTATCAGCAAATAGTTTTTTATATTTGATTTATACTATCCTGCATAAAATATTATATAATTCCAAATAAAGAGGTCAATAATAAATATTATTTTTATTGTTAGCAAATATGAGTAGATGTAAACAATTTATATATTATCGCTGAATATGTTTTTTAAAAAAAATATTGTAACACGGAAAAAATCAAATTAGAATACATTTTTATTTTTTAAGGTAATTTCAAATAATTTTATCATTTTTTTTTAAAAGCAAATTGATTAAAATAAAGATTTCCCATATTCTTCTGTTCTTTTAATTTTTACTGCCTTGATTATAGAAGTTTATTTTTTTAAAATAAAAATAGGAATTTTCTTTTACTCCAGTTTATTGAAAATTTTTAAAAAAGAATGGATCAAAATTTCAGTTTTATTTAACAAGAAATATCTTATGGATTTTTTTATTTAAAATTAAATTCTAACCCACTCCTATACTCATATGTATCTTTAAATAGTACTTAAACTGTCGTGCGTTGATTGATATATATATTCAAACATTGGTACCTCCCGTAGACTTTACTACCTTTTCGGTATACCGGAGGTATGCATGGAGTCCACTAATTGGGGACCAAAGCCGGGAGTATATCCGAATGTTTGAATCATGGATAGCCTATTGAACTCTAATCATTTACTGCTAGCCGAAATAGCTGTAGCTGAACACGGATATTCTGCTTGTATAAGGTTGGGGTAGCGTACATATGTGACTCATACATGCAAAGTACTTCAAATTATAAAATCATTATTCTTAAATATTTAGTTCTCTGAGGGATATCGTTCCATTAAAAGATTATATGCATTAGACTAAAAGAACATCTATAAATGTTTATTTCCTTATATGCATTTATTATAAAGCATTCTAGGATTATCTAAAGTAGATTTTAAAATAAGGAGGTAAAAAAACAAATATTATTATTAAACCAATATGGTCCTAATTGTTATTTTTTTCTTTATGGGCCATATTTATAGTCGTAATTTTAGTTTTTGTTCTCAGGCACAGCTTGCTTGATTCTCTGTACGCATAGCGTATTTAATCTTTCGGCTATCTTCTCCTCTACAAAGTCTTCTTCAATACCCGTCCTTCTTTCGAGACTTATATATTCAAGGGTTTTTCTCAATCCCAAGGTTTGGTCCTAATAAGAAGATATTTTTTTTAATTTTATTTCAGAGCAATCAAAATAATTCCTTAATTTTTTTAAATGATCAATAAATATAGCTCTTAACAAACGATACTGAGCTTATTATAAATTATAAGTTACAAATTCATAACCATTGATCTTTTATTGGAGATACGAAAATCTTTAATTGAATGGATAAATTTATTGTCATAGCATATTTTATGTATATATTTATAAACTACATAAACTTCTAGTTTTTAATTCAATAAAAGTATGTATATAGTTTAAAAAATCTACTAGTTAACAGTAATTCTAATTATATGTCAATATTCATGCATTATATTTAATGGGTAGCATAGCAAGCGATTTATTATAGGGGTAGCCAGGATGGAAATATGGTGAAAAACAAATAGAAGAGACCAAAATAAACCGAGAATAAATTATAGGGATATTCCATAAATATTAAATACGTCTAAATAAGGAAGTGTTTTATTTATTTGTAGTTTAAAAAAAATTGTAGATACATAAAAAGATATAAAGAAATCTTATATTTTAAAGAGTTAAAAATCCAGGACGAAGTTGAAACATATATGCAAGCTCACACACACCGCAAACACTTGAACACATCTCATTTGAGAGAAGAAGAGCAGTTAATAAAGATGGATTGGGGAAATGTGTCAAAAGATGGATCAAAGAGTTATGCAATATTCGAGATGGGTTGACCACGTCATAAAAGATGGAATTGATAAATATAAAATTAACCCACATATAAATTTTATAATTCTAATTGACTCGGAATGGGATGGTTATATAATTCTATAAAAAATATGATAAGGAGTTAAAAATCCTAGATGAAGTAGAAGCATACATACAAATCCACACACTTCGCAAGAAACTTGAACTCATATCATTTGACAAATGAAGATAGATCAGGGGTCAGAGATAAAAGAGGCATCAAGAAGTGTGAAATATTCTCAATAAACAGTCTACCTACATTTCAGAAACAAAAAATTAATAAAAAGAAAAAACTTAACACTTAAAGAAAAAATCATTTTATAAATCATATTAAACTGAGAAATTCGAAAAATTATAAATAAACTTGCTAATTTATCATTTCATCAATTTTTCCTATTTCAAATTTGATCTTGCATATATTTTTAAAATGTACCCATGAAAAAATGATTTTATTTTTAGTGATGAGATTTTCTAATTTATTTCATTTTACAGTATTTTTCAACAATAGAAAATGCTCTAACATTGAAAAAAGACTCGAAAAAAGAAAAATCCGTAAGGATTTAGAGCAAGAGGCAAAATCCCAAGAAAATAGACAATTGATGATTCTAGAAAAACACCAACCACAACCAAGCAACATCCCAATAGATAACAAATCTTCTTTCTTGTTTATTCGTATAAAAAGAAGACATTCTCAAACAAGAGCAACTCGTCAGAAAATTAAAACTAAGTATAGGTTGTTGATTAAAAATGCCGAAAAGGGATTTGGTGTTTTTTCAAGATATGTAAATGTTTATAAAAGTTTGCCAATGAACCTTAGATCTGGAAAGAAAAGCCCGCATATCTCAAAGCAAAAAAAGCGCAGTGAAGTAAAAAGTGATTTACAGGTGCCAGTTAGTAAAATAAATTTTGTTACGAACAAGGATAACTTTATAAAAGATCCACTTTTGAGCTATTACGAATTTGTTGATATTAAATCTATATCTTCTTCATATTTTAGTATAGAAGAAAAAATTGATTGCGTTGCTCAAATTAACATTGGAATCAAGCAAATTGCAATTGTAGATAGTAATGAAAAATTGATTGCATATATTGGCACACCTAAAAATAATGAAGATAGAGTCACACAAATTAGCAATTACAAACGCGATAAAAATATGGTTGAAATTTCAGATATCATTTCTAAACCACCTTCAAATTCTTCTTCAAAACCTTTAAGTGAATTTGTATGTTTCCTAACGAATTTTTTTTATAATCAGAGAAATCCACAAACAACAGTTGATTTTGAAAAATTTACAGTTGAAAAGCTTTATACTAATTATAAACTTAAAATAGAATACGAAACTCTTTGCATTTTTTTTCCGGAAATCATGGTCTTGATTCCTAGATTTATAAAGGAATTTGTTTCGGCATATAAAGTCGAAAAATTTAGCAAATCTAGCAATATATCAGGGCCAGATAATTTAGAAGAGACTTTTGTTGCAGAACTAAACGAGTTTAGGGAAACTTTTAACAATTTTAAATGTATTTATAAAAAATGCTTTGAGGGATTGAATACATCAGAAATTACCAGCAGCTCCAATTCAGAAAGAATTTTAAAGATAAAAGGTAAACTTTCAAGCGAAAATGTTCTTAATATTTATAAATTTATTTCGTTTTTGGCCAAAAAATTTATGCCACTAAAAAATATGGAATATTATACAGAATGCATACAGAATTATGTGACTTTTACAAATGAAGCTACAAAAAATTACGGGTTTAATCGGGTCATTCATGCCTCAGCGCTTTTCGCATTTTTGATAGATGATGACCAATTAAAAAAGGAAAATAATACATATATGATTCCTAAACAATGGTCATTTTTATATCGGGATATTTTGCTCAATTTAATTGAAAATTTGTGCGGCTTTTTTGAAAATATAAAATTGTTTACGGATAACAAATACGATAAATATAGTTATTTTGGCCTTAAAAATATAAAATTTGTAAAAAATACATCAAATTATATATATTTAAGTAACCATGATGATTCATGCATAAAAAAGTATTCCCAGTCGGTTTTTTTTTATTCGATCAATGAAATAATTCTTCTCGCTTTGCTGGAAAAAAATTCTTGAAATTCATATTCATTTAGTATATGATTTGATTGGTTGAAAATTTGTTTACAGGTGTTTTCTAATTAATAAAATGAAACATTTGAATTTATCTTTTATATGAATAAGAAAATTTAAAGTAAAATAATTAGACTTTAGTGCTTTATTTTAACGATAATAAACGTGGTTTAAAATATATGAAACCATAAGTGCAATCGAAAGCAAAAATTTAATATTTTAACGTTATTTTTGATAAAATATAAAAGTAGAAAAAATATAGAAAAATAAGAATTTTCTATTTTTACAATATAAAGTAACGATATAAAGAATCAAAAAAGAATACTTGTATAATTATGGATGACGTAAATTAATTTGATTTGAATATAGAAAGATTTAAATAAGTATAATAGTAAAGTATTGATTCGGGCATATAAAATTTGTTTTTTGGTTTATTAAGGTTTTTTAATATAAATTAATGGTTCTTTAATCGAAATTTTAATTACAGGCAACAATGTTATATAAAAAAGATTGATGCAGATCTTAAAATGTATAAAATGGTAAAAACTGCTATTAAAAACTGTTAAAAATTATAAGTTTTGTGTTAAGATTTAACAAATCTTAATATCTAGTAATATTATCACAAAAATTAATAAATAAAGCATAAGAATTGATACAAAAGAAAATTAAAATGAATGATAAAAGAAGAGTTAAATAATGAAAAAGGTTAAATTATGAATCATATAACAATATAATTATAATTATATAAGTAACAGTAAAACGTGCCTTAAATTAATATGTTTTAGTATATATGATAAAAACAAAGTACAATAATTAGATCTACATTTATGCAAATTTATATTTACTTCTTATGATCTTCTTGTATGTAAAAGACTATTTTTATACAATATTGACATACTATATGGTTGTGCAAGAACCAAAATTGTTAAAGAATATTTATATATTTATTCATCAAATATATACTTATTGTTTAATATACATCCAAAGTGTTAAACTTGTATTTTTTCGCGGGGTTTCGACTTGATTTTAGCAATAAAATTTACAAAAACAATTTTAATTACTTTTATGCCACCAATATTACGTAAAATAATTTTTTATTTTTTTATGACACCGTTTGATACAGAAAAATTTTAGCCCTAGCACAAAAATTTTATTTATGTAGATGTTTTATTCCTTTAATGTGTGTGTAGTTTTTATTAAACATTTCCAAGACGCTAGGATGGCAGAATCTTAAAATAAAAAGGTTTTTATGAAGTAACATTATTACATAATGATGCATCAAAGAGTTTTTCAATTTCTTGATTTTTCAAAAAATTATTGAAAAAAACTGACAGAACTTATCTAAACGAACTACGTATATGTTATTAAGAATAAATTCTACATGATTCCAATTATTATTGTTCATGATAAACTGAAACTTCGATTCCAATTATTATATTTTCACAATAGTCTATATTTCAATCACAATCATTCTGGAAATTTATGGTCTATTCGCTTCAATGCGCATTTATTAATTATTCTTATGTCTAAATTTTGTACAATACTTTATATTTATTCGTATATAATCTATATAAATGTTTGTATTTCATATATCTTTTTTTTTTCATTCACATTTTGATTATCTTGTTTTTCTTTACTGTTACTTTTTATCCGATTATTACCAGTAGAATTCATTTTATGCGTTTAAGATTGATTATGCGCATAGAAAATAAAGAATATACAAGATAAAAAATTATGGACTTAATCAGGATGGAATTTTATTCAAAAAGATTCTTAAATCTACACATAAAAATTGATATCTACATAAACACTATGCTTATTTCAATTTTGAGAATTAGCATAGAGGATCAATATCTAATAGATGTTTATTTCTTTGAGTTTTTGGCTTTCTTTTATCATAATTTAAGTTTTTTTTCGAAACAAGTTTAAATATACTAGGAAATTAGCATAAAAATATTTAACCAATAAAATTTAAACATTTTCATGTGCAGAAAAATAAAAATCAATCGTACAAATTATCTTTTACACAATAAAAATTATATAAGATATTGTATTTTTTTGGATATTTTGATTTAAGCAACTTACACCTTTAGATATAAATCTTTTATATTCTACATAGAACAGGCTATAATAATACTTATATATGACTCAACAACTAAATAAATTTTAAACATCTTTCCAACTAACATTTTCTACTTCCAATACTTGTTAATTCAAGTGTATGTTTCAATCTTATTGTTTACGGGTACGTTTCTGCCTAAGCTGATATTCCCAAATGTATTATGATTTTCCAACGAAATAAGCAAAATTTATATAAAATAATATTAAATAACCATTTACTTATTTAAAAAAATCCCTTGTTGGGGTTCAAAAAAATATTTTCTTCAAAAATTTTATTTGTGGATTTTAAAAAACTTATTGTAATTGATAGACAAATTAATTTCAGTTTCACACATAATACTTCCTTTTATAAAATCATATTTTAAAAATAAATAAGTATATTATTTAGTTATGTACCTAAAGGAATTAGATGTCACGAATCAGATCGAGGCATATATACAAACCTTCGAGTCTAAAAAACACCTTTAATTTATATATAGATAGAACGAGAGGTAATTAAGAAGACCTTGGAGAGGATAAGATAACTTAAAGTATAATTACGATGTATGAGCAGGAAATCAATAATGTTTGCTCGAGAACGAAAAAGAAAGCTATGACTTAATTTAGCCATAAATAAAAAATTTATCGATTAATTTATTTATGATCCACTCACCAACAGATAATAACTTTAAATGGCAATAATTAAGAGACTTTGTTTATTCTTCTTGAAAGAGCAATCGCTTTGCAAAGATTTATTTTATATCATCTTATTTCAATACTTATTCATTGGCCGATCCCCACAAACCAGTTGATTATATGTACGCCTCGGCTTCTGTTAGAATTTCTGCACTTACACGAACGATTGATGCTGGTAGATCTATAAAAAGTTTTATATGAAAAGAAAAACAGTAAAAAGTCAATTATAAAAAGGGTAACAAATAAAAAATAATTGTTTATAATACTTAACATTAATATAAATTATTTTTCGTTTTTTTCGTTTAGTAAAAGTATTATATAAGTTTAAAGATATTAATACAGATAATATCTATAGTTTTACAAAGAGAATACTTATGTTTTGATGATAATAAAAATTTATTGGATCATGAATCGAATATACTTTTAGAATACATAGATATATGCATAATAAATAAAATTTTATTCGCATTTTACATATATATTACATTGTTCACTCTAATTATATTTTATCTTTTTACAGCTTATTTAAAAATAATTGTATAAATATTTTATGTAATTTAAATAAATTGATGATCTTTTTCCGTAAAATTATTGTGCCTTGATATAATGGGAAAATACGCAACTACAATTAAATAAATAAAAATAATCTTAGAGAATATAAAATTTATTGTTTCAAAGCATTTATATATAAGGTTTCGTGTATAAATCTTTGATTATAGTATCGTCAGCGTAAATTATATTTTAGTAGATTGTATGTAAATGAAAATTTTTTTTTTATATTTATGAGAAAGCAGTAAATTCCGAATTGTTGTTACAATATGGGTTATATTGTTATGTCATATAGATTTATTACATAAATAAGTATTTCTTTTAAAGGGCTAATTTTATAATTGTAATTTTAGTTTTTGTTCTCAGGCACAGCTTGCTTCATTCTTGTACGCACAGCGTATTTTTACTTTCGGCTATATTCACCTCTCCAAAGTATTCTTAAATAATCAACCTTCTTTTGAGACATATTAATTCAATGGTTTTTCTCAATCCCAAGGTACATTTATTACATATAAATACATTTTAAGTAATAAAATGCAAGAAATTTATTTAAAAATTAATATTTGCTGCAAAAAATTTCTTTTATAAACATTGTTCATTTTATCATTACTATAATGAATCCATGTTTCTTTTTTATTCTCTGCACAATTTAATTATTATCACTATATTTTTGGTTTTTATTGCATATAAAATAACATTTAATATTACATTTTTTTAATAATATTTCTCAAATTTAATAACTTATTTTGCAACCTTTGTTGTAAGTTTTTCAATTTAAATTTCATTATATATATAAATTGAAATATGTCAGATTAAAAAGCTAGAAATTGCAATAAAAACATAAGAAAGCACAAAAATATACATAGAGGGATATATTTTCAACAAAAAGTTCAATTAAGGTGATTTTTACATTAATTTTTTTTGCTAAAGATGCGATATAATAAACTAAACATAGGCTATTATAATGTGATTTTATATGCTTTAAAAGGTTCATAATGCGGTAAATCATCATAGACATAAAAGAACCCACAACACAAATAAAAATTCTTAAAGTAGAAATCATAATTTAAATACATTACAAAAAATTATTTGACGATTAATGCTAGTTTTGGACATTTAAAACCCACCAATGCATATTCAATCGTGTTTTTTTTTACTAAAAAAACCATTGAAGCTAAACTATTATATAAAGCTTACTTTTTTTATCTTATCTAGCCAATTGGATTTTTTTTGTGAATTTTAACGTAATTTTAAGAATCTTTTGGGAAATTCTATAATTATTACAATTATTGATGTATATATTATGCAACTTCGTTGACAATTTTTATTGTAAATGTTTATGTTTTTTGCGCAAAACTTTAGATTGATCTATATTTATATCTGATTATGCTTTCTTAAAGAACATAAATCTTACGTTGGTATTCAATAGATCTTCTTCGCATAGTTCACATATGATAATAACTTTCCTCAATACTATTGTTTGTGTATTTGCCTATACTACTGTTGGTATTACCGATTCTTAATATACAACTATAGTATTTTGTACCAAACAATCATATTATATGACATAGAACACCAATATAAATTTGAATTATATATGTAAAAGAGTTTAGGTACTAATAGCTTGTCTTTTCTTGGTTTTTTTAAACATCTTTAAGTTTTAGATAACACACATTACCGACTTCGAAAAATGCAATCGAATTTGTATTCTTTCGCCGAAATAAATCTGATTGGTAGTGCTAATATTTTATATATGTTTTCATCTTAGCATCTACTTTTATGACCGACAATTAATTTTCAATGATTTCTTATACCTGATGTCTCATTATTTTCTTATAACTTTGTGGTCAAATTTAAAGACAAAAGTACATTGTATTCTTCTTACTTTTGGCTATTTCTTCGCGTGTAGTCATAAGCAAGCATCTTTTGCATATTATGGTAAAATTAATTACTGTTTTTAAGGCTTCTAACCAATAATAGCATTTTAATTCATAAAATCATGTTAGTCACTTTATAAATATAGTCTTGATTCTTCTTTAGCTTCACATTCGAATTTTTGCCTATTCAGAAGTGTGGTTTTATTACGCAATGAAAAACGTTCCATTCTCAGAGAAAACTGATAAGATCGCTTTTCATAGATATTTCACAATAAACTTTTTTTTAAAGCTCGAAATACTATACTCTTAACTCTTTTAGACATATTTGACACTAAAATACATTTATATACGTAATGTAACTTATTATATCATTATATTCTTATAAGTTTCAGCTGTATTAAGAAATTAATTTTTCGTTCTTTGAGTCTTTTTATTTTTAAAAGGCGCCTTTATCATAAGAATTCAATGTAATAGAGCCCACTTTCCAGTTCTCTTGTTTTTGATAAAAAGCTTTTATTTCTGACCTTTGATTCAAACAGGTATTTAAATTTGAAATTATACACATAATCTACTATTTTTACTAATTTTGCGGGTCAGAATTAAGAAAACCTATATAGTTGTTAAAAAGCGAGATCGCTTGTATTTTTAACGATTATATACGTTTTTTGCATTTACTTCTTTATGTACATATTTTGTGGTTTCAAGGCTGTTTTTTTTTCATATCTTTATACGTTTCCGGTAAAATTATAGATATACCGTCTTCTAGTATACCCAAATAATTGAAATAATTTTTACCATCTCAAATCACGATGGCTTGCTACACCAGTGATAATTTAGTGCTGATGTTTTTGCTGATTTCTAGTCCAGGGCTCTTGAAATATCGTATCGTTTTTTCGTTATAGCTTTAAGTTTTCCGATCCTTTTGAGACAAGCTTCATATGATTAGTAAACATAAAATTTTGTGTTTAAAATATTGGTATGCTTCTTTATACATAAACCGAAGGGTGTAAATAATTTGTTAACCTGCATAGTGGTCCCATATATTACGATAGAGTAGGATGAATTACCGCCTGTAATATTTTTATAAATTTACGCATCTATAGGATAAATTTATACAATTACCTGCTGTTTTTTACGACTTGCTTATTATCACACCAATAAATTGATTTAATATATTTCGTGAAGTTCTGTTTTTCAAGGAAAGCCTTTAGATAATGATGACTTATTTTTAATACGCTTTTTTGCTGATATATCTGCGCAACATTGAGATTTTGTATTTTTCTTAATCACAGAGCTGTGTTCATTAACACTATTTCTTTAACTACTCGTATCGGCCATACGTGTCTAGTTCGTTTTCTGTTAAAATACCTTGACCTTCTACTTTGCTGAAGTTTTTATTCAGATTATTTTGTATTATCATGTAAAAGTTATTGATATATATATTGACCTAAAATCACTTCCATTTCTGACTTTCTCTATTTGATCAGGTAAGTGGTTATTTCGTTCAAAATTTAATTTTCTATTTATTTTTATAAACATACCTCCTAATATTTAGTAAGTATAAAAATATATGATCGCTTACTTTTTATGGTAAAATAATATGTTTAGTAGGAGCTTATATCTTTTAAGTTAGTTTAATACTTTTTATTTTTTTAAATTCTTCTAGCAATAGGAATGATATTTATAATCCTATATAAATCGGATCTTATACAAGTAATCGTATTGACTCAACATTTTTTTATCATTTTTTACCCAGAATCCTAAAAATAGTTTTTATAAGCTCCTACACAATTTTTTCTTATCTTCAATGAGCGATAGATTGTTTTTAGTAAATTTTGAGTTGTATTTTGCACTTCGAACATGCATCTATTTAGAGCATGCACAATCTGTTCTGTTCTTTTTTTTTTATTTTCTCGTTTTTGCCGGTCAAAACTTCTTCGGTGTTAGCTTTTTATCTCAGATTATATTATGCTTTTTCATCAAGTTTTTTTTCTTATCGTGTTTTTTTCTTAATCACAACTGCCAAGAACAGCTGACATAAATTAAGGATAATATTGCGTACTTTTTTATTTCTGTTTAGTTAGTTTTTTACCACTTGTTATTTTTATATATGATTTTCCTAATAATCAGGAGATTATTTTGTATAACATTTGTTATTTTTGTCGTATAATTTTTGTGATTAGAACTTTTTTTGTATTTTCAACTTTATTAAGAACTTATAGACAATCTTTTTATCTTGTGTAAATGCTTTTTTATATATTATATAAAATAAACTATCATTTGACATCGAACCCTCTGTATATTTTTGCTTAGATTGCTTAGATTGATTTGAATTTACAATTTATTTTATTATTCTAACTTTTTCTTGTTTTGGACTTTCATGTCTTCAATTTTTTTTTTCTTAGATGTTTTACAATTGATTTACATAAGGTTCTCCCGAACTCGATTTTAGTAATAAGAATTTGGGACGAAAACCTTTTATTTTCTTTTAGGACAAGTTATATTGAACTTGAAGCTATAAAGTGTACTATTTTGCCAAAAAAAGGTGTTTTATGCACATTAAACAACAAAAATTCAATCATAAAATTCTTGGTTTTTTTGTTATATGGAATAGGTGTATTTTTGTGCCTAATATGTACATTTTCCAAGTAATATTAGCCTTCTATTACTTAGATATTTTGTGTTTTCTTGTCTTCTTCTGCCTTTAAATAAATAATTTGAGTGTTTATATGGCTAATATTACCTTTTCAATTTTTTATTCCTTGCTATAAACCATGTTTCTAATCGTCATTTTAAGGCTGAAAGAAATATAATATCTTTGTTTTTAGAACATTGAATATCATATTGGATTATAAATTATAAGCAATTAGGTTTGCATTTTTTATTTTTGCCTCGCCAAATTTTCTTTTAAGGAACAATTAGAGAAAACTATATGATAATAACATACAATTTATATATTCTTTTTTGTTCAACACTAATTTTAAAATTAAAAATATTATAAATATTAAATTCAAACATTTGTAGTTTAGAAAACGATAATATTTTATATTTTTACTATTCTAACATGCCTGGTTTTAAAAAATAGGGGCTTCGGGAATTTAAGACGTTTGTTTTATCTTTTTTTACGTATTTTTTAAGCTCTAAATATTATCTTTACAGTATTAATTCTTCAATAGTTTAAAAGCTGATTTTTATAAAATTGTTATATTTTAAAATTATTATACGCTTATATATTTAATCGAAATTTTAATTACTCTAATTTATTTTTACAATTACTTATTTAAGATATTCTTAGATCTCATTTTAACCAATGGTAGATATATTTTGAGCTAAATTAGGTCTCGCGTTCTATAAAATACTGTTAAAGTTGGTCATGTGTAAAAAACTAGCACTTAAAATAGATTCTGAAACAATAATAGATCACCTTTAGACTTTTAAAGAATTGTTGCAAAGGTATTATTCTCGTAAAATTACGTATTTTCATGCAAATGTCGGTTTTTTTATAAGGCGCAAGATTCACCACATGAGCGATATTAGAGGCATTACTGTGCAACTTTTCTATATTTTAAACGTTATTAAATGTTTATTTAGAGATTGCATAATTAATCTTGTAATTTAATAACCCCCTAACCCATAGATTTATATTATCCACAATACAATAGAGCAGACCAGGAGGATAAATTTATGAGATTATATTGCAGATTGCAGTTTCTTTATATAAACACAATTGAAATTTTCTTATTATGTCATCATCTTTGAAAACAATATAATCAGTACTGACAATATGTTTTCTCAAAACATTTTATTTTTTAAGTGATTTTATTAATGATGTATTCTAAAAATTCATTCTTACCGGTTAATATTACTTTTAGGTCATATTTACAAAATCACTTGTATTTATGACTACCAAAACACTGATCCATTATGTTTTATTTTTATATATATTTTTGCGTCGAATACACATTATCATCAGTTTATTATAGGTAATTTTTATTTATGGGCTATATTTATAGTCGTAATTTTAGTTTTTGTTCTCAGGCACAGCTTGCTTGATACTCTGTACACACAGTGTATTTATACTTTCGGCTATCTTCTCCTCTCCACAGTCTTCTTCAATACCCCTCCTTCTTTCGAGACCTATTAATTCAAGGGTTTTTCTCAATCCCAATGTTTGAATATATGCCTCAACCTGGTTTGTGACATCTAGTTCCTTCAGGTACCTTCTATGATATCGTGTAACCACACCGTCCCATGTTAAGACATATGGAATAATTTTTGTCTTGCATTTGTATATTAATGATAGTTCAGATGCTAGCAGGTCATTTTTTTCCCAATTTTTCGTTTTCAACTATGTTTATGTTGTCAATACTTGTCACGCCAATTTCGATCAGTGTGATGCAGTTCTTCTTTTTGTCATATACAAAAATATCAGGTCTGTCGTTCGATAACTTGATGTCTGTTTTAATTCATGTATCTACTTTGATCTCTGCGAATTCGTTTTCCATTATTTCTTGTACAGAGTGTCTGCGTATTTTTTTTGTTTTTTTGAAGTTGTATTTTCTTGCCAGCATAAAGTGAAGACATCTTATAATCTCATTGTGTCTTCTTGTATAGTCATGACCAAGCATTTTTTTACATCTGCTTGCTAAGTGGTCGACAGTTTTTATTGAGTCGTTACAGTGCGCGCACCTTGATCTATCTCCAAAGAATATGTTCCTATCCTGAATAAAGCAGAATCTAGCTTCTTCTAATGGTCTGATATTTCCATATTGCAGCCACTTTGAGGATCCTGATATTTCTAGCGTTGTATTTTTATGAACATCGAAGAGTTTTTGATGTAGTGTTTTTTGTTTTATTTTACACAATAAACTCTCTTTTTGTTTAAATTCAAGCGTAGAAAGATCTATGTCAACAAGGCCATATTTTGTTCTGAGGAATTCATTTATTACTGATAAGTGGGTTGCATTTTCATTTTCAAATTTCAATATCGCGGCTTTTCTGGGTGATTGTCCTTTTTCTTGGTTTAGGGTTTAGTATAGTTGGTAAAGTATTCTTTCGGATTGCAACTCAATATTTTCCAATCCACGTCCTAGTTCATTTCTTTTAAGATATAATCTTTCTTTATTTGCTGGTTGTAAGTGTATTCCATTTTCTATTAATATTCGCCTAATTTCATCATCTAGCCTTTTAAAATCTTCTGGTTCTAGCTTTAATAAGCCCACATAGTAGTTTATCAGTGATATTGCATATTCATTAATCGCCTTTATTATGTTTTTACCATTTAGTTTTGTTTTGCATATGCTTTTTACTCTATCAAGCATTTCTTTTCTAATTTTATCCATCGTTTCGGGTTTAGTTCTCGATTTGGAATCTTCCAGTATCCCGAGTTATTTATATCCATCTTTTCCTTCTATTACTGTGGCAATATCTTTGCAATTGGTATTGTTAGTAGCTGATTTGGTAACGTTAATTTCCATTCCTATACATCCGAAGAATTTTGTTGCTTCATTGGACATTAGTTTTAAGTTACTTTCTTCTTGCGACAAAATCTTTAAATCGTCAATGAAAAGGAAGTGATTGGTTGTAAATGCATTCTTATCAAGGTTAATGGCTATTGAGGGAAACTTTTCATTTAATCGGCGGCTTAGCGGATCCATAAAAAGAACAAAGCGTAGTAAAGATAAGCTATCCCCTTGTATAATCCCCTTTTCAATTTTTTTCTTCAAAATTTCTTCATTGTTTAATTTATGAGATAACTTCCAGTTTTTTGTTAACACGGATATAAAGGAAATCATCCATTCTTGTATGTTAAGATTTTTTAAGCAGGACAGGAGGTACTCGTGGTCGATTGAGTCAAATGCTTTTTAAATATCGAACCATGTTACGTGTAATTCATTATTATGTTGACTGTTTATTGCAACGTTTATCATGGCTTGTTCTTTAGCTCCCTGTACTCTTCTGACTGTACCAAGTTGGTTTTCTGATAGTAGGTTTCGGGATTCGACGTCTTTCTGTAGTATCATTGTGACAGCTTTAGTTGTCAATTTATATAAGTTTGACATACATGTTATAGGTCTGAATTCCGATCCATTCAAAACTTCTTGTTTGGGTATGAGGTATGTGATCCCAGAGTAGAACCAACTTTTTACCTCTTTGTTTTCAAGGCATATTATTTTACTGTTTCATATAATATTGGGTGTAATTTCGTGATTTTTTTGATGAAGAAGTTGTATATACCATCGCATCCAGCAGCTTTCCAGTTAGGCAGGTAGTTGATGATCTAGAAAAATTCTGTTTCAGAGATTTAAAACCATTTGTGCTGTGTTTTCCAGCGCGTTTTTGCGCAGGTAAGTATCGAAGTTTAATAATTCCGTGCTTTTTGTCCACATATTTGACCAGAAATTTACAATATTTTCCTTATCTGCCTTAATCACCGGTTTTACCGTATCTGTCAATGCTCTATAAAATTGTCTTCTGTTGACTTCGAACTGGGTGTTTGTTTTTGTAAATTCTTTTCTTTTTCCATATTGCTCTATCTGTTTATTTATTTAACTTATTTTATCGTTATTTTTAGTAATCACTTCAAGGACATCATTTTTTATCAAGTATTTTATTATGTTGTCTCATGATTTAGATTAGAAACTTTGTCTCACTTTCTGGGAGTTTACCTGAGCTACGTACGTATGATTTGAGGGTTGTGTTGATTTGATCATATCTTTTTATTTTTTCCTCCTTTATATGTAAGTAGTTTTATCCTTCCTGGACAGATTTTGATGTTAACTCTTCGTAACTTTTTTGAACAGCTTGCAAGATCTTTGCTATATCGCACATGTTTTGAGGGCGGTGGTTAGTGATATGCGCATTAACCGCTAAATTCAGACCTTCAATTATATCGCTTTTTACTTTAGTATATGGTATTTTTCTTGTTCTAGGGAGTTTCGTGATGTCCGTATTTTCTAAGTCCGTCAGTACTCTGAGAAATGTTTTTTTGCATCTGTCGAGGTTAATGCAATAGTTAAGTGTTTTATAGTCTTCCTCTTGATCGCTTTGTTTTCTTCTTTTCGTTTCTATTTCTTTGAACTTTCGGACTTGTCTTCTTTTCCCATCATTATCTTTTAGAACGTTTGATGATTTAGCTTTAATTTCAGTCATGCTCATATCACTGTTGAAAATATCATTGTAACTCTTTAGGAGCTCCTGCCAGCCAGATCTCGGCATTCTTCCGAATCGTTTTAGGATCGAGGTATAAGCCTCTTGAATCCATTGCTCTTTCTCGGCGGGTGTATTCTTGCAGATGGCTATGAGAGTAAGAAGAGCCGTGGTATGAATGCGTGTGGTCGTGTGAGTTTCAGGCAAGTTGTCTGTTGAGATTATCGTTACAGGATCGGTTTTTGAATGTTCATCTTTGTAGTTCTCCTCTCCTGTTTTTTCTTTATCCCCCATTATCAGTTTATTATATATACTATTTTAAATTAAATAAATCAATGATTTTACCCATGATTTTCACTAGATCAGAAATTTTCAGTAAGACTTGTTTTATTGAAATATTAAGATAGATATTAGCTTTAAATATTTTCCTCCAAAATAGAACTTTTATTTCTCTAATTGCACCATTGAAGATTGATAAAAAATCCCTTCAGTAATATTTATTTACCCATATATATACTATTAATTTTATAATTCTTTTAGAAACTTCATTAATGGCATTAAAAGGATGCTTAATATAAATTTATGTTAATATATAAATATAAGCTTTGATTTATTGATTATTTGTGCCAAGCAGATTCCACTCGTACAACGATCCAGTACGCTAATTTATAGAACGGTAATTTTAAAGCCACTATACACAGTTTTTACAATATTATACAGATCAGTGTATATATTTTTTTTTGCTTAAACATACACATCGCTTTTCTTACTTTTATATCAACTAATTTTAGCGTCATAAAAAAATGTTTTATTAATCCTGCCGCTCTATCAGTGAATAATGTATGACTAAGCTTTTTATCAGAGTTAAATCCTATTTTTCTGGTTTAATGATTTCTCATGGTAAAGTTAATTGGTCTTCTCTATATAATTGATTTTTCGCCTTCATAATCAATTGTTTTCTTATTTACAAATCGTATTGGTTGATAGTAAATTAAACTATGTTTGATTTAATCATGGTTTCATAAAAATGAATTTCAAATTATCAAGATATACATCGATTAGCTCTGCCTGTGAGATTTCACATATCTTGGTTTATCAATCATTTCATTATTGAACATTTTAGCAAGATTAGCAACAACACTCGAACGTTTAAAGATATAAACGAATGCAAAGTATCGTTTTAATTCTTAGGAAGACAAACCATAAAGGCTTTAGACAAACACTTTCCCCATTCGTCGTTATTTGAAACAATATCCTATGCTATAACAGTTCATATAAACGTTGAAAACTGTGCACATTTATAATTTTTAACATCGCAAATAAATTTGAACATTATACATGCAGTAAAAGCATTCTTAGGAAAAATTTCCTTTTGGCCTTAGATGATACTGCAAATAATATCGTGATTACAAGGATTAATTTTTAGGTTTATTTATATCCATTAGGTATCTTTAACAGCATACTATAATGTATCCCAATATAATAAAGTTTTCGTGCCTCAAGATAAATTTTTTTTTGAGACACGCCAAAGCATAGTATTCGTATTTATAGTTTGTGCTTTATATTTTCTTTTCTCTCTTCATATATGATTGGTTGATATTAAGAAAGATGTACTGTTAATCTCATAATTGAATGTGACTTGGAATATATTTTATAATAGAAAAGTCACCATAAATCTTCAGGTGCACTTACATAACTTGTACTTATAATATGTTCAATATCATTGTTTTTTATATTTGTAAATCTGCATAATTATATACTTTTTACATATATTATAAATTATATTACACAGAGTACATGGATGCACATACTTTAACATTACTGAAGCAGTTATATTTTTATTTAGTATTTTATTATATGATACTAGATATATGCCATAAACAATATCATTCCAAATTGACACGGATTTCCCATTCGTATTTTTATATAAATGTAGACATCTATCAATTGGAGTATTTTATTTATGTTCTTAGGAAAGTTTTTTGAACAAACATTTTTTTTTCAGCCATTATGAGCTTGGGTTTCTTACACCACATAGACAAATCCATATGTTTTATGCTTCGCATGAATACAATATCGCATCTTCACGCAGATCTGATATTTCAGAAGACGTAATATTATCGAGTTTTGTGGAAGTATATATCTTTGGTTAATCCTCAAAATAAATAGTATTTGCGCATGAAAATAACATTACATTTCTAACTCGATTCTATAGAAAATAACCCTCTTCCGCTAAGTATACCATTTCGATCTTTATGCCTTTAAAAAAATTCAGTTTTAGCTTGAAAATTCTTGCTATAAAAGGTGGCCTATGTGAAGCTTTTTGTCCATTATAAAGGTTTTTTTTTACACACACAACATGCTATTGTTATTGAAAAATATGGTTTATCAAATTTTCAACTATGCCTATAGCATCAAGTAAATGCTCTCTCATATTTGAAGGTGCCACTTGGTGTGTTGAAGGCAAGATCATTTTTTTTGTCGCCCATCATATTCAATCATTATTAAGATGAAAAGATGCAAACTTTTGGTAGTGTTCTATTTATAGATTTTTCAGGTTCACTCTTCACAGTTTAATTTATTAGTCACTGCTTGATAATATGAGACAAAAATGTATTGCTAAAGTAACTTAGAACTATATCTAAAAGGGTAATAAAAATATTTATATTTAAAGTTGACCAACTTTGATCTATACATCGATACTTTAAGCCTTATCCTAGTTTTGGAAATTTTTATTGTTTATTTTCGTTTCGGCTCAACCCGTGATCACAATATCGATAAAACAATTCATATCACATAGATTCTAGGTGAGTGCTAAAAATATACATTTTTTAATTTTTTTTTGTTAACGAGATATATTATATATACCTATTAAAGGTTGCTTCTACATTCAAATTACTAAAAAAAACCATTTAACCATTTAAAAATACTTAATATCATTTATCTTCTAATTTTATCGTATCTTAATCCATAAATTGCAAATTAACTTCATTGCAGAATATTTGTTTTTACTTGTTAACAATTCAGCATTATTTATGTTTTTATGGACATCTTATATATTTCAAAGGATTCAACACATCATTATGGTTTATAAAAACTTGCTTGTCGCATTCTGAATGAATTTTTTTTTGGAATACAAATGTTAGTTGCCATATCTGAATCCAGTATATATATCTATGTAAATACAGTAAAATTTTTACATATACTATATTTATAAGGATATTTATGGTGATTATGCTGACCATGTATTTTTTAACAACGAGATCAATTATATATAATTAGATTGTGTCCCAAATGAAGCGAAAGATAAAGGACATTTAATTTTATATATTTGATATACATTTTTGTGCCTTTATGTTTAGTTTCAGAATTTAATTATTTTTGACTTCAGAAAATTCCACATTTTTTTTTGTATAGAAATTTACCATCTATCGAAACAAATTATAAGCATTTTTTGTGCCTGTTGCTAGTTATAAATCCAATTCTCCTCAAATATCGCTAATTTTAATCAATGAACAACAAATTTTTGTATTTTGGTTTTATGTAGTCTTTTTAGGAAGTTTTAGGCTAGAAATTAAGAAGTATCGTTAAGAATTTTTCAATTGTGTTTTCACCGATCTTCTAATTTTAAAAAAAAAATGTTTTTTTTGTCTTCTGAGTAAATTTCATAAACAAATGACATTGTAAAATATTGTATCTTTTAACCTTGATAAGAATTTTTTTTTGAAAAAAGTGTGTTCTTTCTATTAAATCGCAAGTGACTAGCATAATGTAAATTTGCTTTGAATGCTCTATATTCACAAAAAGTGCTTTTTTTTATATTCAAAAAAAAATTATTACATTAAACATTTTGATTTAAATGTTTGTAAAGATAAATTTATTATGATTACACGCTAAAACTAAGTACTTAATTTAAATTAAGCATAATATAAAAATATTTTTCATGCATAAATCATTCCTAATTAAGATTTATTGCTGTGTTCTTGTACACTCCCTGTTTTTTAATTTAAAATCAAATTTCCACACCTTCATATTCTATGCAGATGGTCTTGCACGAAAATAAACTATTAGGTATGTTTGTATATTTGATCGTAATATAATCATTTTTAATTTAAAAATAAAACAAACTAAGATTCGTGTGAATCGTTATTTATCTTTATATTGCGTAGAACGGTATATTTTATAACATATCATGTATTTTTGTTTTATATTATACATAAATTTCGATTATAAGAGAAATAGGTTTGTGTTCATAACCTACTCATATTATTTCAAACTTTGATTTTATCATTAGATTAAAGCCGAATTATTTATAAATTATTTTAATTATCTTTTTCTAATTCTCTGCTCAATATAAAGAATATTTGAGAAGTAAAATTAGAAATAAGTTATATTTATGAATGAAATGTAATATTATATGAAAAAACGAATGTTATGACTTTTCTATCTTAAATAAACTTGACCTTTATTATTAATAATTTTAGCGGTTTCATTGAAAACAACATCTTAGAAAGTTTTAAGAAAAAAATGACTGATTATATTACTTACAATTAATTTACTACCTTTATGCGTTTTATTCATTTTTATAGTTTTTTATTTAGTTTGTTTTTTAAAAATTTTTATTTCTTTTATATATAATAATTGTATATACTAAATTGATCATATAAAATATTTTTCTTATTTTTCATGGTTTTTTAGCCGAGAAAAAATTTCATTATCATTAATATTGTAATTATAATGTGAGAAAGAGCTTCTAATTCATTTAAAAAGAATGTTTTATGCCTTTAAAATACATTTTAATGGTATTATTTTTGTATTTGTATATATTATTTTTTACTTATGCTTTTTTTAACTTAAAAATGTATTTTATTTTTATATTATTATCTGTGATTTTTTTCAACCTTCTAAATTGCTTTTATTTTTGTAAAAATATCTTTTAGAATATTACATCATATTTAAAATTTGACTAGTTACAGTAATATTGTACCTAGGTTTATCAAAAGCGCTTTTTTATGTTTATACATTCAAAAGTTTTGTAATTTTTTTCACCTATATTTTCAATTGATTCAATTTAAGCAATGCTTAAAATAAAATAAAAAATTATAGAAAAGCTCTGCAATAGACCTTTTTTTGGCAAAATATTTCTATCTGTGCTCTAAAAACCATCAAGATAAAGATATTAAATGTACCTAAAGGATTTGGGTATCAATGAATCAAAATCTACAATGCTAAAAGGCCTAGAAACTTTTTTTCATGTTTGAAAAATATTACGTAGTATTTCAAACTGAATTCCAATAAATTATGCAAAAAAAATTTCTTCGAGTTGTTTATGACAATTTGAACAAAAAATAAAATAATTTATCATATATAAATGTATTTTTAAATACAAAAATTATAAACTAACGTATATATTTTGTTTAATCTATTATTTATGTGCTTTTTGCATAAAGCAACTTAAAAATAGTGTATTGTAATCCGAATTAATTTAGTACAGTATAAACTTATGATCATTCAGAACAATCATAACATTTTTTTTGCGTTATAATATTTCTTAGGTAAGTTTTTTTCTGGTAAAATATGTATCCTAATCGTGTTAATCTATCTTCAAGAAAAAAATATTTTTATAAAGTTCAGATTATAAAATTGTGCATTTAAACGCCTAAACATAAATTAACAGGAATAAATATTTTTTAGGCTAAATAATACCCGTAAATTTTTTTTATGTAATTTTATATAAGTTATGTGTTTTTTAACCATTTATAATATATCCTTAGCATGAAATGAAACTCAAATGGCGTCGAAAAAATTTAAAATATTATTCTTTATCAAATAGAAAAGTGTTTTTACATTTGATTAATGTAAAAAGAAGGCACTAAATTGCATTCAGTTCCTTTTTTGTAGAACATTCAATTATTTCATATGAAAAATATAAATATCTTAACAGAACGCTGCAAGTTTACAATTTTATATTTCAGCACCTATTACTAAGGTATTTTTTAGGGTTTATGAATCTATAAATTTAATGATAATTAACAATATTTTTTAAGCCTAAAACCATTACTTTTTTTGTTTTTTTTTATATTCCCATATGAACTTTTTACTTATTTTATAGATATAATTTTTCTCAACTTATAAGGGTAAGAATTATCAACACAAATAATTTTAATTTAAGTAAATTTTTTGAACACAGCTATTTCCTTTGACTAAAACACATTTTTTTTTATTAAATTAAATGCAAAACTTATCAACGCATCATTTTAATTCTCATCTGATTCTATTTTTTGGAAAATTATCCTTATCATAGATCATATAATCTCAAGTAGGTTTAATAACACACATTTTAAGAATTTTAGTGATTAAATTATTAAATCAGATCATATATATTTTAATGGAATTAACTAGCATGAATTTGAAACCATTTAGCAATTATATTCTGTTAATTATGTAATTTTTGTTTTTTTTTGTAAATTTAGGTTGTGTGTTTCATGTTTCAATATATATAAATTTCAATGTTTCTGGTTATAATAATTCTGAAAATAGTTTTTCAGTCGGATTTAAAATTTAAAGTTATTATAAGCAAAAATAATCTAATTTTTTTAAGCAAATAGAGTGTCTAATATTTATGCTCCTATCTTTATAAAAATATTTTTTTACAAGTCATATTAAAATTTTATATCTAAAGTATATGAATACACATTAAACAATTTTTTGTGTAAATATATAAAACAAGTTTTGATGGCTATAAACCGTTTTTTCTGTGAAAATTTTAAAGTATAATAGTAACAAAGAACTTGCATGATATAGTGCTGTAATTTAACATTTTTATAATTATATTTATATTACCTCGTTTGAATTTTCATTCTAAAATGTATCCAGACAGCGATCTAGCATATATTTTTTATGTGTATGTCACGATAATAATAATAAAGTTTACAGTTTTTTAGTTCTAAAATTTTTATAATATTAATAAAACTTATTGGCAATCCAAAATTGTGTCTGTCTAAATAGATTTATAATTATTCATTCGCAATATTCAATTTTTTTTTTGTGTTTCATACTTTTTTCTAGGATTTTGTTTTGTATCATTTGTCATAGGTTCTCTTCATTATTATTTATTGTTATCTGTAAAAATATCATTGTGCGTATAATTTTGGATATAAATCATGGTTTTAACAATTTTTGTAATTTTGATTTCTAAAGTTATTTAGATATAATCTTTAAAAACCATAAGATGTGGAATTGCTTAAAAAAACAGATTGTTAACGAAATAAACTTTAAAAAGGGAAAATCAGACATAAAATTCTTTCAAATATTTTTTTTCATTTACTTTTTACGCGATAATTTTCTATGCTGAAATAGAAATATAAAAAATCACTCAAATTGAATGTTTGAATAATAAGCATTAAGATTTATATCATAATTAATCTATAGATTATTTTTAACATTTCGTCCCTCATCTATTTATAAATTTCGAAGATATCACAGACAACATGTTTTCATATATTAAAAAATATAAAACCTCTTTATATGTATAAAAAGAAGATATGTCTACTATTTTATTGGAAATTTCTATTTTAAATTCCTTTTACTAAAATTTTAATACCTTTCACAAATATCATAAAAAGGTTTTTTAGCACCTTATGCATGTATTAACGAAATAATTATATTTATAGAAATATGTTTAAATCACAATAAAAAATCATTCCAATTTTATTATAACATTTACTAGCATAATACATAATGCTAAATACAGATTCGTGGCTCTTAAATAAGCAGATGTCATTTTTTTATAAACAGTATATCTTAAAAATTTATGAATATTGCTTATTTTATCTTTAATGCCACGATAAATTATTTGAATGAATTTCGCATTTTTTTTTTATAAAAATTTAGATCAACCTAAATGATTTAGTAGACAAATAATCTAGCACAAAATCATAGTAAAATATGAAAAAGAAATATTTTTGCAAAGATTAAATGTTTTTATTATTTACATAACATAATTTTTGGTAGTTTATACCATCTATAAAGATTATTAGAACTGTATTTTCAATTTTAAAAAATCTCATATATTGTTTAGTTTTATTTTGGCATGATTAACCATAAATATATAAAAAACATAATATAATTTACATATAGATTGGCATAAGAATTTCATGTATCTGCCACTGAATTATATAGTTATTTATTTCGCGTTATTAAAATTTACTGTGTGGTAAAACTAGAAAAATAAATAAGAAAGACATAATTACAATTACTAAGGCAGTAGATATAAAAAATCCTATACAATGCGGCATAAGATTTTTCTTGCAAGGTGTTAATGGTCATAAATAACGAATGTTGGTTTGGGTGGTATTATGAGAATTTTGCAATTCATGAAAAAAGGAAATAATACTTCCTTTGCTACGAAACTATATTTAAAAAGCTATATCATAAATTATAAAATTACACAGCAAAATTCATATATTTTTATTAAATTATTAATTGGTGTTATTTGCGTTAGAGTTCGGGTGTAAAGTCCGGGAATAGGAATCACAGGCACTTTCTTTATATAAAATATAATTCTTTCAACGCATTTTGTTGTTCATATTGTGTATAACCCATTACAAGAATTATGGCATGTGTATAGTCATTTCATGCATTTTATCAGCTGCTTTATTAATAAATGCATCTATAAACACATCTTATATTTTTAGTTTTTTTTTTACTTTTCAATATTTTCCTCATATATAATCTAATATATAAATTGAAATTTTATTTTATTTTATTTTAGTGCAAGTATTATTTTTCAATATATAATTTTTAAAACATTGGATTTTCGATTGATAATTTAATGCTATGAAATAAGTAAAAAAAGATTAAATAATGAGTTTAACGGAGTATAAAACATAGAGAAGACAGAAAATTTGTTCATTATTTTTTTGTTGCAAGCCATTTAAATAAATCCTTACATCTTATTTAATATCATAAGAAATTTCAGAGAAAACAAAGAACTACTACTTTTCGTTTTCCTAAAAAACAATGCAATTAGAATATTATGTGATATCAAAATAATGAATTTAATAATAGAAGTTATAAATTTTTTTTAAAATATATTTTTACGTATATCTGCAAATAAAATTTCAAGAGATAGTTTACTGTTTAAATCTATAATGTACATCGTGAGTAATGCACTAGGTAACACAAAAAATGCAAATCATGGCTTTTATCGCTAGTGATAACGATTGAAAACCTATATAAGCTTACAAAAAAAATCAGAAACCTATAAGCTTTCTGCAACCTTGCATTGGTAACAGTGTTTGTTGCAATTATTTCAGCCAAAAAAAATCATAAACCTGTTTATTGGTCGAAAATTGCTTTATGTGATATTTTGAACCTTAAAATTTCATAGTGGTATATGTTGGATGATATATTACAATAATAGACCATTGACAATGGTTACAATCTGAATAAATACTGATAAACATAGAAAATTATATATTGCAGCGTTTTAAAAAAGCCTAATACATATTCCCAGGTAAATTTAATTGTGTCCTATTTTGGTACAATATTAATGTAGTATCTACGTAAACTGGATACATAAATCGATAGCATCTCTGAATAAAACATCTGAAAAATCATGATTTCAAAAAATAAGCATATATTATTATTCAAACAAACCAATTTATGCATATATTTTATTGTAATACAAGCAATTTTAGAGTTTTTTGAGCATGGAACAAAAACATCTAGAATTTCAACTTGTTAATAATTTTTAGTATTTGAGGCACAAATCTACTAATTTTAGAAAATAAATATTTTTGGTTCTTTTAGATTTATATAAGAACTAAATATGATATTTTCAATTTCACTAAAAAGAACTTGTTAACGTACTTATGCATTGTCTGGTTTCTTTCTTAGATATCTATATTTACTAATTCTATATTATTCAATTACATTGTTGTATAAAGAATAAAAATACAATGATGTCAAAGACCTGGTACAATTTATTTGTTAAAGAAGTCTGTAAATGCAAAAAGTTCAAAGATTTAGGTGACTTTACAGCAAAATCCTTATATTCCCTAAGCATAAAAAAAATGATTGCTCATTTAAAAACACATATAAGTCATCGATATTTTCTCATGGTGATATTATGGGCATTTCAATATCAATAATTTACAAAACGGCAGTTTTTTTCTATTTATAGTGTTGCGATTAAATATAAAGAAGAAAAAATGATTTTCAGCGCAATAGAATATTTGTCGTGATAATAATGGTCAATTTATTATTTTAATGCCAATCCAGGTTTATTGCGCATCTTGTTATATTAAATCATAATAAAAGATTAATAATGTCTTTTTTAAATTGATTTTGGATAAACAGAATATGCATAAACACCAACAGTTTTTTTAAAAAAAATAATTCAAAAAAGTCGTATCATATAGAGTGTTCTATTTCCCCAAAAAATATAGATTTAACTGGAATCAGTTTATAATAAAAATATATCTAAGCACTTAAAGACATCTCGTCTAAAACATAAAAACAGTGTGATAAAAATATTTTAGAGAAATAGTAATACACTTAAGTAATGAAACACAAATATCAATATTATATGGTCATATTTATAATTGTGATTTGAAAAATTATGCCATATCTGATGTTTTATTCTTATGTGTCTATAAATGGTTTATTATGCAAAGAAAAACAAGAAATGCACATGTTTTATATTAGTGTAAAGTAATGCGCTCAAATTTTTTCAATAAAACATTAATATCAAAAGTTTATTTCAATCATATTTTTAGTTTAAAGATTTTGTGAAATTGTAATACGATTTTATTTATTTTTATTAAATAAAGAAGGTAAATTATTAATTATGGCAAAAAAACTATTTTTTGTGTGCTGATAAGCAATATTTTGGTGGCAATTTAGATTTAAAATCAGAATACAATTTATAAAACGTATGCCACGATATATTTTCATATATCAAAATCTAAATTATAAAATTCATTTATAAACTGTCATTAAAGTAGTTCATGGGTCGGTTCTACCAAATAATAATTAATCATTACAACAGATACAAAATTATAAAGCTCTATATAAAAATAATAATAAAAAAATTATTTCTAGATTTATTATTAATCGTGTGTATTTACTGCCATATTTTATAATATTTTGTTTTAATTTTATCTATGTTTAGTATATATATAGCACTGTGTCTATAGAGAAAGAAGATATTTGTACATAAAAGACGGTTTAGATCTCACTTTTGGTATGTTTAATATTTGAGGCTTTTTGTAAGTCTTTTATTTTCTTGATTTTCCTTTGGAAAATCGTTGAAAAATCAGGTAACGAGCCAAGCGATTTTTTTGAATAGCAAAGAAAAAATGACACTATAACGAACCTTTGACTTTATGTGTATTTTTATACTAACAAAAAAGTTATTACAAGAGAATTTTATTGCGCTATACTTGCAAGATCCGTTTAAGTAAGAGATCTCATGTATTTGAGATAAAAAATTCTAAAGTACAACTAAATTTGTTATATATCATATTATTTTTATTAGATGTTTATATAAAATTACATAAAATCTAAAATAAATGAATTAAAAAATAATTACAGCAAGACGATGATTAGCGGTAAATTTATTCTTTAAAAAAATCATAATGAATGAAAAAAGACATATAGAAACAGCCCTGTTTGTACATTTACACGGTTAAAATGGTATAGACTTAAAAAGTTGAGCTTAATTTATTATTGGTTTTTTGATTGGTAAAAAAACAATAATGTCATTTACATAATTCTTGTTATAAAAATATGATATGACAAACTACAAGCAAAAATTGTAGATTTTTATGCCATTTATAACTATTTTACTTGATGAATGTTAATGATACTCGAGAGTGATTCGACTTAGATAAAAGAATTTTAAAATACACTCTTAAATTAGGTATTAAAAATAATAAAATAAAATTTATCGCAATAAATACTATTATGTGTAGATTTTTGATGAATAAAAGAATTTTTGAGTCGATCAGCAATATATATGATTATAAAAAAACACACGTAAATTTTCATTAAATTTCGTACGCAATAATATCATGATTCGTTTTATAATTATACTTCGTTTTATATTTTAAAATTAAGAATATTAATTGACTAAAATATAAAAAAATAGGGCGAAAGAAATTTCTGTAGATTTAATAATTTATTAAAAAAAAGAAGGTTTATTTCTGTTAGATATACGTAACTGGAGCAGATCAAGATTCTATATTTACATAAAAATATTACATGATCAAAAAAAAATATCTAATTAATTTTTTTTATTCCAGATAATACATAAAAAATGTATTACGATGCTAGAGCACTCATTTTTACAATGTAATAAGTGCAAACATATGAAAACAGTTCATTCATAAGAGTTAAAAAATGAATTGCTTTTTAAATGATTTGTATTGGTTTCTACGATTCAAAGATAACTTTTAGGTACTAAGAACAAAAAAATACGATCTTTGTTGTATTTCAAGGTGCTCATGTATCAAAAATGCCTTTTTTATGTACAACTTTACTTCTTTACATAATTTCTTATTATAAAAACAACACTTCACATTTAAATTATAATAATATATCATAAAAAATACAATTTAGATTTTTTTTAGCAAGGATAATCTTTGAGTAAATTTAAATTGTTTGTTTTGTATAATATACACTAATTTTATAAAATATTTATTTTTTAATTTTGAATATACAAAAAATTATAATTTCGACGAAGGTAATACAACCTGAGAAAATAAAATAATGAAAATTAATTTAGTCATGATTTAAAACCTAGACTGTTTTTCAGTAATTCTAAAAAGTAAATAGTAGAATTCTTATATGGTCAAAAATATGTATAAAAGCCATAAAGTTTTAAAATTTGGTTTTACTCTCTATTTTAGCCTCATATAGAATTTAATTAAAATTTAAGTATCAAAATAAAAATTCATCATATTTTTTGGGTTCATTTTAGAATTAGTATCTTATATTTTTAAAAGCACAGATCGAATCATTATATTTGAGCACATCATACCAGTACTCTCTGCCGTATTCTCTCTCTAACATTTTTATTGATATCGCTTTATCTATAAAATTACAGTTCAAGGCTTTTATCAATACTTTAGTATATAATTCATCGATTTTTTATGGATTTCAATCAGTTGGGTAAAATCTAGTTTTTAAGTAATAAAATTAATCATTATACTAGATATTGTGTACATTCTGTCTCAAGCTGTAAAATAATAATAATTTAGATCCTATTATATCATAGAGTATTGGTTTCATTTTTTTGACGATTTATATTTTATGGGCATAAAATTTATCAGATTCGTCACAATTTATGTATTCACTCATATTAGAGTATTTACAAAATCATAATATCTATCACTAAGTACCTGCAGATTTTCTTGAATTTTTAACAGTGAATTTTTATGCTAGATCATTGAAGAGCCATCTTAATATCACTTTGCACCTCTTTAGTATTTATAGAATAGATTTTTCTCCAATGGCTTGCCATATGAGAAACTGCTATAAAATATATATTTCAGTTAGAGCATATGATTAAAAAGTAAAAATACGATACTATCTTAATATAGCAAATTAAAGCTAATTTTATGTATTTTTTTTTGCGTAATGTAACTACATTTGGTGAGTTAAATATCATGCGTTAAAGATTTTTTTATGTAGAGATATATATTTAAGTTGCTTTATTCACACATTTTTTGCTTCTGATATAGCTCTTTTATTCTCTCACCTCATATTTTTACTAACCGTCTATATATTTGTTGATCGCAGATGAGTTCGTCGCAGCACTTCTTCCATTTTCATTTTGTCTACTAGGCGATTATCTTTTTTTTGCTGATGAGAATTTTTGTAACATCAGCAGTATTCTTTATTCTAAATCATATTTTTTTACATATTAAAGTCCAGGTTCTCTTTTTTTTTTCATTGCACCTCTCTTTTCTAATGAATGAGATTTTATATGAGCACTCTAATTATGCAAATCACAATTTTATCATAGAATCCAAATTTATTTTTGTAATATATCATTTATATAATGCAGCAATATTCCATATACATTAATTAACTATTTTAAAATTTTCTTGTCCGGTTTTACATAAAATTTGTACTCCTTCTAGTATTCCGCTTCTCTTTTATTTCAAGGTTTCGGTTATATAACGTAGTTACAGTTATCAGATACTAAAATATATATTTTATAACATCTATATATAATAATAGTGCTGTTACCGTGTATTTATTTTATTTGTTGCTGATTTTTCTATTTTATTTACTATTCGAATGTTTTCAATGAACTGAGCTGCTATATATGACATCATTCATTTTTACTGTCTTATTTTGCTGTGATATATGCACATTTAGATTAGTGAATGGTTAGTATCGAACAAATTTTTTTCTTTTTTATGTTTAATCTCTAAATTTCGATTTAATATTCAAATTTTTGGATAACTACAAAATCTAAAAACAAGTGTTGATAAATTTGCACGCTGGAGAATTCATAACAATTTTTTTCAGATATATTTCTAAGTTTTTTAGATTTGGCCATAAATCCCGGTTATTTCTGCATTTAGAGATAAATTCTAATGCTAATTTCATTGGATGCTGAAGTTTTATGCAACAAAAATTTTTCATGTGAAATTATTTACATTCATTATATATGACATTACCTTTAAAACAATTTGTTTTTGTACTTGATTTTTACCGAAACGTTTACATGAGTCTTTCCTTAGCGCCTTATATCGTTCTTAATGTTCTGAGTTAATATTCAATTTACAAACTTTGTAAATTAATACTAATTCTGGGATAATTGACAGTGCTGTTTTTTGATTACAAAAAATTTACAAGAATAGATGCAATAGATAAAGTTATCGATTCATTCGCATTATCTTTTATAAAAATCTATTTTGTAATCCTCTAATAATAACATTCCTTTCTTATTTTTTTAGATATGGAAAATTATAAAGGTTAAATTTTCATTGTCTTTATACAGTATTTACAAATTTCGACTCGTTCTAGAACTTTTAAGTTCTGTAATGAATATAGAATATCAAAGATTTGGGTTTTAAAAATAGTTATAACACCACAAAGAATTTCTTATGTGCTTTTGTGCAGATATATATAAATTTATTGTTTGGACCTTTTTTGTCCTAAATTTGCACCAAATAATGTTATAGATTTTTTTCGGCTTATATCACAATGTGGGCTATTTTTGGGATATAAAATATTTATGTTAGATTCAAATCGCAAACTTTTCATTGTAAATTTTTTTCTTATGAAATGTTGCTCCATAAATCCGTAGAAATTTCTTATTTTTATGCTTATTATTCCGCCAAGCTTGTATTACTTTTATTTAGGATATCTTTTGCAGTTATTACCTCTTTTGTGGACTTTCATACGAATTTTGTTTTTTATATGATTTGTACGTTATTACATAGGCTTCTGATCATCGATATGCTTTAATGGATCTCCTCTTTTGACAGTGGTGAAGTGTTAAATATCTTGATCTGGCTTGCCAACTTATATTCATGGCTCTATAGGCAGCTTGCTGTATCTTTACCATATCTTCCATGATTTTGGTTAGATTTCCAAAAAAAGAGCAAACTAAGTGTTAAGTTTTCTCTGAGTCATTTCTTGATTTTTTATGTAAAGTTGTTATATATTGTCAGAATTATATTTATTTCATGACCTCGATTATTTTTTCTGATTAGCTTTTGTACATTTTTAAAAGTCTATGCAATTTGTAAAAGTATATAGATTTAGTTTTTATTTGCTACTTTTCTCTTTGCGTTTCTACTTAGTTTTTTATGTTCTTGTTGTTATTCTTTAGATCATTCGATGATGTGAAATTTAGCATGGATAGCCTAATTTACAATTAAAAAATAATTGGGCGCTTAAAAACTCTTGCCGTTATAACCTCGGAATATTTATGAGAATCTTAATATTTTGACGCGATTTTTATGAATAAATATGTATTATCTCTAGGTGATAAAGTTGCTGATTGCTCTGTGTGTATAGATAACCAATATATTATTTTGTGTGCTTTCGCGTTTTTTTTCACTAGAATTTAGCAGAAAATTTTTGCATCTTAATTTGCATTTCTTTGTTTCGCATATAAAGTGTTTTTACCGAATAAATAATTATGTTTTAATCTATCATGTCTATCAAATAAAATAATAGATTTATTTGACTTTAGAGCCCATGATTTTGGTGGTATTAAAATTTTTAAATTTATAAAGTTTATGATTTAAAAAAATTTCTTCGTTTATATGGACGTTATGCTTATTTTTCGGATAAATTTTATTAATGAAACATAACACATGTTTATTTATACTACAATATATACGAATTTAAATTAAATGATACGTTGAAGACCATTTATGATGCGTTTTTATACGACTTTTATTGAAAATTTAATTTTAATGTATTTCGAGTTTTTCTATACTAAGTGCAAATAATAAATCGTTTATAGTCTTAATAATCTTGAGATGCATTTTGTTACTATTCGCTGCTTTATTAAATAAAAAATTTATTTATCACATGTCGAATTGTGATTTTTGGGCGATTTCATCCCCAAAAGAATTGTTCTTTTAATTTTTTTTTTAAATTAGAATAATTCACAGTAGTTGATAGAATTTGTAACTTATTAACATATAATCTAAAAATACAGCGTATTATTTTCAAGATGAAATATTATCTTGTATTTTTTTCAAATTTCCAAAAAAAAGAAATTTTAAATGCATTCACTTGAATATAAATTTTCAGCAACATCAACATTATTTTAGAACAAATTTTTATTGTAAGCCTTCTTTAAGGTAATGCACACATCTGAACAACTATTCTTTACGTGTCTCATGTTTCAAATACAATCTAAATATATTTTGTGTTTCTTGAACGATTTAATATTCTCTGACTTAAACATCAATCTATTTAAATATCAGTGTCTTAATATTTAAACCCCCAAAATAAAATTGTGATTCAATAAGAACGATTTCTTATTTCATGAAATTACTTGTACTTATAATTTATTTACATAAGTCCAGACTTTTCTAGAAATATACTATACGAAAAAATAAATTTTTTAGATTTTGTTTATATATTCCTAATTAATACAAAGGTTATCTTCTTGAATGTATAATCCATAAATTGGTAATTCTCTATAATATTTCACTTCTTATTTTTTCTCTTTCATAAAAAATGCTCTTTAACATACTTCATTTTCTTATGTGTAATATAACACAGAGTATGAATTTTTTCATGAAAATTAGTTTACAACATACACTTTGTAACAGCAAAACATCATTTTTTAAGCGATTAAATATATATGAGTTCTAAAGGCTCTATTGACATATTATTATCTAAATTTATATTTTTTGTATACGTACTACATATTTTCCGTCGGCCCATAATTAAAATTTAATGATTTTTTTTTTCGGCTTTTACCATTATTCTTTAAAATACGATAATCGCGAAAAAATATTTTTCTTATTTTATTTTGAACAAAAAATAATCAACTGAAATCGGTTTATGTATTTAATTACATTCAGAAATCTATTTATGGTATTTTCTTGATTTTTATTATATTTATTTCTTTTAAACTTCTTGTTTGTTTGTAAATTTTAATTTTTCTAAATATAAATGTCTTCTTCAATATTTTTGTTGCCTTTTAATTACTTTAATTGTTAATTCTTATTTGTTCATCTATATTGCACAATATAAATAGTTTCGACTATTTGATCAATATATATTTCTTCCAAAAAAGACCATATTTGTATGTTTTTCTGTTAAGTTATTTGAAACAGGTCAGAAATTTTATTTAAAAAAAAATTAAACAGGCTAATTATTATCAGTAAAACTGATTATATAAATTAAATTTTTTCCTTAAAATCTTCTGATTTTCTTGACAAAAGTAGTCACAGTAGAAATTGATTTAGCTTCTAGTAATAAAGTATACATACACAATTTTTTTTATTGAAAATAAGACCAGACATCGAAATAAAATTGAAATAACTCCCTTATTTTTATTTGATACATATTTACACATAAAAATGCAGCCGTTGATTATATTGCACAAATTTCATTCCAAAAATCATCTAGAAAAAGGTAAAACTGGAAATTATCTTTAAAACCTAAGCACAAGAATTCAAAACCTTTTTTCTAAATCATATGATATATTTTTATTATTTGAAACTGATTCTAATATAATTTAGTATAGAAAAATCGATACATAAATATTAAAATAGAAATCGAAAAGATCGATATATCTATCAAATAGATGACTATTGAGCTCTATTTTTAGCTGTTTATAGTGTCTATCGTATTTTCTATAATTTTAGAAAGCGATGAATTGTAATTTATTTAATAAGGTTTAAACTGCAAACACCGCCAAATATCACATCGTTGTGGTGTAACCCTAATAATATAAAAATATTGATGACAAAGTAGTGTGGAAATTTTTATGGGATAAAACGTTTAAAGATCTATAATACTAAATATTTGTCGTATAGGCTGAAGGTGAATACTTTTTTAAAGCTAAAACATAATCTTCTGCAAAATTATTTGGCTTGTAATTTTATTTTACACATTCGTGCTAGTATAATACTTATCTGTATTTTGATGAAAATTAACAGGTTGAATACTATCATGCATAATGTCTTTGTTATCGAATTATTTTAATTCTTTTTCGAAACGAAATGTCTTTTATTTAGGTAATTGATAGGTTACTAAGAATGTATTTAAACGGTAAATAATTTGTAGTCGCTTTTATTATCAGAAGTTCAGTTTACATATGCAATTAAACTTGATGTCTCATCATTTTTACATATCTGATGCTAATCAAAATACATCTTATCAATTTTAAATGAAGAAATAAATTATTGTAGAATCATTTATTTTACAGCTATAATTAAAATTGTAAAACTTGAGCACGTACTTTTTTAAAAAATAATTCTTTGAATATGATGTTTTTTTCTTTAATTTTAGACACAGAAAAATTAATATCTTCTATTCTAGATCTATTTTCTTTCTTTTATAAAACCTCCACATCTAATTACTTAGCTGATTCTAGTGTTAACCTAGCAAAACGTTTATCTTTCTGTATGCCTTATCAATGCCATTTTTGATATTAAATATATGTAAGTTAGAATTATCTGGAATATCTAGTATACGGGAATCCATTGAGAACATACTGCGATTATTTTTAAATTTTCCAAGTATCTTTATTGCTCAAGTGAATTTATTCTGGTTAATTATTTCTAAAGCAATTGCGTAAAAAATGGAAATATTCGGTTATGCATAAATTTCTGATCTTTTTGTTGATGATCTATTATTTATAAAATTTATGCCAATAAG
This sequence comes from Rhyacophila brunnea, assembly GCF_057557595.1. NCBI lineage: Eukaryota > Metazoa > Arthropoda > Insecta > Trichoptera > Rhyacophilidae > Rhyacophila > Rhyacophila brunnea. Next base: position 256,621 of record NW_028232835.1, read on the forward strand.
TATTATTAACAAATAATTATAATCAAGATGGATGAAAGGATCGAATCATCTAATTAAAATATCCAAAAATAAAACTACATAAATTCAAACCTTTAATAAAAAAAGGAACTAAATACAAAAAAATTAATTTTTACCATCGAAAAAGTCTCAATTTTTATAAAATATACAAATCACATAAATATCAATAAAACCGTTTGTTATATTAGAACATAGCAGGAAAATCATTAAATATAGGATTGATTACAGGAATATTACCGATTTGATTTTTAATTTTCTAAAGAAAATAAAATTGTATTATATTTCGGTTAAATCACCCACTCCCAATTATAAAAATAACAATGATATCATGTATGTTTAGAGGTTAAAAATTGGATATTAAACAAAAATACATAAAAATATTTTTTTTTCGCAATAAAAATCATATCTTACTATGTAATTGTTATTTTATCCCAATTTCTACAGAAGAAAATAAACATATCAATACTTTAAAACGTTTAGAGCATTCTGACTGAAAAAATAATTTAATGTACGATGTTTTATACTGCATCGTTACGATTTGATAAATTAAAATGATTTTTGATTTGAAAATCAACCAAGGATCGTAAGTAAATTGCGGCAACTTTCTTATTTTACCAAAAAGTAATATAAAGGCCAGGAAAAAAAATATAATTCAAATAATTTATAAATTCCTTACATTTTTAACCTAATATCATGATATTTTCTAAACTGAAAATAGATAGATCAGTATAACAATACTTATTTGGCAATAAATTAGACCTTATCTTTTTACTTTTCTAAAGTCCATAATTGTTTTAGTATGTGGTGATTCACATATATTTCTATATTAATCTCTTAATTATTTATAAATATACATATAAACTACGTCATTATATTTAAAAGCTGGTTTCACTTTCGAGCTCATGTTTTATCAAGAAAAAATTTTCTTTTGTTGATTTACTAAATATTTCGAATGTATTTGAATAAAAAATTTTTGATGTTAAAAATTATACGATATTATTCTTGCAACAAATTCTTTTCTGTATAGCTTCGAGTGCATTTCAACTTTTTAATGAAATCTTAATGCCTAATTAAATCCACATTGACTATTTAGTTTTTGCAATTATATAATCAAAATGTTTATTTATCAAACATGATGATCTATAAGGATCGAATTCGTTTTATTGTATTTTGGTTATGTCTTTATTTTTAGGTGTATGGAAAAATTAAAATATAATAAATTCATCTTATTTGATTCATTATATTTTTATAACAGAAAAAAATTGATTAATAAGGACATTATTTATAAAAATTAGAATAATTCCGGAGAAAACTAAACTTAAATAATAGGTAAATCAGAATCTAGGAATAAAAACCAAAGAAAATTATTTTAATTATATGATACTTTTTACATATTAGATTTATTTTAGGTTATAAAGAAAAAAATGTGAAAAATACAAAAAATAACAATAATAAACAGAACCTACGCGAATAATTGTGCTTACAGCTTGCCTTTATCACATGCAATAATGCGCAAGTTTACGACGGTTATCTTCAATTTGTTCGAAACTGCATTATGAAGTAAGCCTAGAAAGATCAAAAAATTTAAGAGTATTACAGCTTTATTCTATAAACATTAAAAGTATGCCGACCCGCAAAAAAAGTTCCTTAAAGCCTTCATGATATCTATAACTATAATATAATCTTGACTCTGCTTAAAAAAAACGAAAAATGATCGTACAAATAATGACGGGAATAAATTGAGTCTGTAATATATATTAAATTGAAACAAAACGCTGAAAACTATTCACCAAGGATAAAGACCATATAAGATTAAGCTATTGAAATAACTTGATGCCTAAAATTTTTCATTTATAGGTGTACTGACGTGCTTGATAATTATAGATATTAGAAATTTATAAAGAAAATTGAATGATCAAATTCTAAATTAAAAGCATGAAAAGTGATGGTATGAAGAAGGCAGCTAATGTGGGTATTTCTGCTACAAACCAAAAAAAAATCTAAGAGATAATAGTAGAATTATAAATCTTTGTTTCAAATGCTGCCAGGTATTGTCATCTAATACAGCTCCAAAATGATTTAAATATCTTATAATAAAGGATAAAAAATAAATAAAGTCTAGACAAAAACACAATGCCAATAAATCACAAATTTATAACTCTGAATCTAAAGAAAGAAACAAAGTTTTTGGAAGAGGAGACATAGAAATTACACAAAGAAAAAAATTTAGAAAGAAAGAAGCTCCCTGGGTAAAAATGATACACCAATATAATAAGAATATAAGCAAAAGAAACACATTTAAAAAGTAACAGTTCATATCAAAGTCTACAGAATTTAATTTTAACGGCGTATAAAAAATACGGGAAAATAGACAATAATGCTGGTAAAGAAAAAGCTATAAAATTGCGGACAAATATGTTATACTAAAGCAAAATATGTAAACTAAAATGCCTAACTATGCAAAATATTTTAAAAAGCACACTTAAGTGTTCTTTTTATGCTTAGAAGAATACTTTCTGATATTGGATATCTACCAGAAAGCTCCAGGATACGATGTAATATACAATAATCTACGTATATAACACATAGCTACACTCAATATTAGATGAGAAGTCAAATTGTATGCCTGTAAAATAAATAGGTTTAAAATCGATTATATCCTGACATTTAATACCACAAATCATGTAAGAAGTTATAAATGGATTGAATATATATACCTATGGCATATTTTTAAAAATGAGAAAGTTGGCAATCAAGTAATTTTATAGGAATTACAGAACGAAGTCAGATTCTGAAACCTATTATCAGAAAACTAACATAGAAAGATCAGAAGAGTGCATTAGGGTAAATAAAAGGCAATGATAAACGTTTCTAGCAAAGGTTAACACAATATCAATTTACAGATAACACGATTCTCAGTAAAAGCAACTGATATAATAGACCTTGTGTACATTTTTAACTGCTTAAAAATAATAGCATACATTTTACTAATTATGATAAAAGGATATACCTCTAATATTTTAAGATAAAGAGATATATAATTGGACCTAAAAAAGGAACTTTTAAGGATATATATTATATATACCATATATACTACTGTTTTTACTATTATAGGAAGCACTTAGCCGCTCTTAAATATAACAATCCCATATATACCATCATGATTAGACAAGAAGGCAATTACAACAATTTATTCCCTTTCAATTGTATATTTATTAATTTTGAAATAGACGATCAATAAATATATTTATATTCAATGAAGCAATGCATATTTTTCAAATGCATAGGATTTTTTAAAATATGCGAAAAAATTGCCATTACGCTATAAATTGCATAGATTTTGAGTTTTTCGAATTAGAAAGTATATATATAAATATAAATAACTATAAGAATCTAATCAGGGAAAGAAATCGGAAATTACTTATAAAACTAAATATTGAAATAGGTAGGCAGCCTGTGCTAACATAAATGAATGAATATAATTATTTTATAGTCATAAATGTGAATGTAGGAATACTAATAAACTGCTACGTGGGTTTACTAAAGCTAGAGCCAATGACTTTTAGAAAGCTATAAAATGACATCAGGCACTATTAAAAATAATTAAAATAGATTAGAAACCAATCAATAAAATGAAACAAATTCTAAAAGAAATGAATGGAATTTGGTCTTGAATATGTAGAATTCAATCCGAAAAGATCCTCTTCAAGCTTTTTAATCACAATACTGCGATATACGGTCAGCTTCAAAAAAAGTCCAATGATATAATTTGAATATAATAACACGAATCACCAGGCCTCTTTAATAAAATTACTACAGAAAAATACATTCTATAAAATTCGATATTTAAGATCTCTAATATAAGTTCAAAGAGAGTATTTGCACAAACAAATCCTTAAAATTTCATCGAAAACTCCTCAATGTCATATGTAGATAATGCTTAAAACATTATGATAAAAAAAAAATGGCTCAAAATTATTACTTAAGACTCATTCAGCATTTAGGCCTGTTATATTTATAAGTGAAACAGCGTCTAGAAGGGAGGATGAATATTTATCTGAGTCAAAATTCTTTTAAAACAGTAGATCACTTGGAAAGCAAATGCTAAAATAATTGATCATGATACTACACGAATACCGGCAAACTAATAAGATAAATTACTTTTATGTTACTATTAAGTGATATATTATGCCAAGAGGATCAAGAGATCACCTGTACAAGAAAAAATGTAAAATAAATTAGCTTAAATCAAAATAAATATGATAATAAAGTTAGACAGTATAGTATTGCAGGAAAGACTTTGTATATTCATATACGAAAAGAATATAAATATTAAACTATGATAGAAACAGGCGTGACCACTATCGGCAATATTAAAATAGTTTAGAACGAAAAACTGGTTAAGTATTGTCTGTTAGCAAAAATTTGTCCTATATGTACAAATATTTTCACATATTTTATAACTACGGGATGTGTGGTAACACAATACCATAAAATATACCTGACAGGATTGTAGGTCACGAACCAGGACGAGGCATAAATATCAACCTTGAGATTGTGAAAGAATCTTGAATTAATAGAAATCACCAAGAGAAAAAGTATCGAAGAAAAAATTGATCAGAAGAAACTTTAAGTATATATACTATGTGCGCACGAGAAACTCAACAGTTGTGCACGAGAACAAAAACTATAATTATATACATATATTTACCCCGACAAAAAAATCTCAAATCGTCACATGTTTTAAGTCTTATAAATCTCTATTTTTCGGATTTTCACATTATATATACGATGCCTCATCCCATTATTGAAGAATAAAAAATCACGAGATAGTCGTACATGAATATTTACTTAGATCTGTAAATATATTGCTGAAAATAAAGTACTTTGATGTTTTGTATGTATATATTATGGAAAAATTATATTTTTGCGTTGTAGTTAATATTCTTGGTTTTTATAATGCATTTACGTTAAAGGAGAATGAACCTTTTGATTTTTTTCTTTAAGTAAAAATAGAATTTACATACTTTGATTATAAATAAACAAACTAATTCATCTTTTTAAATCATAAATTATGAGTTTTAATATGATTTACAGCATTATAAAATATTTTTGAAGATTCAGCTCATAACTTCTTCATAAAAATTGTATTTTTCTATGTTATTGAACATTTCAGCCTTAATTTTATTTAATTAGATTCTAAACGATCGATTTTTTTATACTTATATACCAAAGATACGCAAAAAAAAATCATTATTTTACTTCCAAGCCCTAGAATACTTTATAGATTAATTTTTGCGCATTTAAGACTTAGCGGTTCATGTAATATTATTGATGCTATATTCTGTTTATTTAACTTATTATTTTATATTTACCCCTTATTTAACAACACTAGCTTTTTGCCAATATTCTTAGGTAAATTCCTGTAAAATTATTTTAAAATGTATTATATGATTTTTGGAGTACTTAAATCGCTATATATAATTGTTAATTTACTTTTATATTGTCTTATATATAACAATCATAATTTATAAGATTCAATATGCAATTTATTTAATCTTTTTTCATATAAAATTTTATTTCATATACGATGGACTGCTGTATGAGCATGGGTTTTAATACAACAAAAATTTTCTTCACAGTAAATTATCTATGAAATTAAAAAAAGAACAATCTATTATTATAATTACGCTCAAAGCTGATAATATCTACTCAAAAAAATTATAGATTTTTAATGGCGTAAAAATTTTTTATGAATAAGGCGCGCTTTTTGAAAATTTAGAGGCCATAATTACTGTAATACTTTGCAACATATTCGAATATACCAACGTTGAAATCTTATTTTGAACATATTTTGGTATAAAAATGATTTCATATTGTGTCTTCTCGTTAACTCTTCTAGTTTAGCATTTAAAATGCGCATATATTGTCTGAAAAAAAAAATTGAATTAGACAATCGGTAAATTGCGCATATATAATTTTAATACAAAAACATAGCCGGGTTGTGATAATAAAAAGTAAAATGAAGTTAATTTGATTTCTTTATAGATACTGCTTATATATAAACCGATGGAATAAAATGCAGATCATAATGGTAAATCATACCGAAAAATTATACAGTTTGAGTAATTTCTGTAATATTTGATGTTTTTTTGTAAATCACGTGATTTTTTGCGTATTTAGTGTTAAAATAACCTGAAGTGAATAATTTCGCGTTCAAATTCGACGTATTATATCTTTTTTTTTGGCTGATAAAAAGAGAAAACTATAAATTCTTCCCCTATGATTCTATTGTTATTTTCATGGCAACATTTATTAACATATTCTGCGTATAATGCATTTATAGCATTTTTAAAAACGAATTTAAACTTTATGCTACAAGAATTATGTTGCTTAAAATATTATTACGCAAAAAATATTAAATTAAATCATGTCAAAAGTATATATCGTAGATATATTCGCGTGAATCAAGTGCCATAGAGTCTATAACTTTGACATTGAGATTATGTACAAATTAAAACCAAACTAATCACCTATTTAATATTGCATTATAATAGATGTTGAATATAACATTTGATATTATAAAATGCTGCTTTGAAGCACAAATTGTCATTCTTTGACAAATCGTTCCTCGTTTTTTGACTAAGAATATTAATTTAGTTGTTGCATCAATTAAAATATTGAAGATGCATTTTTTCCATAACATACTTCTATTATGATTGTGATAATGCATTTGAGATATATTTAACATATATTTTTATTTGATTTTTATAAAATAAGATATTTTTTACCTTAACCAATAGAATGTTAAAACAAGCAATAAAATTTATTTTTATATCATAATAATTTGATAGCAAGCTCGGTTGGACTTTATGACCAATTCTTTCCCCCTACTAATATAATCACTATAATAAAAAAAATATTTCTAAAATCTACAAACGTATCTTTTGTTAAAATCGATGTTTTTACATGTACAATATGCCACCATACTATGTCTATTTTTTTATACTGTAGTTATTGAATGTGTTAAAAAATCTTATTTGATGTTAAAAGATGTTATTATATGTCTAATCTTTTGATGTTTGCGGTAGTAGTCTCTATAGGATTTTACATGGTAAACTTTCTACTGAAGCTCAATCTATCTAGTATTATGGTTTCGCAATATAAACAAGCGTTTTCAGCACGAATTTACAATATTGGGCGCATTTTATATTCAAAATCGAGGAAGATGCTGTAGTAAAAATAAACAATCGTGATCTTGTGCAATAATTTTTTTTTGGACCGTATTGACATAAATCCTAGTCTCATTAGTGTATCAATATTACCAAAGATCAACTTTCCCATTAAAAACTAGAAAAAGTGAATTCCAATAATATTTTTTGATATTAAATTCTATTAGAGATATTTTTTTTAGAAATATGAGTCGAATACGTAAAATATATTATGAGTTTGCTTTTGAAAAAACGAATTACTCAATTATTGCTAAAAGAATCAAACGTTAAATATTTAAAAATACAACATGGAGTTTTAAAATATCCCTATAATTATTTCATATCGCAAATCGCACATAACAGATCGAAAGAGGCTTTTCATCTGGGAATATCTTTTTGGTATACTTAAAAGTTTAAATTGCAATCTGTTGTATATCAATATTATTAAAGAAGGTTTTTGTATAATATCGTGTTTGGATCAAATTTTTATTTATTTTTATAGCGTAAAGTCCATTAAAAATTAAAACACTCTTTTAATAACAACCCATTAAATTGACTATTTCTTCTTTCTATGCTTCTCATGATCTATAAAAACTTTAAAAGATAGAAAAATATCATTAAATAATATGTTATGCTACAAATTTTATACTCTATAAGCATGTTAATTAGGATGCATTTAACATACCATTCTAATGGTATTTACATATTTAAAGGATCAAGCCAACATTTTTATAGCCCTACTAGAACTTAAATGTGACTTTTTAATTATCTTTGTAATATAATAAAACCTTTTTTGGGTTCAATCCAATAAACATTTTCGTTTCATTATAATTAACACTACACCGTGGTGTTTGATATCATATTTCGCACCTTGTATATACATAAAACCGCAATTATCTTAATTTTACGTCGTAAATAATATGGCACGATAAATATTAATATTAAATGGCCAAGGATGATATCAGAGTATTCACTGAAACAAGAAAAAATGCCAAATAAATATATAACCCTAAAATGCAAAATTGCCACTTTAAGAAGTTTGTAACGTTTCATCTTTGATATTTCTCTTTTGTGACGTTTAGAAAAAGTTAATTTATAATCTGTGGGTTCTTTGGAAAATTTAGAATTTTTAAAATGTACATTTAGTTCAAAGAAATTTATTGGGGCACAAAAAAGAACAGTTTATGCCCAATTTTAATCTTCATAATTTTCATAATTTTCACGATTTTTGTAAATTTTTAAATGCCATTATAAGCTTATTTTGATCTAAATATTTTATCTTTTAGTGAAAATATATATTCGTGGTGTCGAATATACACAAAATATGCTTCTTATAACTAAATGGTATGAGACGGTAATACTCATATCAATTTACGCATACTATATATCAAAAATATTTTGTTTTATGAATATCCGAACGTTTTTTCACCTAAAAAGTATAAATATAGTTTTTAAAGAAATGCCGTACTTCATATGAGAAATTTATACAGATCTAAAATTTAAAATAGAAAATTTTGATAGCAAAAAAAAAAGATATTGAAATATTTCAATCAATATCTATACAAACGAGAAATCCGAATTTGCTATTAACACTAACAGGTATATAAAGATTTAATTTGGAATTTAAAGGATGTTATAGAGTAATTATTTTTTAAAATTAGAAAATCTTAAGGCTTAGTATGAATCAGATTTAAAGCAATTTTTTTGTAAATATTGTTATGAAACAGATCAATTTTTTTTCGAATTAACACAGTGGTAAATATTATTTCTGACACAAAAATCGTTCATCACATGAAATTATTATATCAAGAGGTATATGGGATATACAATTTGCAAGTTCAAAACTATACTAACCCATTTTAAATTATTAATTTATTAAAAAAAATCAAGTAATTTATATAAATGAAGCCTACAATCTATATTTTATTGACTTTTTTTACAACAAAAATATTATTATATGCAAAATAACATACTAAACAACAATAACGATATTTATGTCAGTGGTTTTTGTAAACCCAAGTGATGGATATATTTTTATCGAAGCATAAAGCATCAAGAGACCATTTTTTGCTCTAATATCAAGAGTAAATCTTTTTTATCTAGATTTTCAATCTATAGAATAGTTATTTGTCAATAAAAATTTTATCCACGGTGATCAAGAGTTATTCTTTTTCATCGGCATTTTTAATTAATATTTTAGTTATTTATCAATAACAATTTTATCAACGGTGATCAATATATCATGAATAATAATATGAAGTTGTAAAGATAACAAATAAGCATATGAAGATATTCTTTTAAATGATTTTATTTAAAAAAAAATGATTTATAAAGATTGATAGAAATTTGAGCAATGATTTAATGATATAAACATCGCTGCTAATATTACTTACCGATTAATTTAATTTGTATGTAGAATTTGGCGACTGATTATCATTTCAATCGCAAAAGGAATAAAGGGGTGATAAGTATTTTATAAATTCAATATACCCATAAAAAAACAAAATACAAGAAAAAATAGGAGATTTTGCTGTCAAAAATGATTAATATTAAACCGATCGCTATAAATATTTTCTTATTATTCACCATAATGTTGAAATCACAACCCAAAAAACCATCAGAAGAAACGAGTGAACGAAAAATTCAGACAGAAAAGCAAGAAGACTCATTCGAGGTCGAAGCAGTTGAAGAAGATATATCGAATAGTGAAAAAATTTTATACGAAGCTTATGGATTTATTCATGACAAACTTCCAATAAGCTTCAACAAGTCCGAAAGTATAAATGTGATTAATTTCTTGTATCTTTTGCGAAAAAATAATACTACTCATATAAAATTGCTAAAAATCGTAAGGAACGAAAGTTCAATAGCGTGAAGATTACAGAAAAGTTTTCTAATTTAATAAATAAAAGAATTTATCTTGTGATTGATTGTTTAAAATGTCTTATTTCGGATTACCACCGTCAATGCGCAGACCAAATCGAAAAAAGATTGCTAGCAAATTCTGAAAAGTATGCGTCTTATGATGAACTTTTATGTGCCTTAAAAGAAGATAATACTTTAGGACAAAGAATAGATACCACTTATATGAAAAGCTATGAAAATAAATATTTTGGACCCGATTTTTTTTTTAAAACAGAGCCAAATATTAAAGAAAATGTATGGGATGGGGTTGTTGTTTACCTGAACTATTGTTTGTACTTTAGCGATCAAACAAAAACATTTTTGCCATATAAAATTTTTTTCGATAAAGATGATAATTTTTATTTTCAAGCATGCGTGGATTATCAAAGAATTAAAAAATATATAAATATAGAATCAGATACGGTTGTGAAGTTTATTATGTTGTCTATAAAATATCGTGGTTTTGAATATACAAATTCAGGCAAAGAAAGAATCCTCTTTCTATACTCTAAAGCATATGATCATCCTTGCTATGAAAATAATTTAAATGAACAGGTTTTTTATGTAGGTAGCAAAAATTTAAAAAAAAATAAGGATTCAAATAAAGAATGTTTTTATTCTAAGTATACCATTCGAAGAAAACCAATAGTTTCTTGTTCTGCCGAATGTGCCGGTCATTTATATGATAAAAATGCCATTTCTGATATCTGTGACTTATTGAGAAAAGAAGTTGATAAAGAAAATATAACTACAATAAATAATAAAAATGATGAGCAAGTAAAGGACGGAGAATTAAAGAATCGGGTTTCATATGAGGGACAGAAATATTCGGAGGATGTGGAACAGAACGATGCACACAAAAGGTTCCAGGAAAATGAGCAGAACGAAGTTCAAAAAAATGCGAGTTTTAAAACTTTAGGTAAAGAACAGAACTTTATACAAAAAAAAATTCCGGATGGATCGCAGAACAATGCACAAAAGGAATTGTCATTATTGCAGGAAAATGTATCACAAAGTGGACCAAATAGATTTTCGAAAGAAGATGAAGAAGTATTGACTCTTGAGTCGAACATCAAATCAAAGAATGCTTCACAAGAGGGAATACTAAGAGCAATCTCAGTAATAGCAGTTTTCGTGGTTCTATCAATAAGTATGGTATTTTTAATAATTTATTTACGAAATATTAAAAAACTATAGATATTTTTTTTAATTATTATCATAATAACTAATATTAAAATAAAAAAATATATTTTGATAAAAATTTTTCTTTAACTATGAAAAAGTCCATATTAGCGTAAATATAAAAATGTGAACTTATTGTAAACTAAATAAATTTAAAATACAAAATTAAAATGTGATTGAAAAACTTCACGTTTAAAAAAATAAATATTTTAAGGAATATAGTTAAGAAAATCGACTGGAAAAGTATAGGAACAGACATAAACATTTAGAAAGACAATTAGATCAATAAGAATTGAGGAAAAAACACACAAATAGAAGACCTAAAAAGATTGTGATTGAAAAATTGCTATTAAATCTGTTTTATATTGAAACATAAAGTTTTGCCTAAAAAATATACATATTGAAGGCAAAAGTATAATCATTAAAAAGAAGTAAGATTGATTTTAGCACGATTTTTATATTATTGGTTTCATAAAACAGTACAATAGAAAAATATTATTCTAAAAGATAAAATAGTCTAGAGAGGTATAAATAAAATCGAAAACCATGATATAGAATCAATAAAAATAGTTAAAACCATCTATCTTTGTCCCACATGATGTAAGTATATCTTATGTTTTATATGCGCAAATACCAAGATAAGATATCTTGATACAGTTTTATCATGTAGGTGAATGAAAAAATAAATGATAAAGTGATTGCACTTTTTATTTTATGCTGGTTTCTATTCTATTAAATATTTTCCACCATGGAAATTCGCAATATTGCTTTTATAATTTTTTATCATGGTTTTAGTGATTATGTATGTAGAATAAACAAGATTCAAACTATATTCTAAACTACTTTTTTTTAGAATATATAATTGATTAGATTCTATGAATAAATATCGAGATCATGTGCTTATTTCATTGTTTTTTTCGTGCGAATTCCTCGACTTCTTTTTATATACATATAAATTATGAACTATCTATAAATTATTTTTATAATTATTAATAACTTTTCTTGATGTTCCTATTTATACCAATACCTCGACTTTGCTCTTCACAACTAAGTTCATAGAATCTATATAAATTTGTTTTTATGGAATTACAAAGTTTAGGGTTTTTCTTAGTTTTATGCTTTCTGAAAATATCTCGACTATCACTTCACAATCAAATTTATTGTGCTGTGATCTATGGTACAGTAAATGGTCAACCTGTTTAATAACTATAAATTAATTATAATTTAAATTTGTTTAACGAATTCCAGTTATACTTTTGGGCCATTGAATCGACTATTGGGTATATCTTGATATTATATCCTTTGCTTTAAAGGTTCGGTTCCTCTTGGAATTCTGTTGTGTATTAATATAATATTAAAATTTGAATTATTAAGATTTGATACCACTACACTAAATTAATAGAATAGGTGTATTTTAAATAAATATGACATTATATTTTCGTATACAAATAAATTAAATCTTGTTAAATATTATTTATTAAGCTTTAAAACTTTCTGCTTCGTTGTTTCTTTTAATGAATCCATCTTTTCGTTTTTTATGAGCATCACTTTTCTTATTAATAGCTTGACTCCGAGATTGATGTTCCAAATTAAAAGCCGTAATGCAAAGATTACTTGGATGAATGGAGTCAGCAACTCTTTGATTATTAATTAGCTTCTCACAGCTTTCTACACTTACAGCATAATTTCTACGCGAAACATTTGTGACTTTTCCATTGCGTCCCTTGTATTTTCCAGTTATGACACGTACAGAGTCACCCGAGCAAATAGGAAAAGATCTGAACATGTATTTTTGACGAAGATCTTTCGAAAGCATTGACGACATGCGCGTGTGTCTGTTCTTTTGAGAGGTATCGAAATGTGCTTTTCTACATTTCTTGACTTGTGAGGATACTTTATTTGTGAGCTTCATTAACAAGGGAAAAATTTTAAATATCATATCATGTAAATTTTGAACGAAAGAATTAGAGAAATTTAATTTGAACATTGTTAAGTTAAAACCAAATAAATTTACGCTTAATTAATAGAAAAATACGTGTAGTTTAAAATATTAAACGAGAGAATTAAAGAAATTCAATTTATACATTGTTTAGTTTAAAATCAAATAAACTTACGCTTAATTACCAGAAAAATGCATGTACCAAAAATATTTAACGAAATATGCCATTTAATTGCTGAATTTAAATGTCTTTATACAAAATAATTCATATGGTTTAATATATAGCTCACAGTATTGAGATATATTATATATTCCTTATAAAACATAAATCATCAATACCTTAAGAATTTTTCATAAATAGTGCTTTTAAAATTTTAAATGTTTTATTTGTTTAAATACGATTTCTTATAATTGCTTAGAGCCTTTAAAAATGTTTTAAAAAATACATAAAATATAAACCTTACTGACAAAGAGATGAAAAGTTGTGATCTGCGCCTTTGTTTTATCCATAATTTTATCGACAACTGTATGTAATTTGCGTTTAAACCAACTTTGATTTCATTAAGAAAGTATACAATACAAAAATATAAATTTATTATTCTTACGGTTATCACGATATGTTTAAATTATAAGTTTAACCAAATAATAAGAAAGATGTGTTATGTTTATATAAACTGGATTTAACTTATCTGTAAACTTGTATTGAAAACCTTTTTGTTAAAGAAATATTGCATCGGGGTCAAATATGTATCTAATTAAACTAAAACAATTTTTGTGTTTCCAAAATTATAACTCTATCCACAAAACCAATTTTTGTTAAACATCGCAAATAAAAGAAATTATAATACTGTAGCACAGAATTTTAACCTTTAAAATCTTGATAGGGTGGACGATTCCACTTCTCACCAACCTCATGGAAGATAAAGGCAGAAAAATACTGGAATTTTTAATCCATCATAATTTTCAATATAAAATCATAATATAAATCCAAAGATTGTATATATTTTTACCATTTAAAATAAAATAAAAAATTAATGGCTACTGATAATGCTTCGGAAATATTTTAAGTACGTAAATCTATATAAAAACATACATAAAACATATGGTGAAAAAAGATACCAATCGCTTCTTTATTTCATGTGATAAAAAACTGATTTTTTGTAATTTTGCAGAACATAAGATATATAAATTTGTGATATGTAATATTGAAAGCAATAAATTTATATGAAATAGATAACTAAAGAAATTATACATTGAAATAATGTGTTTATGTTGATTTTATGAGGATTTTTAACTAGCGATAACTTTTAAGAGTTGATTTGATACCGAAATTTCAGTGTTTTCATATTTTAATCGCAGGTTATGTATTTTGGTTTTCATGAGAATAGAAATGCATTATTAACACGTAATTTATTATAAGTTAGTTTCTAAATCTAAAAAATATCATCGTATTAAGCTTGTTTTTTTTATATTTTATAATGACAGAAAAATTTTAATTATTTCTAAATATCTTTAAAATTTTCTTAAATACAGATAAAAACACGATACGCATTTTTATACGATAAAATTTATATGTTGTCGACCTTATATCGATACCCCTAAAATGTTTTTACAACATTTCATATGAGATCTAAATTTCTGTCAATTATACAGGCTTCTTAAATGATTATGAAATAAATATATATTGCGCATTATTGGCGTTAATCTTTTACATCAACTCATAGTGGTTAAGTTATAAATTTTAACAGAAAGTAAAACGCGAAGTAAAGAAAAATTAAGCATATAATTTCATAAAGCCAGAATGAATATAACCATAAGCTTATATATTTTTATGTTGTTTTGGGGTCTTTCTGTTCTATATAGAATTTAATTTAGTTTTCTAAAATCAAATATATTATTTGAAAATATTTATAGACCAAGCTTAATTCATCGACAGAAAACAAATGATATAAATTATCTTTAAGTTACATATCAATCATATATTTTTTTCTATAGAATGCTTATTTATATCATTAAGAGGCTAAATAAAAAAAATTTAACAACTAAAAATAAAACATCTTTTATATTTTAAAGCTATATTTTGTTGTTGTATAGCTGTAACATGTTCTTTTACTGATATTTTAGTGTCTATTTTTTTGATAAATATTATTATGTTTTCTAAAAAATAAGTAGCTTTAAGCTAGAGTTTTTTTTGGATATTAGCATCTCATCGAAACATTTTTTATGTATAGAACTATAATAAATCTATAGACTTGGTAAAAAAATTTTTAAGCTTACAAATACAGAAAAAGTTAAGTGTTTCAGCAAAGTGTTTTGTAAACTAAAAAGTTATGATGCCTTTTCTTGCGAACTAGTATATTTTAACAACTGTATATCAAAAGACTAGATAAAATAAAAAAAAATTACTGAACAGTGTCTAATAACCTCTAAAATTCATTAAAATAGCTGCAGAAATATCAAGTTACAATTTTAAGAAAATTTTTACCGCCAAAAAAGCTACAAAACAAAAATAATTTACAGAACCAACTTGATTATGATTACCCTTTTTGATTAAAAATAAAACATTCTAATAATTGACAAATTTCGCAAAAAAATACAGGAATACCCTAATTTTATAAGTCTACCAATTATAGTTTGTGATGTTTAATAAAAAAAGGCCTTTTTTACAAAAATCGTTCTAAGAATAAAAATAACAAAATGATAATTTTCAACAATCTATGATGTTTTCTGAATATAAAGAGCCTAATATACAAACAATAAAGCATATAGTACATAAAGCAAATATAAATAGAATATAATAGATATAGATTACCTGTTATTAAACATTTATAATAATGCAAAAAATATGAGTAAAAAATAAAATTATATTTATGTTAAAATACCATACTTATGCATATACATCTCGTAAAAAAATACCTTTTTTGTATGACTTTTCTAATTTAATAATTCATCGCTAATATATATCATCTTTACTGCTTTATTTCGCTTGCAATATGTCTTTATTTACTATTAGACAATATTCTATAATATCAACTTGAATGCGGTTTACTTTACCATAAAAAGAACAATAATAGCTTTTAAATCTTTTATTCAGATTAAAAGACACCGTGTTACTTACCTAAACAATAAGCATCTTACATAATGCAAATAGTTTGTATATTCCAAGCACGTAGTAAAGAATAAAAAAAATTATATAACAATAGTCGATTTTACGTATGGTGTTTGGGAAAAAAATATATGAGCGTATTTATAGATTATTATAAGCACTATTTTCATATGATAATACCATTTATACCTTTAATATAGCGGGTTTTTAGTGTAAACAAATTGTCGTATCACTTAAATTAAACATTTATTACTTAATGGTTTGTTTCGAATAATTTCATTAATGCTTAAAACTTGTTATAACTTTAATTCCCATTTTAATGAATATACAATGAAATATACTGATCTTAAAAAGAAGATTTGACATGATTATAGGATTATTTTTTATGTTTAAAAATTATAGAAATCTTCTTTCTTATTTGTTTTGAAATAAATGAAAATTTATTTATGGCATAAATATGTATTTTTTAGTTGGCCTTTTTTTGATTATTCGCAGTTTTGAAATATTATCGATTTTGCATTCTACCTTGATTTTTTAAAAATCATAAAATATTTTATTTGTGGGCTAATAGAAAACCTTCTCATAAATAATATGAACATAAGTATAAAATATATTCATGATGTAATAATTTTTTATTATTATTATAAAACATAACACGGCATTTCTTTTCTTTTAAAATGGTGTATTAGAGTCGTATGCCAATCCAAGAAAACATGATAAAGTCATTTTGTAGCTAAAGGGTGAATATCGAAAAACCAATTAAAATTTAAAATACTTTTTTAAACGTTTAAATACCATGGATTCATAAAAATTAAAGAATTACAAGCACTTTTTTACTTTTATTTTTTTTAGGCATAAGAAATCCATATATACATTTTGTTTGTTTTTGTAATTATGAATTAATTTTAAAACTTATCTTTAATAATTTTTTGTTATCAGAAATATTAATAAAATTACAAATCGAAAAAATGAATTTTTTTTGCTTTTTAATGCAATAAATATATATAAAAATATGTTGTATCATCTTGAAAAATAATAATCGATTTCAAAGGTTTGTAATAAGTTTAGTAGTTCAATAATAAAGGGAATTCATGGGGTATTTAGCTTGGAAAAGATTACAAAATAATTAAATCAAATAGGAAGAAACATTTTTAGCATATAATTCTAAAAATAATGTACGATGATGAGCTAAGTTTTAATTTAAATCATGTAAAAAAACACGCACAGTAAATTATATATCATTTTTTCACTTTTATAATAAAGTGCAGATGGTTTAAAATGTTATACTTTAATTCTTTATTTATGGGTTAATTTTCTTTTAATCAATATAGATATTGTCAGCATATAAAATGTTCTTAATAATAATCATATATCATAGCCATCGTTTTTCAAAAACTGAATTGATATACGAATTTTAAAAATAAGTACAGAATTTCTAAATTATACTTCGATTACATTTTTGAGTAAAAATAATGCTTAAAACCAAAATACATTTTCTATATCAAAGGATGTAATTTTTATTGGAGTTATTTCGAAGGTAAAATTTGAAAATTATACAAATCAAAGCTCTACATACTTTTGATTATAATTTTATACTGCCATTATGAATATATTGGAATTAATTCTTTTATGATTGAAATCATGAAAATTTTTATATTGTATGATAATGATGTCATGGATTTATTCTAATAGCAATAACTTTTAATAATGGAATTTAAATATATTGCTAATATTTTCCAAGATTAATATGTCTATGAACCTAGAATTTAAAAATATGTTAAATGGTCATGTGAATTTGATAGGTGAAAAAAAACGTGAAGATTTTGAGGTCCTTTATTTACGTCGTTATTTGAATCTGATATCAAATCTAGTTTCGTATATCAATACAAAAAATTTAGTACATTACTTCGAGCACCGGAAAAAAACATTTTAAATGTTTAAATTATTACTTATAACAAGAAAATTTAGTTTAATTTCATTGTGTACAAATAAAAACTTATTACACTTTTGAAAAATTATATATTTTTAAATGTAGCTAATTATACAGGTTATTTTATAAAATTATTTAACACTCTTAAAATATTAAATGTTAAAATATAGCTTAATTATATCTCGATACAATTCTAAAATTTTTACTTTATCAGATTCAATTTCGAATTTTAACATATTTAACCTTATAATAGAAATATTTACGCCATTTAAAATTAAATAAAAAATATTTGCTGATATTAATACATCAAACTTTTGAAATTTAATTGTTTATTTATTCATATTATATGTACACTTAAATTATTAGAAGCAAAATTTTATTGAATTTTATATGGTAATATTGTATTAAATAGAGTTTATTTTAATGGAGTAAACTTAGAACTGCTAGTAGCCCCAACACCAGGCTTTCCATGTCCACCTGTATTTTTAGTAGCCACAAAGTCACTGAACCTATAACTAATCATCTCTGGCTTAATCTCAAGAGGAACAAATACCTTTCCATTATAAACACCAATAAGATTGCCAACCATACAAGGTAAAATGATCATGGAACGTGCATGTGTCTTGACAATTCTTGGTTTATCTTCTGGATTTACGCATGCTTGTTTACTTAATAAGCATTTCTTGATTAGTGTAACTTCTCTTGGTGAAAGACCACGCTGGATATGTCGTCGTCTTTTTGATGGAAGAAGATCTGCAAACTTAATTATTGTGAGTTTTTGAAGTTCTTCAAGATCGATTCCTCTGTAACTGTGTTTTCTAAATACTCGGCGTTGTTTATCGAAATTATTTGACATTTTGGATAAGGGCACAAAAAAATAAAAGGCTTGATTTGAAAATCAAAAGAAATTAACTTAATATTTTAGAGATTAAACGACCAGACACATATGTTGTGTGTTTTACATGTAAATGAAACACATGCATGCATATTAAGCACGGATAACAATTTTTAATTTCGGTTATTATCAAAAGTATTATTATTAAGAGTTGGCATATTATTTATATTTAGAACACCGCAGTGTTTAATTTCATCACAAGAAACCTATGCAAAATTGTATAATATTCTATAGAAATTAGTTCTAAAAATCATTCAAATAAACATTCTCCTGCACATATAATACACAACGAATCACTAAATCATTAAATATAATCCTAGAAAACATCATAAAAATATTAATATAATTTATAGAAGCACTTATGTATTCAAACATAATCATGTAAATTCTATAATAGGTTCCAGAAAAACAATAGTAAAAAACCAAAAAGAAACTATTATACCACCTATACGATGTTGATAATAAAATTAGTATACTCAATATTACCATAGGAAATATAGTTGAAATAATATAATATGATTAAAATATGGGGTTAACAATTATTTAATAAATAGCCCTTTTATTTATTTTGTATAGATAATTCTTCGAATCAATAATGGTCAAGTATTTAAATTTATGAAATTACATGACTTGGATCACATGATTAATCCCGGTTTGCACATTAAAGTAATGCAAGATCAAAAAAAATTTGTGTTTAAATAAATGCTGCTTAAGGTTCGATAAATTCGAAACAATGCTCTACTAAAAATAAAATTGGTTCGCAAGTACTATAATTATTAGAATACGAATGATTTGAAATCACATAACAAAAATATTACTGCCAATATAACTTTTAGATGAAGATTAAAATTTATGACAGAAAGTGCTTACTATCTAATTAAAGAGAATGACAGTATTTGCATTCCAAGAAACTATTGGCATGTAATTTCTGCATATTTATAATACAGAAAAGATAAAATATTAGAAATAGACATCTTGCCGCGATATGGTTGATAAGCTACTCTTAAGGATTATTTCAATTAATAGACAAGATGAATTCTTTTCATAAATTTTAAAAATATATTAATGATCGTATGTTTTATCATATTTATCAAGTGTTAAAGATAAGAAAACCCCACTAAATCTCTACATGTAATTCGATTTAACTAAAATTATTATTCAAGTGTAGATAATTTATTTTACTATTTATCATTCATTTTGTTTTTACAGGTTCCGCTCAATAATATACATTAGTACTTGTACTTAACTTTCAATTATAAATTTATATTGTATATTAAATTTTTTCTAGTCTGTCTACGAAATTCTTCACTCAGATTTGAAAATTCGAGTATAGATGAGAAAAATAAAAAATCGTTTTTATAGCCTATCTTAAAATTAGAAATACAATATCTTATATTTTTACAAATATATTATATAGATATTTATCTTGGATGGATAGCAGCAAATAGAAAATAAAATCACATTAAAACGAATCATAAAAAATTCACTGCAATTACCATCCTCAATAAAAATATGTTGAAATATTTATATATGAAGCCGAAGTCATTTAATAGACGAAAGACCATCAAATAATATTAATTTGGTCGTGATATGCCATAAGCCATATATATAGAATCTAGGAAGCAATGAAAGGTACATAATAAGAATAAAATTGAAGTAAAAACTTGAATATATAAGTCTTATTAGAAGATGAATTAGGGTGGTTGCAACGATGAAAAGCCTCTGGAAATTATTAACTATTTCAGTAATTATAAATAAATTAAATGTTTTGCTGAACAAAGAGTAAAATAGCTCTAAATAAAATTAACCCATGAAAAAACACTAGCACTACATTCCCTATGATTTTTTTTGGATTTAGCAGAAAGTGGGAATTTTTTATCGTTATAAATTAAACTACATCAAATAATGATAAATATCCGAATGCTAATATTTATGCCATAATTAACATTATTTCACTGTTTTTAAATGGATATAAATTATATTATAAAAATCATCTGGCCATAAGAAAGATAATTTATTTTTTTATAACATAAAAATTCAAGTATACAAATATCCAAAGAAAATTTCTTATCATGCAAAGATATAAAAAAAATATATTGACTAAAATTGCAACTCGTTTTTGTCTTAAGGCTCCCTAGAGGGCTTAAAACTTGAAAACTTACAATCAGCCTAGCCTTCTTTATCTAATACTTCGGTTCGTCACGCCTATTATTAATTTAATTTTTGATAACTGAGCTGAATAAAAGTTTAATTTACAAATAAAAAAGTTTGTTTAAAGAATGAATTACATAATCGAAACTTGTAAATCTATCATATAAACAAAAAATTATATAAAAACACCATTTTTCATGGGTTTTTTTACAGTAATATAATTACATTAGAACGAAAGCATTTTATACATCTATTGTGATCTTTGAGAATAAATTTTATGATTCAGCCTTTTATATATTTATTATATAAATTTATAAAATCTCTATTTATAGAGCTGAAATCAAGTTTAAATATTATTTGCACAAAAAAAAATATTTAATTTACTTATAAAATTGAATTTTGGTTCTTACTAAATATTTCGATCAAACCAGCAAACCAACTATAATTAAAAACTCTTTAAACAGCCAATTTAAGTTGGAATTATACTATAATGAATGTTTTATTTATTTATACTTCTCTATATTTATCTTAATTTTCCGTAAGACTAGCCTTTGAACATCTTGTGGACTAAGTATGCCATAATCTCAGGTTAAAGTGTATCGACTTTCAGGTTAGTTCAAATTCAATATTCATCAGTAAATTAGTATTACTCAAATCCGACACATATTTTACATCCATTAGGTGATGGGTATACATATGTGTTATTTTAATAGCATCATTAGAAGCATATGTCACGACTTTAGAAATCATCTTCAGATCATCATAGTGTTAATACTTTTATATTATTTGTGGAACAGTACACCAAAAAGAAACGTGCGAGAAATTTCGAAAAAAAAATATATATCTAAATGCTGTTATAATAAAAATAAAGTCGACAACTTACAATAAATGATTCTTGATGTATTTTTAATTTAAAATACAAAAAAAATCTGAAATACGATTTATTCGTAGCAAAATAAATGCATTCTTGCACACGAATTAGCCATAAAAAACCATCAAGCATAGTAAAAAAAAATTGCTCAATATTCATTTATCCTTAAATCACCATTCACATTATCTAATCCGTGATTTTTACGATTTCTATCAATCCTGGAGATTTTGGACTTGCTTATAATTGTATATTTTTAGACAAATAATATATCATATAAACATAAACTGAAAATATTTACTACTTAGAAAATAGTGAATACGCATATTCTGATATAGTTATATTAAAAGATTTAAGAATATCAGAAAAAATTTTAATGATTTTTTAGATCCCTAACCCTCATCTTATTTTAAAACCAATTATCTAATTAATAGCAACAATTCGATTGTATATCTTTATATGATAAAAAAAAAATTTAGTCAAAAAAGTGGAAAATAAGGTATATATATCGAAAATCAGCTTTAGAATCAAATATATTTTTTATTGAATTTGATTGCTATCCTTTTAAATTTATTTTAATATTTATTATATACCAAAACAATACCACTGGATACCATATAAATTTTTTTAAAAATAATTATATTAAATGGAAAACCAATTCTCTAACTTAATGCGACACGCGCAAAGAAATATTTTCTTGTTGGAAAATTCGATTTTCTTGATGCAAGACAAATGATTCAATTCTCTATTTTGAATATTGATTCAAATATAAAACCTTTATTTTACATATTATCGGTATTATGGTTTTCCTCTTAAAATTTGTGTTTAAAGGGGAGAATTAATTTAAGTCATTTGAAAATGATATTGTGAGAATGTTTTGAAAATTAAAATAATCAAAATATAAATGTAATTAAACTATGAGAATGTTATAAAATCATAAAATACTACATTTATAGTATTAATTTTTTACTGTCATCATATATATAGCTTAAACTTTTCTATAGCTGTGCATATAAATATAAAGAAAAAAAAACATTCCAACACTTTATCTAATATACTTTCATACATTGAGATAAAATTTAGAAATAAAAAATATACTATGCTTCTAAATTTTTAACTAAAAAACTTCATGCTTCATGTGTGGTATTATGTTTTTGAGGTGTATTATTTAAAAGTTAAAATTTGAAATTTGAAATTTTTTTGATCTATAGATCAAATATTCGAGTTTAAAACCATTTCTATATAATCGTATGCTAGATAGTACAAAGAAGAATGTAGTTTAAGTCATTTAATTTTATTTTACACTATTTTATTAAAACAATACTATTTCCTTTTAGTTTCCCCCTTCTATATTATTTTTAATGTGTCTAGAGATTAATTAAAATTGAGCTTTAGATAGTATTAAAAGTATTATGTATTTTTTCTACGCTTTTATAAATTATAATCAGTAATGCTTTGTGCTTTATACGATTTGAGAATACTGCAAAATTATATCTATTTTAAATACTTGTTTAATATGGCACGTGATAAAGCATTTTTCGAATTCTAACATTACAAGATGTTTATGAATTTACAAAAAAAAATTCGCAAAATTTTTTCATATATTTAGAGAATTCAAATCATTCTTTTTTCATACATTTGATCATATGCATATTCTCTTTCTAATTAGAATTAACTTATGCTAAAATTTTAGAAATATAAAGTTTTCCAGCTATCTAATTGAAAAAATGAAAAAAATACAAAATTATACACATTATATGTGTTTTGATTTTTATGATCGTGTTGCCTAATTATATTTAAAATTTGCCTTTTTAAATAAAAATCATTAACAGCTAAAAAAGAACATGTCCACAATTAAAAAAATATCAGATTTATTAATAAAAATATTAAGTTATCATTAATTATGCTGTTCTGTAATTTTCGTTATTTCAAGGATTTAATTGTAGAAAATAGCTTTATTTAGAATTTACCTAATAATATTTTTGACTTTCTAAGCATAAAGTTTTATATAGATAAAAATAATGCTGCAAATTGCATGAATTGTTTATTACTTTTCTTCGGATCAAGACACACAAAGCCTCTACAGTATCGCTAAATCAAATTTATACTAGAAAATATATAGAAACACCTTTTATCGAATGTAATCTATTTATTTTTGTAAACAAATAATAGCAATTATTTAGAATATGCATATATTTATGTGATAAATTTTATCTCGAAACAAGTGCTATAACAAATAAATATAATTGGAATCATTGATTAGTATGATACATAAGAAATTTAAATAAACAGGTTTGGAACATCATGAATTTTAATAAAAAAATTAAAGATAGATCATATTATTTTTAAATATAAAAAATTCGCGTACATTTGTAGGAAATAGTAAAATAAAATTAATAGGCTTATCACAAATCAAAATGCACTGTAAAACCAAACTAAAATCTCTTAACTGGTCTGTGAAAAATCAAATGTTTATATCATCTACGTCAAGTTTTTGATCGCACAAACTTAATTTATATTTTTCTTAATGTTGGCCCATTTTCATAATAGAAATATAAAAGGTATATTTTTTTGATTTAAATATTTTACTCAATTGCAAGGCCATTATATGTAATCACAGTAACAATAAGGGGATTTTTATTTATAACTTAAAGCCAGCCTGTTCTTTTAGTTATAAACGCAATGAAAATATACTCAAGATAGAAAAATAACTACATACATTAGATCAAACTGTATATATCATATGTCTAATGAAATAAAAAAGAGTCACTTTTTAATTTGAATATTATCGCAAATATCACATATCATCATATTTTTTACTTCAATTAGTAAATTATGCTGTCTAATTACAAAAACCCAATAAATAATGTCATCACAACACTAATTAAGTATTTATGTATTTTTTTATGCTAAAAAATACACAGTTTCTAATTTAGTTCCTCAAAAAAGCCAATATGATTGAACCTGGTTTCTTTAAAAATTTTTTAGAAATATTGATTACTTCAATTTTTCGTTTGCTGACGAAATACAGATTTCTAAAAAAAAATACTGGAAGCTATCTTAAAATACATGGTTTTTTAGATTCTTAAAAAAATCAAATAATAAAATGTATGTATTTTAACATGGAAATTTTTTTTACCTTAATTATAACGACTAATCTAGCTAAAGGTATCACACCTAAAAAAAATAAACAAAATTGAATTTATATAAATACCATTTTCACAAATATATAATTTATATCTGTTCTAAGTGATGGTTAAAAGAAGATTTTTGCAAAATTTAATATTTTTTAGCTAAATTTAGTGCTACAAAATTTTATCTAATATAGCCATTCACAAATATTTAATAAAAGAAAATTAGTTATAATTTCGGTTTTGTAACCGTAGAATACTCTATTGTTCAGGTATAAAGTGCTCCAAAGTAAGAAAACTTCATGATTAAGATAATAAATCTATTATATATTACGCAAGTAAAAGATAAAAATGTGAATTTTTTAGAGTTGCTATACATAAATTTAAATTTAAAATAAAGTATCTAGTAAAGGCAACTTTAGATCTTTATTATGAAATTTATAATCATAATTATTTATCTTTTTTTTTAATACAAATATAATCTTAGCAAATGAAAGTATTTTTTTTGTACTTCAATCTTACAAATGCTAGTACATTAAGCCAGATTTTTATTTATTGAATGCATAAATTTTCATCTACTAAACAGCCAATCCTTTATATTAATGAGTAGTTGATAATAAAGTTTTATGTGTAAAACATAGCGAATGTAGGCTTGGAAAATATGTTTCTAATGATATCGTATTTTTATACTCGCGAATAATAAATTGAAAATTTATATTTTAGTTTCTATCTCATAATATATTTTTTGAACTATCTATACTGCTGTCTCATAATACTATAATCATACGAATCTGGATTTCAGGGTTAGATTCACCAAAGTATACAAGGACACCAATATTTTTACAATCCAATAATTCTATTCATACTTTAAATTATATTAAGGTTTGAATCGTAGAGAAATTGAATTTTGGAGGATTCATAAGATTAATTTAAAATATTATAAACATAGGAGAATACTTCAAAAATATATTTCGCTGAAAATTTCTGAATGTACGATGTACAAATATGTTAGTATCTAGGTAGAAACCAGCTTATTCTATTAAAAAACATATATTATTATCGCAGAGTGTTCAATTTATAAATTGAAGAATTCAATTTTGCGCCTGTTGTGAAATCATCCCTTTTTTGCAAAACAAGATAAAAGTGATTGTAATTTATTCAAAAAAAATCTGAATGAGGTATAAGATTGTGATTTTCTTACAATAGTTATATTAAAATCACAGTTGAGATGGCACGGGTATATAAGCATCCATTAATAATACAATAGAATGCATTTTTCTTTTATAAATATTCTTTTATATCATAAACCTGTATTTTTCACATTTAATATTTGTTTTTTACAAAATATATCAATCACAAAAATATGTTTTTGCATTTTAAATATATCGATTGATATATATAAGTATTATCTATATTAAAAAAATAAAACAAGTTTCTATTCTAAGAAATGCTTTAATAAAGTATTATTACATTTCAATAAATCTTTGAAGCGTAAATTTTATTTTATATGCATAAATTTGACACAATAGTAACATTTTATATACTTTGTGTGCATTATAGCTTGATAAATAGCAAGAAATCTATCTCCTATTATATATATGATATATAAATTATATATAAAAAAACTTTAAAAGCCGAAACCTAATCATCTTTAACACTGGTTTTTTTGCTGCTAGGCACTTTAGTCACAGGTTCTAGATTTTTTTAAATCAAAAAATACAAAAAAAACCCAGCATTTTCTATCATTTTTCGATACAACGTTTATTTCTCTATTTTTTTAGCATTTTAATTTAAAAGATAGGATAACTATTACATGATTTTTGAACATAGTAATTTTTGTTTAAATCCCAAGCAATCAATTTACATCAAAAGCTATACATTTATATATTTAATTGGTGATTTGTGTTTCAAGTGTCGTTTTTTTATATTCTAAATCTAATTTATAAACTGTTTCCAACATTATATATACCTATATTGTCTGTTTAGACGATGGTCTAAATGAGATAAGTATTTTTCATATTTGCCAAACCCAGATTTTATAAACTGATTATTGCTTTGAAACAGAAATCTATAGAAACATGTAGAAAATAATTACAAAAATTTTATTTTTTATCTTATAAAATATTTAAAATGTGTCGTATTCTATTTTTTGGGAATACATAAAAATTATTGAAGCAACATGAAAAGATATATAACCACTTAACTTATACTGTTATTAAATATAATTTTTTCTAATACGTAAGATAAAAAAGACAGTATTTTACATTCACATGAATTCCATATATTAAAACTTACCGAAAGGTTTTTCTTTACTTCTATCAATTTATGATTCATATTTGTTAACGATAAAATTATCTTTATGAGAATAAATCGTGCTTTTTGTGTTTATAAAATATTTAAAGTATTTTATATGTTTAAATGAACATTAGAATTTATTATAACTGATTTAAAAACATTGTCATGATTGAACTGAATGTAACAGATTGCGTTATTCTGTTATTTTCAAAATAGTTTAAAAAAATAGTCAAATATTAACAGACCAAAATTAAGATAGTCATAACTTGAAAGGAAAATATTTCTGAAAATAAATGATTTAATGCAATATCATAGTAAAAGTAATTCCTGAGGTGCAAAGAATACAAAATTAAAAAACTCGAAAAATTTACAAATAAATTACATTAAATTTTTATAAATATATTTTATCTAATAAGTAAATTTAGAAGTAGTTTTTTGAAATTCTATTAGATGTATATTGAATAACATAAGATTCTGCTTAAATAAACCATCCCAGTTAGAATTTTAATAGATCGAAAATGTAATGAGAATCTAAAAATAATTTATTATTGACGTTTTTGATTATAAAAAAATTGTATTTTTACACTTAATCTGTAATTTAGCGTAAATTATTTTATTCACAACTTAAATATTATAATACATGAATGCTTAAAATATAAATTATAACATAATTTTTTTCATACACAAAAATAAAATTTTATTTTATGGTGAATCTGACATGTATATAATTCGATGAATATATAATGTATATAATATTTTTGCATTTGTATTAGTGCACATGACAAAATGTTCGCGATGTTCTAATCAAAATACATTTAATACGTTCCTATTCAAATATAAATGCGACGCAAAAAGAGTACAAGTTATGTAATACACTGAACTATTTATTATATTATATAAAACCTAAAAAATACAAATACAACAAATTCAATGTGTATATGGGCACATATAGAATACTTATTTTCATATATGTTTCTAAGAGATTTACAATGTAAAATATATAGAAAATTATTCGTATTCAATGCGGTTGCAGGCCGACAATACAGATTAAATATATCATTTCAAAAAATATCACAATACAAAATAATTATTTATTCACACAGAAAAATCTTAGAAAAACAGAAAATAAACCCTTAAATAAGAAAGCTGTCTCTTAAAATGATAGAATAGCATTGGCGTCACTAATAAATATGGCAGATCTTTTTTTGAAATTCGTAGCGTTGCAGATAATCATGTTAAATAATTTTAGTTCCAAATGATTTCACCAGTGTGAAATGTATTCATACTAAGCAAATTTTGCTTATTGTGATTAAATTGCCGTAAAGTTAATATTTTTTCCGTAGAAAATGTTTGACGAAGTTTAGTGAATATTTGTGCGCATAAAAACCATATCTTTAAAATAAAAACGCTTCTTGCGTTTTTAAGCGCATATATACACCTTTTTATCAATATTTTTTTATCCACCCTGATGATTTTTTTTAATATAATTATTTGAGGTTTTAAGAGTATAAGAAGGCTTTAGAATTTAGGCAGATTTATAATTTTTGATTTTTTTTGTACTTATAATTAAATCGTTGCACGATGTTTACCTTGCTAATATTTTAAAAGAATTGTAAGAAATCAGAGCATGTAAACCGTTTCAAATTTTTTTTAATGTTTTTAACTAGAGAAAATATAACATAATCTTATTTACAGTGGTAATTGAACTAGGATGTTTATTCCATATAGAATCTTTTTACGAAAGAAGTTCGACTATTTATGACTATACAAAAAAGGATCTGTAAAAGATAAATACAATGATTTTTATATTAAGTATAGAATATTTGGTAAAAAATTTGAATAAAATTAATACGAATCCAAAGTATGGTATGCTTACTTTTAGATTAGGAATCCAATCCGCGAAATCAAATATCGTAATCAACTGAAATGTAGTACTCGCATATTAACAAAAAAAATCCAAATTTAAAGCCACAAATTACGTTTCTCGAAGACCAAATAAATTAGAATACTATTTATAATCACAAAATTTTGGAACTTATGTGTTTATTTAAAAAAGAGAAAAAAAACTATGATTGTCTGATGATTATTAATTAAATAAGCTTTACCAGAAGCTAATAAAAAAAATATTAAAATGAATTCAAAATATATCACGATAAAATCATAATTTTTTATTAATTTAAACCATAGAATTGCTTAGAATTATAAATAAAGCATTCAGATGGAAACCGAGCCTCAATTTATTTCGCATCTCAAAAATAGAGAAAAAGCTATGAATATTTTTATTCATTGAATAAGGTTATTTTTATTGTTGAAAATAAGTTGATTTATTTAGGTCTAGAAATAATAGTGCAACAATATGATAATGAGGCATTATAACGTTTGCTTTCGGATATTAAAAAAATAAACATATTTCTGGCTAGACAAATTTTTCGACTTATAAACTTTCTCGTGTAATATTCTATTTTATTTAAAATATTTGGCGTAATAATTTTTGAATTATAACTACAATGATTGAATTGATATATTTATAAGAAAGCCTTTTTAAATTTTGTTTTTCTATTGATGAATTAAGCATTAGGCTTAAGCAGAGCCTATAAAAAACTTGGTACTACAATATAATATTCATACATTGATTATCGAAGATTGCCCTTTATAGTAACGAATAATTTTTTTATAAAAAAACAATAATATAAACTATAAAGCATAAGATTACAAAGTGTACAAGAACGATTTTATTATATTAATTAAAAACCTAAATACTTTCAGATATTATTGTACTTTATATTTGTTTTAGTTAATATGTAAGATTAAAACTATATAAAAATTCTGGATATTATAACTAACAAAAGAAACAATGATGTACTTTATGTAATGATAAATCATAATTTACTATTCTTCTGTTGCCATGCGATATCATTAAAAAGTCTTTATATTGGATCACAAATGAATCAAGAGCTCTAAGCTAAAATTTCATCTCTTTTGTACTCTGCAAAATTAATTTAAATTTATGGTAAAAATGTTATAAAATTTCTGAATTTCATGTTTAAGCAAAAATAATGTTATATTAGCCAAAATGATAAAATGTATATTTTAAAAATTGTATCAATAAGGTGGATTATATATATTTTTTATAAGCCCTTTAGTTATACAAAAGCGTCCAATGCAATCAGGAGATTAATTTATACCGTACGATATCATCAATTCTATCAGACACATCATGTTTGAGTTCTTTTTAATCTATATGTGCAGTAAAGATATTTTGATTTAATTTTTTTCTAAATACTATTTTTTTTAGTTTGGCATTAGTTTCAGCTAAGATTTTTTGCATTAGCTGTATATTTGTATTTATTATGCTTAGAATATTCAACATTTCACCTTATAATTTTCTTGATTGTCCATGTTCCCTTGATTGTTGTTATCTTATAAATTCATGCTAAAATCAAATTTTCATACGGTTTTTAACATCTAACTCGTATATAGAATATATAAAGCAACAACTATTATTTATTATGCGCAACCTGCACACGTAAATTTTATGGTGTCATGAAAATTGTTTATCATTACATAAACAATATTTTTTGTATACACACATTTTCATATTTTTCGATTTTATAGGTGTAGTGTGAATTATTATAAAAGAAATAGTTGCGATTAAACAATTAATTAAAATTGCCGATCCAATTGCAATTTTATGAGTTTATATGTATATTTTATGAAATAGTTTTCAATAAAAACATTTATGTGGTTGATAAACGTTGAAATATTTCTCATATCATTAACAACTTACCCATAAGCATGATAAAGCTTTATAACATATTTATTTTCTTTTAAATCGATTGTTATCTGGGGGTGCATACATTGAAATACCCATCATTATAGTTATAGTCTCTATTTACATTCCTTCTTGGCCCATTGATTGCATATAGTAACGATATTAAATATCAAAATCTTGTTGGTTTCTAATCAGATATTAAAAATTTATATGTCATTTTTAGTACGAAGTAAACACAATCCTAACCAATAATTTAGGGCATAATATATTATTTGCAAAAAAAGCACGTGTTCTGTTAATTAAATCTTGGATTTTCTCCTTTCCTTCACCTTTTGCCATGGATATTCTATGCATCAATTTTAAGATAACCGATACGTTTAATTTTTAGCCAAGATATTTTAAGCTAGATGCCACTCGATAGTCATATAATGTCTTCAATATATATTTCAAGATTCATTTATTATTTTTTTATGATTAAATGTGTCTTCAAGCAATCTTTTGCAAAAAAAAATAATTTTATTGATTAAAATGGTCGAAATCTTATTATTTATGCTTTTATATAATAATTAAAATGAAATAAATACATTTTATCAATATATTTTATTTTATTTAGATAAATATTGTTTTAAAAAAACAAAAATGCATATTCGCTCGAATTTCTTTCACAATTAAATATTAAAGTCTGATAAACCCGTTAATAAAATATTTGCATAATATGATTCTAAGTATACTTAACCATGATAAAAATCAAAATACAGTATATTTAATTATCGGATAAGTTTTTGTTATGTTTAACAATAAAAACCTCACTATAATAAGATATACTGATAATGAAGAACTTGAAAACATATAGTATATTTTTTTATCATTAATTTTTATTCATTATATCTTTTTTCAGGCTAGAATACATAAAATATTTGAGAATGTAGGCCCTTGGGTTGTGTTTAAGAATTTTAATACAGATAGAGAACAACATGACGTTTTATGAAGTTCTATAGTTAAAATGTATTTTTTATGCAAGATTTTAGTTTAAATGTAACAAAATTTGATTGTTTTTTATTTTGTTAGATTAAAATTTATTAATATAAATATAATAAAAACAAAAATATTTGAACTAGATAAAATAATATCTATAAAACTTGACCAAACTTATATTTGGTTTTTCACTATCATACATTTGTTATGCACGGATATAGTACATGTTATAAACAAAAAAAAAGAATTCTATAATTTTTCTACATTGTAATGTTTATATTATAATATTTTTATTAATTTTCATTATAAAAAATTTAATTTATATTTTAAAGATTTATTCTGCAAAACCTATCATTATTTCAGCTACATATGATTTTTATGTGTGATAAAATAAAATTTGTATTCAATTAATATCATTCGTTGTCGAGAATGCATTTAGTATGTAGCCATCATTATTTTTTACAATCTAAATTAAAAGAAAATATTTATTTCAATCGTCCATTATATGTAGATTACCTTGAATATTATATATTTACGCAATACGTGATGATTATTTTTTAAAAATATATTTTTTCTACACATTATTAGCCTTATACAGCTCGAGTTCAAAATTATTCATACATGAAAAATAATAATTCTTTCGCATTATTAATGATCTTTATATCTAAAAACAATTGATTTTACAATGATGTATTAAACATAAATAAAATTTGTGATAATCACAGATATATGGCAGTTTCTAAATCGTCATAGGTGTTTTTATTGCCAATTTTTCTGTTCTTTTATATAAATTCCATAACAATTATTGAAAATGATTGAGCAGAATCGCTGCATTGATACACTTACTTACAATAATAATGCTTTGTAACCATTGAAGGTGAAAAAAACCGATGCCTAATATAAATTTTTGCTTTAAACAAGATCGCATCAAGATTTTGTGTCAATAACAGTGTTTTTAGTCCGAATGTAGTATCGCAAGATATAACTACAAAAATATATCTTTATATGATCATGGTTTATGGATAAAATAATCGATAAAAACATTATATCAGCATAGAACGATATTACTTACTGAAAAAACAAATCTTCGGGTATAGCATAATTTGATATGCGGATAATAACTAGATAGTAAAAAAATAAATTGGGTATTTTTGCATATCATGAGGAAATTTCGATCTATTATATCTTATTAAACCATACTCAGATTTTTTAAAATATTATAGGATCCATATTTTTAAAAACGTAGATCACATCTTTGAATTTATATTACATATATTTTAAAGTAGCTTCAGATATCAGAAAAAAAAATTGCTGGATGAATTTTATACAAAAATTGTTTTTAATATAGTGGAAGTCATTTATGATCACGATTAAAAGAAAGACAAGATTTATATGCAATCAAGCTACAAATTATATCTTCTTATTCAAAAAATAAGGGTTCTAAAAACATAAAAAACCATTTAGAATCGCAAAATCCCGATTCCGAACGTAACAATCTTTTTATTGATTTTATATGAATTAATGAATGTAAAATAAATTTATTTATCGTTATACTACAATTTTATTTTTAGAAAGTTTGTATGAATTTTATTTAATAGAGATAATAGAAAAACTCATTGTTTTTATAGCGAAAAAAACCACCATATTCCATATGTTTTTCTGTATTCTATGACAATTTTCTAATTTCTAAGTTTTTATATACGTGTTGCATTACTGTAATATATAATCCTATCTACGTTAAGAATTCATAAACTATAAATGCAGATAACGATAAATTACACGTAATAAAACTAGAAAACTTGTTGTTACTTTAATTATTGGATTACACGTTTTTAATCTATCTTAATAATATAATACCTTTAGGTGACTCGATAGAAAGATTTATATTGTTTTCTTCATATGTATATTTTAGAATTGATAAGAAATATATTCTTCAAAATATTAAATGAAAATATGATATTCATCTAGAATCAATATTTTCAAAAAGACTTGATAACTAATTAAATGTTTTTTATATGTTTATTGCTGTTTAAAGCTGTTTTACTTATTGTATCAAATGTATTATACATTTTTCTTCTATAATAAATTTTTACACACGATGAAGACTTAAATTTTTCGCAATTTATTGGATCTAATTGTCTTAATTCCATTTTTCTAGCATTGAAAAGACTTAAAAATATTTTAAACTAAAAACGAGGAATTCTGCTATTACAGAGGCTTCTTAAAAATACTAATATTTTCGATGCATAAAAATTTTTGTTTAAAAAAGTTGATTTTCTGGCAAGTCTGCAATTTAAAATGTTAATTACTGAATTTATGTTCTTAAATGAAATAAATATATATACAAAAATAATGCGAGGGCTTAACAAAAAATGCGAAATAAGCGTTGCTCAATAATAATGCATTTTTAAATAATTTTGGATAGTGAAATAGATAGAAAGATACATAACCATTTAGATATGTTTTTTGGGTAACAAACATACTTTTAACTAAAGTAATATATTGGGTTAAATTTATGGGTATAGACAGAATTTTTTATGTTAAATATTTTTAACCAACTTATTGTTTATTGCCTAAATATTATTTTTTATCAATGAATTCATTTTATCTAAAGTTATTTAAAAATTAATTACATCGAAAAAATACGAAATAAAATGATTGATAAGTATATCAATCTCAAAACATAATGTATCTAAATAAGGTGTTTTTTAAAAAACATTTTTCTCTTAGTTTTTGTATATTTAGGTGATTTTTCATGGTTTAATATATTTTTATACCAATAATGAAAATAAAATAAGCAGAAATAAGCTTTGAACGGTTGATAAATTTGTATAAATTTAGATGTAAATTCTGGCAAGGTTTATTTACACTTTTTATTAGATTTCTTATATCTTTGGTGTTGTTTGGTGAATTTTTTTTTGTTTGTAATTACTTGTGGTATAGATGATTCTGACGATTCGATAGCAGAATTATGGCATATACCATATAAATATCTATATATAGAAAATATTAAAATTAATAATATAATGATCTCTAAAAATTCTGTTATTAGAAATAAACACAGCAAACGATTCTGAATTAATGACGGAGATATGATTAAAAGGTTCGCATAGCTTGATAACTAAACACATAATTATATTGAAAGCATGTAAACGCAAATGAAATTTAAAATCGATTCAAAATATTTTTTTAATTTTTCATTGCATAAAACTTCGGTTATTTCAAATGATGTATTTTTAAAAGAAGACATTTTTTTGCATGAAGCAAATAAAATAAATTATAAATGATCAAAAGATTTAGTAAGGCGA
Organism: Rhyacophila brunnea; assembly: GCF_057557595.1. Classification (NCBI taxonomy): domain Eukaryota; kingdom Metazoa; phylum Arthropoda; class Insecta; order Trichoptera; family Rhyacophilidae; genus Rhyacophila; species Rhyacophila brunnea. The sequence goes on from NW_028232835.1 coordinate 292,306, forward strand.
ATATTAGCAATATACTTATAAAAAGAATGTATGAACAGTATTTTACATGTATGTATATATCTATTTTTTGAGATAATTTTGCATATTCATTTACTAGCAATTTTGAATTTATGTAATGCTTATGCAGAGAACCTCTTTATAGGCAAAAATAATATTTTTTTAAGCATGATAAAATATAAAGTAAATTTATAATTATTAATATATGAAATCATCAAATTTACATATTTTCTGGTATTAATCTATTAAATTGCGTGATTGGTAATTTTAAATTATTTTTGCGTGTGGTCTAATATAGTTTTTGTTCTATAAATAAAACATTAATTTTCATTCTTTAATTTACTTAATAAAATTTTTGACTTTTGATGTTAATTTAGGTGGGATTTTAATCTTTAAATTGGCTTATGAACCCCCATAATGAAATATTTATCTAGAAATATAAGTAAAATATATTTTAAACACACACAACATTTTATATTGTTTTATAGAGCTTAAGTCTTTCACATTACTGTTTTTATATTTAATTTGTTGCTTTATTTAAATTGTCATAATTCTATAGCTTTTCAACGAGTAAAACATTGAAAATTTTGTATAATTTATTGTTTTTATGTCCAAGATATTCATTCTACAATCCCTAAATATTATAAGAAATGTTATTCCGATGTTATGATTATATTACTAATAATTAAATGATTAAATATTGTATATTTATGCATTTTAGTTTTTCTATAAACTCAAAAATACAATTTTATAATGTTGTATTAGCTTTTTAATGCAAGAAAAATATGCCACATGTTTAAATCTTTTTTCTTTTCACCTTATATAAAAAATAAACAACTTCTATAATACTCATTTGAAATACGATCAACGTGCTTCAATCATCTTTATAAATTTCTTTGATATGGTTTGAATAAAACTACATGTTTCTAAAAGACCTCGAATTTATAATTTATGAATATATATTCATTGTATTTTTTATTTAAGTGCTATATTTATAGTCGTAATTTTAGTTTTTGTTCTCAGGCACAGCTTGCTTGATTCTCTGTACACAAAGCGTATTTATACTTTCGGCTATCTTCTCCTCTCCATAGTCTTCTTCAATACCCCTCCTTCTTTCGAGACCTATTAATTCAAGGGTTTTTCTTAATCCCAAGGTTTGAATATATGCCTCAACCTGGTTCGTGACATCTAGTTCCTTATAAAATTAAAATAAATTATATCTCAATTTAAAACCACCAGGAAGTGTAGTTTAGATATTCTTTCATTAAAAAAAACAGATATTTACACATTAATTATATATCCATTTATATGTAAATATTTAATTATTTTATAAAATCAACTATTAATATATTGTTTTTATTAGCATGTTTAGGTCAATATAGAGCATAAAAAACAACCATTTAAAAAAAATATATAATATTCTGGAATAATTTTTTATTTGTATATCATTTTAAATTCAAATTAAACGGTGTTCTAATCGATAATATGCTTTTATTTTAATTAATTGATTGCTATATATACTTTAAATTGAAGCTAATTTACATTTTAAATATTTTGCGCAAATAATCATTAAAATACTTTAATTCTCTAATTATATTGTGTAAATAACTTAGAGATTAATAGGTGCACCTTTGGTTATTAAATCTGTTTCATATTTCACAAAAAATCGTCGGGATGTGAATTATAATCATTATATATAGAATTAATTGCGTATATTATAATGTATTTGGTTTTTCTATTATTTTATTCATATCAGGAATGTAATTTTTTAGATATAATTAGATTTTTTTCCATCTTTATTGTCACTTCATTTAAGTAAATCTTGCACTTTTTTCCATGCTTATAATATATCTAAAATAATATTTAAAGGATTAACTTATGAAAGTAAACATTTTAATACAAATACAGTATTGGCGTGATATACATATTAAAATTTACCTCTATTTAAAACCTTCAAGTTGCTCTTTGATCTTGCTTATTGTCAAAATATTTTTTTGTATTTTATTTTTCTAACGCAAAACAAGTTGGATTTCTTTCTTTATAAATATCAAACTGTGTAATTGCATTCGAAATCTAAATTTTTATGCTTAGATAGCATAAAAAATCCATTACATTATATACAATTATTAACAACAAGCATGATAGATACAAATTAAAGATTCAAATGTCATAATCGTTCATAGTGAGAAAAAATCATCCTGTAATTAGTTTTATAATATTTAATGCCGTTGATAAATTAGAAATATAAATTGTACTCATATCATTATTAAAAGATTTGGCAAATGAATAGCAATAAATCTGAAAAGATTTAAGGGGAATCAATTTTTATTCTTTTTCATATGGTTTCAATAGATATTTTAGCGATCTCTACTCTTTTACATCGTTGGAAAAAAATGTTTTTGTTTATAAGTGTATTTAAGATTTAAATTACAGAAATTACACATTTTATGTTGTTTAATTTAATTTTTTTTTAAAAGAAAGATATTTTTGATTCTTTACCGATTTTTACATCAAATCTGAGCACATTTATTTTATAATTTATATAATGTAAATTAAATTATATACTATACTTTTGTAGCGTAATTAATAAGCATTAGTGGTGGTCGGATCTGTGGTAACTATTAAAATGATTATCCTATAAGTTCTAAATGATAATTATTTTGGAAATATAAAGAGACGAAATCCAGACTATGAAAAAAACGAACGTTTAAGATGTTCTTCTCAAGACTTTAAGGAAAGGATTTTGTGCTGTATAAACTTTGAAAAAATTAGCATCATTTCAAACTAAAAAATCCAATTAATTAGATGGATACAAAATATCAATTTTACATGCTCTTAGGAATTGAGAATCATAAAAATTTCCGATAAATATATTTTAATCTACAAATTATCATATTAAAAAGTCTTCTATTTTAATTTATTCATTTACGTGATACACTGTGAAAAATAAAACAAAATAATAATATATAATATAGGCTACTTAGAGGTTTATATTCCAATATATGAAGATCTTTATAGAGTAGGATAATTTTTAGACACGTATATAAATTCAAAGAAATATAGACATAGATATTAACACCTTGTAGATGCTAAAAGTTATTTTTGCATATAAAATGCTGTATATTTCGTTTAAAGTTTTTTGCTGATAAAATTACTATCTGTTATATTTTTATTACTAGCTCAAATATTGCAATAAAGTTATTTGTCTTTTTTGTGTTTTAAATAGATCAAGAAATCCATTATATTTGAATTGAATCCATCGAATAAAAGTTACCCTTTTATACTATATTTCAACACAATAAACTTTTTAAAAGATGTGGAAATATAACATACGTCTCAGTATCAATGAATTATGATGTTTTTCTGCGTTGATGCCCGGATTCTATTTTAACACATTTAAAGTTCAAAGGTGCTATAGAGTTTTAATTTTATTAATTGTATTCAGAAAGCAAAGATATATATAACTAAACTTTGCGTTAGTGGATATTTCGAAGCATGATAGACGTTATATAGTTAAATCTAGCTAGGTGTGTTGAATTTAAACATACAAATACAGTTTTCTGTTCACAGATTAAAATAAAATTAAAACATCAATAAATTCTAGTTTACAGTTTTGTTTTATTTATTCGGTTGGTTTATAAGCTATTAGTTAGACAATTAAACATAGGAAGTTTTTTTTAACTATTATTATTTAATATTCATTTCTCATTATATAGATGAATCGATTTATATTCTTGAATTTTATGTAATTATGTATTTCAAAGTGACTTTACTTTTAAATAACCATTAATGAGTATTTTTGAACAAATATTAAATATTTCTTACATATCAGCTGGCTGTCATACATATCGAAGCAAAAAAATATTAGTATGAGATCTTTTTGAATCAGTGATAAATAGCTATAGATACAGCATAAAATTAAACATTTATGTGAATAAAGGAGAATAGAAGATATTTCACACCCGTAGAATGGCTGTGAATCGTATGAAGTATCGGTTAATGAAGCTATATATAATTTAGAGATGCAAAGAATTCAAATTTAAATTCTTGTTGAGTAATCATTCGTTCGTAATATAGTGTAATATTATTTTTAAGCCACATTTATGAAATATATGCATATTTTAAAACGATGTTTGCTCCTATGAAATACAAGATATAATATTTTGTTTTTGAATTTAAATTATAACGATCGATAGTGCAATAAAATGATTCTTTCTTAATATCAGCAGTATAGCTTGAATTGGTAAATGCAACCAACAAAGGTAAAAATGCCATCTATACCATATTTAAAATGATGACACATTATTTTTTAATGTTTATCATTAAAAATTTCACTTATGCTTTTTTGAAGAAGAAATAACAGGAATATGATATAAGCTCTATATAAAACAAAATATATATTGGTTAGAAAGAAATAACAATTTGATCGTAAACAAAACAAGTATTATAACACAAACGACTTAACGAACGTCAACTCAATTCAGTTTCCCCCATAATAGAAACGAATAACCCAATTAATATTACAAACTTCCTATCAAAGTAATTATTCATGTTAAGTTATTATAAAAATCCAGTATTATCACAAAAGAAAATTTTAACATATAAGTTGTAAATTTTTTTAAAATTAAAATATTTTATAAAAATTTATAGCAATAAACCTAGTTTTTAGCTCTAAAACATATATTCTGAGAGTAATTACGATGTAGAGGATTTTTTATTTTTATTACTTGCCCGGAATTTGACATAAGATATAATGATATATTTATAGCAAATTTTTTTCTATTGCGATATACAACGAGATCAATAAATGTTTCATATTTATGTAAATTTTGAAATTTAGTCATATTATGAACTTATTTGTTAAAAAAAAATATATGAATGAATATATGAAACTATTGAACAGTTTATATATAGGTAATAAAAAAAATTGATTCCTGAATATAATATATTTCTATTACACAAACTTAGCATATCTTATGCCGCAATATTGCGCCATAAATAGCTTATTAAAAGTTTAAGCATTAAATATGGGATTTTCATGGTTTAGATTACATGCTAACACATACAAATATCTCTCATAAATTTTATTTCTGATTAAATCATTTAGTCAAGTTACTATTCAAATATAAAGTGTATAATATTCAAACACTAGAAATAGGTTTTTTATAAGAAAATAATAAGGTTGCATAAAGACGCTAAACTAACGATAAATGTTATTTTTAAGTTATAAATGTTCTTAAACCCAGAACTAGGTTTGAAAGTCTGCGATATACTAGAAATCATGACAAAGCCTCACAATATTCTTGAATTTTTTTTATGTTTTGGTGCGAGCATTGTTTTTTTTGCCATAGAATTTATGTAAAATACACATAGCACCGTTTATTAACGCTAGATACCTACAAAAGAATACTTTTTTTTTTGAATTTTATCATAAATTTGATTATGGATTTGCAACAAATAGCAAATTTTTTCTTTCTGAAAACAAAAAAAATTAATAAATTCCATTAGAACGGAAAAAATATTTTCGATTATAATTTAAGTCTGGCATATACGTACTTTATATATAATTTGTTAAATAGTTAGTTAAATATTGTTTTCGAGTGTTTAAATCGGTCAGACATGTGACTTTATGTTTCTAATATAGTATAAATTTTACTTTTCTTGCTCTTGATATAAAGAAAAACGTATACTATATAAAAACAAGAAAAAAAACATTATTTAAAAGACATCTAAATAAAAATTATATACTTTTTTTTGATGGGATTTAAGAATTAGAAATATGATTATTTGTATGTGTATTTACTGAGTTTGAACAAAAACTAAAATTATGATATAAATACTAAAGAAAATTTGCAATTACCATGGTTTGTATAAAAAGTCATGAAAATAAACGAGCGTCAATTTTAGTATTTTCAACATACACGAAGCAAAAATAGAAAAATAAAATTTTTACTTTATATTGTCTGTCACATTGATATTTTACACGTAAAAAACATATTTTTATATTTTTTTCATGCTGCCAAAATATTGAAATAACATTTTATCACTCTTTCCTTGTTTATTTTTAAATCAAATTTACATTTTTATATCGATAAATATGCAAATGTAAAAATAAAGAGCCGAACATTTTTTTTGTTCTCCTTGTTATATCTAAATCAATTGAATTCAATCTTTTTTTTTGCCAAAAAATAATAAAATATTAAACTTGGATATTTTATTAATATTTTCTATTTTCTCGTATCAAATCCGATAATTGATTTTTTATTTATTTAAAGTAGGCATGAAAATATTTCAAATGTTTTTTTAAATAAAAAGGAATCGAAAGATACACAAAAAAACGAATAACATAAGTTGTAGATTATTTGAATTATGTTTTTTTATTTAATACTGTTGCTTATTAAAGACCTTAATCATTTAAATTAGTATATGGAAAATTAAATTGAAATTTAAAATTATATAAAATTCTACATGTACCAATACAATGTTTCTTTTGCAACAAAGTACAGGCAGAATGTTCTTGGTTGAAAATTTATCTATACAAAAAAAACAAATTTGTATTTTTGTTATAATCATCCATAACAATAAGTATTTAAAGGTTTATTTTAACGCATTTCTATGTAATGTTTCACAGATACAAAATCCAAATAAAATAGTTGGGATTCGTAGTAATTTTACGAATTATAACAAATTGCTGTTATGGGAACAAAAGATTCTTATTAGTTGCCCTCTCAGCGTTATTCTTTTTTTGTATTAAATGTTCGAATGCATATATCCACGAAAGAGAAATCGGTAAAAATTTTTTGATTAGTAAGTATTTGGATTTAAAATTTGGGATTGCTTAATATTTTATTCAAACGATTACTAAATTAGGAGAAAACAGAATTTATTTTTATATTTTTAACTTATAGGACACAAAAATCAAATTGAACTTTTCTATTTATTTCAATAAATTTGCAATTAGACATACTGATCAGCATCATAAAATAAGCTATATGAATTACAAAACTACTGTAAACTAAATAAATATACAAAAAAAAATGTTTTCAGCATTCAATACTTCAAAATCCTAATTCTTAAAATTTCCCAGAACTAACTCTAATGATGAAAAAGGTGATTTTTATTCTAATTTTTCAATAGCACGCATTTACATGAAATATCGTGTTTGATAAATATGTAATCACATGAAGATTCATATTTTTTTATTTCTGTCAAAGAAAAAGATCAATAATAACTAATAGTGAAAGGTTTAAAAGATTTCTAATTATCATGCTTAGATTTTAGCTATAAGTGTCATTTTAAAGTGTTCTTATTTTTAGTAATATGAAAATGACACGTGTAGATAAAAGGGTTATATATAAATCATTTTATAATCTTGAAAAAATGTAAAACAAGAATAATACCATATGTGATGACTTTTGATGGGTGGTTACAAAATTTCATAAAAATATTTTAAGGTGTTGAAAATCCTCGACGAAGTAGAAGCATACATGTAAGCACCTACACTCCGCAAGACACTTGAACACATATCATTCGAGGTAAGAAGAGCAGTCGTCGTATAGATCAAGATAAAATTACTTAAGATGCAATAAGGAGTGTGCGATATTCCAACACGCTGACCACGTCTAAATAGATAGAAAAAAATTCACCTAAAAATAAATAATATATGATTTTAATCTTTATTTATACAATAGAAACACTTAGGTTACATAAGAACAAATTTTTCATGGATTTCTTCCAACATGATCAATAAATATCACTTGTATTTGACAAAATCGAGAGTTTAGATATATTTATTTTAGACTACTAGTATTTTTAAAATTACTGGATATTTTCGGTAATATATAAATTGCTTCGCTTTTGTAAAAAATCCATATTTATGTAATCACAATGCGTGCTTTAATAAAGTGAAGATGAAGAATAAGAAAATCGAATCTATATATCGGTGATTTGTTTCAGAATAAGAATAGAGTAAACTTGGAAATATTGAAATAAAACCACGCCGTAGAATTTCTAGCGATAAAAATAAATAAAATATATTTCTGAGCAAAATATAACATTGCCACATCAAAAATAGTTTTAACAAATTATCTGATGTTTAATATATAAAGCAGCACAAATTCTAACCTTTTGAAATAAAGTATAATTTATAAAATTTTAGTGTAAATCTTTCTTTTAAAAAAATCGTTTATGATAAAAAGCCGTACATCGAAAATTAAATATAAATCACTATAAATCAAAATATTAAAAAAAAAAGATAAACGGATAATTCCTTATTTTATACTATTTTCCAGTGCACGTTTTTAAAACATAAAATGACGATAAATCAAAAGAATACATCTATGGTCATTCAGAAAACAAACCAAATGAAAAATGTACCTTTTTAATGTGTAAAAGTATATTGTGCTCAAATTCTGATAAAGTAACTCTTCTCTACAAATTAATCTAGTTTAGAAGGTTATTTATAAAAAAAATAAATTAAAAACGGATACAATGTATATTAAATAATGTCATTTTTTATTTCTTTGCAACTTAGAGATAAAGAACATGGTTATCGTACGAATAATAATGAAGCTTTATTTTCATAAGATTTAGTTGTTGCTCAATAGATAATCTTATGACATGAATTTTAGGGAAAAGGAAATATTTAACATTCATCCAAAAATACTGCAATTTTATAGAGGCAATAAAATACTTTTGCTTGATGATCACAAAATAAATTGCTTATGTTAGATCATATATCTATATAATGATAGTGCTATTATTAAAATCCGAAAAAAATTATAGTCAAAATAAACATTTCAAGAATAATAGTATCATGGAAATATATATTTTTCTTTTTGACTGCAAAAAATTGATATACAATCCTTTTGCTTTTTTTGTTTATATTTAAAAGCAATTAAGTGAATACAAAATTTAATATTTATGCAAAAAAAAATTTAATAATGATAAAATTTTATTACATTAAAATAAATAAGAGAAGTCAGAAGAAGTTTTTCATTGCAATTTTTTTTTCATAGGTTTTACAATTCTATTTATTACAACTAAATTGAAAAAAAATAAATAAAATTTTGCAGTCTAAACATAAAATTCATTTATATATATTTTATAAACAGAGGTAGCGCAAATACAACAGGAAAACAAATTAATACGAACCTCATATATTTTTTAATATATTATTTTCCATGTAATTATTAAAATCGATCGAATTTCAAAACATACCATTAATTTTATGGCTCAAGCTTTTTTTTAAGTTCTACAATACCTCTTTTAACTATAAGCCTTAAATCGAAAATATAATTATTCATTGATTATTTTCTACTGTCTGCATGAAGTTGGGAGTAATTTTTTATTGATAAAATTTTGATTTTGAGAAGACTACAGAAAATAAATAGAGGTAAAATAGAGTATTACAGATTATATGTATATAAATCACAAGTTAAATACGTATAAATTTAATTTTAATCCAAAATAGGTTCATTTATTTAGTATAAAAAACGAGAAATTAAATTTCGCATGTAATTTTATAACATTATATCTTTATCAGGACAATTGATCCTTTATTCGAAAAAAATAGTTTTAGTTAAAGGTTCTAAAAAATCAATGTGCTTCGATTATTATATTTTCCTATTAATTTGAAATATATTTCATTATCTTATATACATTAGGATTCAATTTTCCTACTTAATCATGGATAACGTTATGATAAGATGGATATTATATCACAAAAATTATAAAAGCTCACAATATTATATATCTTTATATTTTTTAACGTAAATAAGCAATAAATTTTGCTCCAATGTGAGAAAAGATATGTTAAAACATCAGAAAAAAATAATAAACGTATATATTCTTGTCAGATAAAATTCACATAATTTACTGAAAATCGGATGTTCCGAGAAATTTCTGCTACCCATTTAAGAATTCTATATACAACAAGCTATTAGATTATCCCTGTCATAAATTAAAAATGCAATCTATTTATTTTGAGTTTGTGAAATATAAATATTCAAAGAAGTAATAAATAGAGTTCAATTATTCTTTTTGTAATAAATCTTATTATTGCAAATATAATAAATGTAAATCTAGAAATCACGATCAAGAAAACATGAATTAAATCAATATTATGTTTACATTGAGTTCTATGAAAAGAAAAGAACATGAAATGTTTTAATAAAATAAATTTATTTATTAGAGAAATTGAATATACGCGATCAACTGCTGGCTAGGATCTTAGTAAAATAAAAAAAAGATCTAGCTTTCGAGAAATGATTTGTGAAATTAATTTTAAGACTAATGTGACGATAAATCAATCAAATCCGCGATCATTTTTCTGAGAATCAAAATTTTGATCTTTTGTCTATAAATAACATACAGAAGATGAATAAAATGATTTTATTTTATTCACTTCAGAAGAAATTTGTAGTTCCTCAGAATCGTGCGATTTATACAATTACAAGAATCTTAAATTTATTTAAATATTTCATACCCTTGTCATGATTAACAATATCATAATCAATTCAACAGGAATCATAAATGTCAAAATTCAGATTACGATGTAGAAAATAATAGAAGACTTCCATTTCAGCTGACGATTGTAGAAAAAATGATAAAATTTCGGGTTCATATAGACATAGAAATAATACCATGTATCAAAAATCATTTGATAAACATAAATGCAAAAAAGAATATTATATATTCGATTCTAAGCCAAGCTTTATAATTAGAGATCATGCAGCAAGTAGTAATGTGAAAAACGAGTCTAGCCAACCTAATAAACAATCCAGTCATCAGAAACATTCAGATGAAAATTCATATAGGCTACCAGATAATACTTTTAGTTTTCGGGATATAAATTTACACATTTATCTTCCGAACATTAATTTATCATCATCTCTATCTGATATATTAAAAAACTTTGATTCACATCGTACTAAGTAAAAACCAGATATGAAAGAAGACATAAATAGGCATAACCCAGATTTTGGTTCCAAAAGTTCAAAATGTTATAATAGATCCCCATTCCACAAACAAAATGCCGTCAACAAAGAAGCGCTCTACTGATCTGCAATCGACGCAACCAAATTATTTAGAAAGTAAAATTAAGCCAAATGGCTGTACATGTTCTAATTTGGAATCGCTCAGCGACTGTTATCTTGAAGAGAATTATAAAGGATCAGAAAATAAAATATTTTCCAGAGTAAGCAAGCTAGATAAGAATAATCTAAGCAGTTCTAGTCGATGTGGGTAAGGGGGATAATAAACAATGATTTAAGAGAAACAATAACTCTTACACTAGAAATGATGAAATCTAACAACAAATATGGACCAAGAATAAACCTAGATTATGATTTAAATGTAGATGACTTGGAATTTATTGTAGATGCTATTGCCAACAATAATCTGTATACATGTATTAGCTTTTAAAGCAATTTAAATAAAGAACACTACTAAAATATAGCAAACAAAGATAACGAAGAAAAACGGTTAATAAAAACGCAAGATACCATAATAATCTTTTATTTGAAACATAAAAATCTGAAGGAAAGTAAAAGCTTTATTTATATCCAGAAGGGGAAAATATACGTCAAGAATTTGATTCTAAAAAAAGCTAAATACATTATACGATTTAAATTTTTAATGAGGAAAATAAAAATTGTTTAAATATGAATCAAACTAAAAGTGAAGGCCTCGAAATAATTTTAAATAGCAATGGCGCTACCGATCGATCTTCAGAAAAATATTCTTATGAAGAAAACGAGTGAGATAGAAGTAGCTTAATATCAAACACTGATGTAAAAGTGCTTATTATGTTTGAAGGACATATAAATACAGCCTTATACCCACATTTCAGTACTAACAAAGGCAGTAATTTAGATGATCCACATATTTATTTTTGGCATCATTAGATGATGAGAAACACTTAAAAGTAGTTTTTGAATCATATTCAAAACATATTATAAAGATAATGAGTGATCTATATAAAATTTATGTATATTATATAGTATTAACCACTAGAAATCAATAAATGCTAATTTTTGCTTAAAATTTGAGTCGTTTTATATAAACAACTAGACTATTGAATCCTAGTCTATTTAAGATATAAAATACAAATTTCAAAAAATTTGTATGTAATTTCATATGGATATTATTTTATATAATAAGTTTTAAGAAATAAATACAGTAAAAATGCACCAAAATAAAATTTAAAATTTTAATAAAAGACAAATAACACACCATATTTACGTCATAAATAGACATGCAAATACCTTTTTTGGTAAAATAAGTTTTTTTTCGTTTAAAGATCACAAAAAGAAATCATTGGCTGCACCCTTGGACTTTCACACTTCTTAAACTATAATTTATCAAATCATAGGTTTAGATATTCAAGAAATGTTATTTACATATAATAACATCTAATTGTTGTTTAAATATACATAGTTTATTTCATAAATTATATCGATGCCAGAAATATCTTTATTTTCGACTTTTTTTTATTTAAATGAATATTCCAACATAATAAGTGCATTAAAACACATTACACACATTCATATATCGAAAAAGATATAAACACAGTCATCTTAACTTTTATGAATTGTTGCAATAAATTTTAAAAAGCTAGGCATACACACTTTCATGAATAAAACATGAGCTTTATGCAAGGTTTTATTTAAATTTAGTTATATCTACAAACAAATTTGGAATCTATGTTTTTTTTGTATTATCAAAAACATTGTAATTGAACCTTAATAGGTCAAATCTTTGATTATTATTTGTTATACCACCTCAATTACGATATTTTTAAAATTTAAAAATCTAAGATTCTAATATATAATGCAGATAAATTTAAATTTTTGTAAATTCTATCGATTATGGGCTAATGTGAGAAGATTTGAGGATGACATAATTTATATTTTAGCCCAAAAAAACACATTATAAAATATTTGAAATTAGTTTATAGTGTATTTTTTCAGATAAATCTTATTTTTAGTTTTAAACCTTACTATCAGCAAATATTTAAACTTCAAATTGCCAATACACCAAATAGTATTTCGTAAAGGAACAACAATTACATTCACTTGTAATGTAAACTTCATGACGAATATGCAAGTTAATTCGCATTTAAAAACGCATACTTGGAAGTAAGAGTAAATGATAGGACACAAATATAATAGAAATTCAACGTTATTAATATCTAAAAACTCATGAAATCTATTTTTTTGCATTAAGCGTGGTTTTCTTATACGGAGATAGAACAACAGAGCCATTATATTCATGTAAAAATTTATAAAAATGGATCTATTTATTAACCTTTCATTTTAGAATAAAGTGTTTGAAATAAACAGATTCTTATTTATTTATTTTTTATTTTCTTGCACCTATTTCATTTCATATAATATTTATTTTTTTGGTGAATTTAATGTTGATAGTTTTTCTTTCCTCAAAAAAATTGTGAGATTAAACACTTGCGGCTTACTTCATCGTTTTTAGCACATTCTCTCACTCTGCTGTAACGTCATCGATACCCTATATTCTCTCAAGATTTATCAGTTTAACAGTAATTTTCAAGAAAATATTAGAAATATATCATTAAAGAAACATACATAAATTTAATAAACCAAAAAATTATATATTCAAAAGTGTAATGAATCATTCCTGCTGCGCTTTAAGCGTATGCCACGCCTTGGTTGGCAGAAAAATCGGATTACTATAACAACAAGTTTGAACACACTTGCATTTGAAACAATTAAGAATCTAGTAAACTATAATTCTGGTGGGAAAAATATTGGTATAAGACAACCATGGAATTCTGATCACAAGACTTTAAAAAAAGATAAATAAAAAGTGATGATATTTTAAACGGCATAAAAAATATGTCCCACAAATGTTCGAAACTGAAACAGATTTTAATCTCTAGTATAGCGTAAAAAGCAAGTGAATCCCAAAAAAATAAAATGATTGTACAAGAAAATGCTATTGTTCAAAAAATCCTAAAAAGGAAATCGAATGTATATGAAGTAACATTTTTAAATGAAGAAAATATATTCTGTAACATAGATAAGGCAAAACGCAGTTTTCAAAAGCGGCGATCTTTGAATATGTTAAAAATTAGAAGTTATTTATGTCTAAAATTGTGTTTAAAATAATGTATTAATTGTTCCTGATTCTAATGAAACAACCGCTTTTCAACCTATTATTTTTTGGTAAAAACTAATATTCATCCAGTGAAAAAATCAAAAAAATTATGCTTCATACAATGAAAATTTTAAAGTGTGCGCATTTATTTAGGCTATCAAATAAATTCAATTTTCTTTGCTGAAAATCATTGTTGTAATATCTTTACTATCATTATAAATTATTCTATGGGAGCTGGCAATAAATATAGCCCTGTCAAAAATAAGAAATCATAATTTAGACGATGAAATGAACTTTTGTATTTAGTTTTTCGATTACAAATAATTTAATTTATGGATCCTTTAATTGCATATGAATTAAATCTATCAATTGCGCCATTATAGATTTATTTTATCCGTCTTATATAAAAATTACGAATAATTTCAGAACAAAAAAATGATAAATAATGTTATATAGTGTGAATTAATGACTTTAATCATGTATCCCATGCAGTTCCTGTTTTAATCACAGAGTAAAACAGGATTGGATTTTTTCATATAATCTTTCAAACCGGGTGTTATTATATTAAATGGCGTGGTTTAAGACTTTTTGAAATAAATTCAAAGTCTTATGCGTATAACTAAAGTCCTTGATTTTGATATTTATTTATCTGCTATTAGTCGTCTTAACAACAAAGGTCCTTAAAAATGCCAATTTAAATATTTTATTATTATACATTTGACTAAATAGCTTTATACCTTTTTTCGTATTTCTTTATATATACATATCATGAATTAAGAAAAACGTTAGTATTTAAAAGTTATTTGGGCAATTTTTACATTTATATATCTTCGGGATTAAATTTTATTTTCTTTTGGGATCGATTTAAGGCACGACAAAACATTTATAAGTCCTTAATTAATATGAATGTGTACCCTAGAAAATCTAAATGAGTAATTTTCGACCTATATTTCTTTTCGCTTGATAAATACATTATTAAGCTAAGAATAAAGTTAACTTTAAACTTGGTTTTATACATATACACTTTAAATTAGTAAATTAACGCATATATTTAGATTAACGCGCACAAAATTAATTTTATGTTTGAAATAAATATTATATATGTCTTGTGGTACATAAACTCACTTCTATAAAATAAAAATTTTTTATTTATGTAGTTCCTAATTTTCATATACATGAATAAAAATTTTAAACTAATTTTGTGCAAAGGATTTTATTATTCAATGGATTCGGATCTCAAAAAATTCCCCTTGCAAATATTTTATAAAATATTATCACGGTTAATATGTCCAATATATCTTTTGAATAGACCAAAAAAGCAATATTTGAAATTTTAAATATATCAAAAAAAACATAAAACACTTATTGTGCTCAATTTAGACGCGTTTGGTTTATTTTAACTCTCTCGAAATTCAAAACATTATTTACTGAGAATAAAAAATACTTTTGGCACAAATGAAACTAATGACATTTTTCAACATAACATTCATTATAGGGGTATTTTTTCTTTTACATTTACATGTTTTCGAGAAAAACTTTAGATTGGTCCATTTCACGGATTCGCTGTATATTCTTATGTAACAGAACTGTATAGTTTACCATAGGCCCTTTTCTTTGAAGATTAAATTATTTGAGTCTTTTTCATAGACTATTATTTGGGAATACACAAACGTTGCCGTGAAATTCTACATTTATTGACGACAACTTTTTGATTAATTACAACAATATTTTTTGAATTTACAATTTAGTTTTTTGTTCACCTTTATACCAAATAGATAGTATATTTCTGGGTTAAGTAGTCTAAACATGCTATTTTCATTACCGGAGTTTCTCAAAGCTAATTTTAATAGTGTTATATTGCAAATTATTAAACTAAGCAGCTTCTACGAAAAAAATCCAAATTCGCTTCCCATCTAGGAATAAGAAAATAAATTCTTTATTTTTTTATATACATAAAATATTTATAAGGTTAAAAATATATTATCTTATAAAAATGTCGTATTCACAATTTTTTTATGCGATTTAGTACGCCTGGGATTTTTTGATTCTAATAATATATGTAGATTCTTAAATTCAAACTAATTCAGATTTTAAAGTCCTTTTATATGCGATATCACAAATAGAACATAAAAACATATCTTAAAGTTTTTATGGATTTTTCTGGTCTGTCAGTAACTTCAAATATATTTTCGCTATTAACAAATATATTGATTTGTAAAATATAAATTATGCTTTATGTATTTATAAAATCTTCTAGGGAGCTAATGCTTAGTTACAACTTGTAAAATTATTTAGAAATTTATTTTTTGTTGTGGCAAATTACTTTCAATTCTACTAGTATCTTATTTAATTAAATAAAATAATGTTAATACAAAGATAATATTATTAAATAGGTTTAAATTTGCTTATATAGATGTCTTTTCGTATACCCCGAAAATAACTTCTTAAAAATATAAACCTTTGAAAGATTATAATTTATTTTACATGTTTTAACCCTTAAAAAAGCATAGAGAATCCAAAAATTCGGTTAAAATCTATAGTTCTCATTAAGAATAGTACTTTAACAAAAAACATAATATAACCTTGATATTGGATAATAAAGTTTATCAATTTAATATGGTAATATCATAATAAAAACGGCATATTATAAAATTTTGATATTCATTGGGCAATATATTGTACTTTTTTATTTGCACGGGGTTTTTTAAATCCATATTTTTTTTTGTATTTATATTTTCTTTTAAATACTTTCGGGGTGACTAGAGCCATTAAAATAAAATAACGAAAAAAAACACTTTATATTGGCGAAATAAAGTTATGTTTTTAGAATCAAGAATATTAAAAAAAAACATAACCGAACATAACATTTAGACTTCTAAACTCTGTTTTGCACTAGTGGTTAAATAAACCGATCAAATATTCTTATTAGTCAGTTTATCTTTTTGCAATTTATAGGCTTTGCTAATGCGCAGAGATAATTTATAATCCGAAGCATATAAATTAAAAAAAATTATATAAAAATAGCTTTTCTAGGGCATTGAAAATTTGTTGGGTTACAAAAAATCGAAAAAATGCAATAATTACAAATATATTGTTCGATTATATGCTTTAAACATAAAAAACCTTATTATTCATAACTCATAGCACTATTTTTTCTAGGTTAAGCATTACTCAAATAACATAAAACCGTTTAAATACTTTATCTTTTTTTAAATAAGAAATAGTACTTTTGTAGTTGATATATAATTATAATAATAAATGTATATTATAATTTTACCTCATTAGAATTTATTGGTCTATCGTTTTTAAAATTAAAAATTTTTTCATGAATAAACGTACATACTATGTGACTTTTTATATCCAAAGATATTTATGAAAACAAACCAAAACAAAACCGGTTTACTATATATTAAAAAATCATAAAGTTACGGTTTTATAGACCAAGAATATAAATAGAAAATTTATCAACCCAAAAGATTAGATTATATTTTAAATTAATATTTTGTAGTTTTTTACCGTAAAAAAATACAATTGTATTGTACTTGATCGCAAAAAAATTAATTTTTATTTTTTCACCTGGTTATTCTTTTATTTAGAAGTTTAAATTATATGCAAAAAATAAAGTACACGATAGCAAATATAAATTGTTTTAGCTATTAGAATATTCTAAATGTGAATAAATAGTTGTTTTTTTGCTAAAGCTATATATTGGCTATTTTTTTCTTATATTGCGGTAATAAATGTTTAATAATGCACAAACTTTTTTTTAAAAATTTTTAAAAAAACCTTTTAATCATTTATTTATTTAGGATCAAAAAAAAAATATATGAATTTGATACATTTTATTTTCTAAGGAACTAATGATATTTATTGATCGATGTATCTAAGACCGCAAGAACAGTCTTAAATCTTCTTTTATGTTTATCTTTAGATTAGATTTTGTGCTTAAGAGAATATTATTGATTTTTTTAAAAATTTTATTCATAATTTATAAACCACATGGATATGTTTTATGATGTTTAATTGGGCAGATTTTTTATCGATCTAAATTATTAAATGCATTTTTTTATTATCTCTGATCTCAAAAAGGTTAAAGTTTTATAAATGAATATTTGACTGCTATTATTCTATTTCTATAATTGCGCTTATGTTATAACATACAAAAGTATATTTTTTATTTCTATTGTTGTATAGTAATTTTAACAAAATATAAGTTTTTACGAGTAAGATATCAAAAAAGACAAACGAATCTATATTTTAGCATTTTGAAATATATGCCAAGATATTGAATAATTATGAAAAAGAAATTTTGTGATATTGATTCTACCTTGAATTTATGAGATAAAAATGAATAAAATTTTTTTTTTCTATTTCTCAAACATTTCGTATACCATTTTTGTATTTATTTTATGATCAAGATAGGTCAAAAACAAATCTAATGTTCTGAGGCGTTTTAAGCTAATTAAAGATATCTCAAAATATTCAACTTATCTTTTACAATCTCTTCATTTTTTGTATATAGATAGATAATTTCTCTATATTGTATGTGTAAAGATTGTTTTCAAAGTGTTAGAGCTTATTTTCCGCATCTAATATTTCGGGAAATAACGAAAACTCCATTTATTTATGGTAAAATTATCCCCGGAGAAGAAAAGTATTTTTATATTCGTGTTTACGTTTTTAAAAACTATTCAAAGCAAGCGTTTTGCACAAAAACGGCATATATTTTGCATATTTTACTTTCATAATTCGATCGCTCTGTTTAAATATGATTACTGTTTACAACAATAAGCGCAAAAATATAATAAATGATTAAGGTATTCTTAGCAAAAAGTAATTTGTTTGTATATATATTTTATTTTCTGTGGGTAAATTTTACTTCTCAAGCATATTTGATGAAAAGGCATGGTGTCTGCAATATTTTATAACATATAAAATTATGACCCTTTATTGGTGGTGTAAAATAGAACAAAAGTAAAAACACTAACAAATTATTCTAAATTTCCATTAAAATGTGTTTAAACTAGCAAGATGTATTTCCGAGAAACTTGGATTTTCATGGTATAAATCATAGTTTAATCATGCAGAAACAAGTTCAATTCAGAATAGAGATAGCTGTTTTTAAAATCATCTGTATATAATACCATAATATAAGAATAGTATGTACCTGAGAACAGAACATTCTTTGGGTCATTGCTAGACATATAGAGGCTTCATAGATTATAATATTATACAGCAAATTTAGTCATACGATGCATCATTGAAGATTGTAAAAATCACATTTTTTTGTTTAAATTTCTCAGAATGCATACAATATCCTTGGAAGAAATGTGTTCATGGTTTTTTTACTTAATTAGAGCATCAAGAAGATATCGTACGCATTTTTTTGAATTAAAAATAGCTGTAAAATCATATGATAACTGAGTATAGAATTCAATATATAAATAAAAATAACAAATATTAAATTTAAAAAAAGATTGAATTATATATAGGTGGTATTAAATACGAAAAAAAGTTTTGAACAAAAAAAGTGCTGAAAAAGAAGTTGCACATATGCACTAAATTTAAAATTATTAAAATAATATTCGGTAAAACAAAATTTAAATCAGTATTTTTTTATATTAGAACAAATTTTAATTGGACTTCTCAAGCGTAAAATGTATTTATTGAATTTAAACCGGCACAGACACAATAAATAAAAATTTTCTTACTTGTATTCCCTTGTTTTTGCTAAAAACTATATCATTTTAAATATTCATAAGATATATTTAATATGTTATATTACACCCTATAATTTAAGTTAGTAATGGTAATACTGGAAAGTAAATGATTTTTGTTCAATTTAGACATAAATATAGTCATTATTCTATTCTTAATCCATATAGTAGATAGCCTTAGGCGGCATAAATTTGTTTTACAAGATGTTACTCGGCACAAAAACCAGCTCTTTTATAGTTATATTTATATAGATACATATTCATGGTCCATCCAGATTCCTTATGTGTGCTTCTAATTCTGTTGTCATTCTTAAAATCTTGTGTGGGTAATGTGATTCATAATTTGATTTTATAAAAATCCCGGTTGAACTATTTTAAGACAAAATTATTTTATAGTTAGATTGAAAATTATTTTATATTTACAGACAATATTTTAGTGTGCTTAGTATGTTTAAAGACAAAAATGGTCTAACTAATAAGAAGGTGTGCTTTATTATTCAATATCATCATGTGAAACATTGTTTTAAGTGCCTTCGATCGAAAAAATATAAATAGGGCATCGCTATAATACAAATGTCTTACAATACGTGCTTTAATATATAAAATACACAAATCACTATTTAAAACTGCGATATAAAAGTCTATATTTAAGAAAGATCACTAGAATAAACAAAACAAGCAATAAATATTTATATTATGTTAATTTTTTATAAATAAAATAGTTTTAATACTTGTGAATACATGTGGAAATGATTTAAAAAGTATCAAAATATGCTTAAAATTATTTACCTTTCGAGTAATAATGAGCGCAACTTATTATATAAGATTACAGTCTCTAAAGAGCTTTAAAAGGATATAAATAATAATAAATTTAAAAATAACTTTTACAGGTTTAAAAAATATTAATTTATAAGCTTTAAATAATCAACAATAGAAAATTTTCTTTTACGTGGTTTTAAAGGGTTTTTCATCATTACAGAGACTTCACTGACTTTACAAACGCTTATATATATATATTTTTTGAGCTGGACGCAGTTATAAAAATTTCTTATAATATATTGTTATTTTATATAAATGATATATAAATCTATTTAAAAATTTAAGTTTTGAACATTAGAATATAAAAAAACTTCTTGCTTTGATATTTCTAAATATTAAGAATCCCAGAAGAATCTTTTCATATAAATAAATTTTTAGTATTTACAAGAAAAAAAATCCTAATGATCTCTGGTCAACCAGATATATCTATTCTTATCACGTAAAAAAAGATGTAACTTTGTCATTCTGCCCTTTATTTATTTTGCAGTTATTTATCGTAGCTTTGTATTGTACTTTATTCGTTACAAAATATTTCAAGGATCTTTTCTTTACTTATATAAAATAACCTAAAAATTTTATTATTAACTCTTCTAGGCGAATATATCTTTTACTATACATATACATAAAAAATGCTAACAACCCTGGCGCAGACGTTATCATATAAGCTTTGTATCGTTCTTTAATCTAATTTAAACGAGATGAACTACATAGAAGATCTTCAGATATTATATAAGGAACTATGTAGCGTTATACATAATTTATAGCTTATACGTACACATTTAAAGAATCAACTTTGGCACTTCGTTATATTGTTATGTTTAAGTTCTTGCTAAATCATTCCTTGAGGTTTTTTTGTGTATAAATTTAACGAATATCTTTAATTACTAATTTTATATTTTTTTTCAATTTAATTAGAAAATTATGATCACAGAACACCTATGCCAACGTAAACAAAGCCCAGTCTATCTGATACAAAAGTATCTATCATTTAGTTTTTTCATATAAATATATCTTTCATTTATAAACAAATTTAATAGCTCTATGGCTACAGAGTATCTTTGATTAAAAATATTATTTTTACGATTTTAAGTATTATAGGCTAAGATCTAATGATAAAAACGATGGAAATCTTATTGAAAAAAAAATCATGATAAAAATTCGATATACAGTATTAATGATTTTTAAGATAATGAAGAGATATATTAAGGAATGAAAAATAATGAAAGACAGAAATAAGAGCATTAATAAAAATAGGGACAAATATGCATAAATGAGAACAATATTATGTATATCGCATAATAATTGTACAAATATACAGTATTAGTTTGTTCGCTACAATTATTAAATTTTAAAATTATTAATCGCTGATACTTATATTCACAAAATATTTTTATGCTTAACTTCAAGTCTGTATTGTTAAATTCGAAGGATATGTGTGAGCATAGAAAGATCATTAATTTAAGTACTAGAGATTTGTTGAGCATCAGCGACAAAAGAAATCAGAATCAATAAAAATTACTTCAGCTTTCTAAAGTACCATAAAACGCTTTTTTTAGTTTGTATATGAGTAAACATATATTATCTCGAAAAATATGTGTAGTGTGAAATATAAAGGACATAAAAAAAATTCAATTGATAAGGTTTTTTATTATAAAAAAATAATAAGCATATATTTTCTTGATTTATATTTGACAGTATTAATAAAAATCTTTGCTGTATCCAATCATAAACAATTCATGAAATAAATTCAATATAAATTAGAACAAATTTTATGGCCAAGTTTTGCCTTTATTTCCCTTTTTTAGTTTAAAATCATATAATTAATGCATATTTTCCTCGAAAATTCAGTTCATAAAAAAATGTTGCGATAAATTTAAATTATATAGAACTTAACGTTAGATCACCTGATTATACATACTTACATGTAAAAATTATACAGTTTACATGTATGATAGATGTATTACTAAAATTTTTAATATGATATTATAATGAAAATTTTTTTACACATCCACTTACTTGAACTAAATTATAATTTTCTTATTTTATCATCATTGGATAAATATTAATGTAGTAAACTAGGAGATTTGTTAAATATTATGTATCATATATCAATAGTTTGAATGAAAACCTTTTAGACTTAATTTTACGTCATAATGCATTTATGACTTTTTGCCGTGAAACTTTATAGATTTTATAAGCATATAATAATGTTTGTAATAGTATGATTAAAAAATTTTACTTTCATTGATTTAAAATTATATATTATTTTAGTTGAGGGTGCCAAAAGAACCAGAAGAACATCTATATGCTTAAGTATCGAGCTAAAAACTCATTTTTATGTGTCTTAAGCCTGGAAGATAAATCGACAGACAGAAGGGTAGTTTTCGTACAAATAGTACACAGAAAATCATTAATTTATAACAATCTAAAATTTCGCAATAGAAAACATAAAATTTTAAATATAAACTAACTTGAGATTTTTTTACTTGTGGGCTAAATTTAAAGCACATTTTTTGTCTTCGTTATCGAGCATATCTTGTTTGATTCCCTGCGAGCACAGCATATTTATACTTTCGGTTATCTTCTCCTCCCAAATGATTCTTCAATACCGAACCTCTTTTCGAGGTCTTTTGATCCAAGGCTTTCTGTTCATATGATTGCATATATGCATAGGTCATATTCGAGACATCTAGTTTCTTCTGGTAGATTTTATGATATCGCGTAACCACAATATGTCGTTTTATAACATATGGTTTAAATTTTTGCCTTGAAATAGCCCCGAAAAATATATTTTAGTTGCGTATTTGACTATATTTACTTTTTTTATAAAGAATTATTAGCAAAGTAAATGCCTTACTGATACATCTTAATTAAAAAAATAAAAGCCAATTTATGAAAACTCATTTTTTTCTACTGACAACCTCTTAAAAAGGAAGAATTGTATATGAAAAAACACAGAAATAACAGAAAATCTCTATATTTTTCTAGCTTCTTTGTCTTCTTTTTAACCTTTTATTTACAAAATACGCAAAAAAACTTATAAATATCTTTAGTAGAAAAAGTACTATATCTATATATATTCGAAGGACTATTTTAAGTAAATGCGTGTATAGTGACTCATGAGGATTTATGTTTTTGTAAAAAAAAAATTGCAAACATATATTCTAAACACCATTCTAATATATTTATATGACGCATTATATCCAGCTTTTCGTATTCAGATTCGTGACTTGGGGCATAAGTTCTAAAACATATTTATTGTACATATAGTGCCGCTTATATAGGAATTTTATACTTATTAAAATAGAAACTATTTTATATTTACCTCAATCTACAAATTTATGACATGCTACGAATCTTGATGGATATTTTAACGTCGGGGATTCGTTTTTATATTTTTCTATAATCATATTTTATGTGTCAAATAAAAAAGCAAGTAATCCCTATTTTATATGGGTGCTAATCTCAGAATAAGTTTAGAATCCCAAATCTTTTAGAAGTAATGTTAGATATTACTAATTGTATATACTTTGAGATATCAAAGATACATTCGACCCGAAATGTAATATGGAAACTTTTTGATAAAATTTTTATATATACTATATATAGCTTGTTTGTAATATGAATTTTGGAAAGCCATAGCAACAAATAAAATTAATTTTTGTGTCAATATACCATTGAAATATATATGATGTCTGTTAACTGAGGCTTACTAAATATTTAAGAAGTCTAAATACTATTTTTTGAAATATTTGTAAAACATATTTTATAACCATATATCTTTCTATATATAAAAAAAGTGCTAAGCTACATATAGTTATAAATAAACGAATTAATTCAAATTATGATATTTTTGTAATAAATTATATGAAATTACACTTAAAATAGATAGAAACAGGGTGCCTAGAAACATTTCTATCCATTTTATCAAAAATTGGCAGGTATATAAGACTCTGATAATTTCTGTAAAAATAAAACGACTTTTTTGAAAGTAAATCCTTCGTTTTTACGTTAAATATGTACAAAAAAAATATTGTCTTCATTTAGTTATACTTCATATTTTTATCTTTTGAATAAGATTTTAAAGAGCCAACATTGTATAAAAACCTAGACTGTAATTTTTTTATACTTGTTTTGCAAGCTTTAATACTATGAGAAACCTATATTTATTTTTTTATTTTTATTTTTTGCGTTTGTTTAGAGACGAAAAAAGCTTTAATTCTTCAATATTTTATTATTTGATAAACAATAAAGCGGCTAAAAATTATTACAACAGAGAGTTTCTACGGTTCATATGATATGAAGATTATCTGATCTTTTTATTGGAAAAGGTTTTTTTGCAAACAATTAGATCCTCTAATTTATCACAAATATAATCTTTAAATATTTAAATTATTTAAAAACGAAATGAATTGAAGCCATGAATTATTATAAGACATAGAGATAAACGTAATGTAGCGAAATTTGAAATAAAAATTTACAATATTGCATATAATTCATGTTTTTTAATTCTATACGTTGTTTGTTTTAAAGTTAAAGATAAAGATAACCCCACAAAATCCAAGATTCAATTAAGTTCCTGTTTTTCATATCAATAATTTCAAGTCAATACATTATTTTTCTATTTTTTAATAAATCAATGACCTCTTATTTTATAGGATCGCGATCTATTACTCATAAAAATAGATCACCAATAATTTTAGCAGCATAGGTTTGTTTTTTTTTGCACAAAAAATACACAAGATAAAACGCTTTGTTATCTAGAAAAAATAAAAGTAGATTTCATATTTACAAAGCGTTATATAAAGTTTGGCAAATGGAAGTAATCATTTGTTCTTGCATAAGAAATTCAGACAAAACTATTTTTATGCTGCAAAAAAGTAACAAAATACAAAACATATATATATATATGCTGCTATTATTAATGTATTATTCTTACTTAAATAAATAATTTATTTATTTAATTTTATTTTTTAAACAAGAAAGCATCACATTTTTAAAAATTATAAATCTATTGAATCGCAATGTATTTTAAAACACAAAAAATATATGATCGGCAACACTATTTTTCATATATTTGTTAATCAGTACATGCTTTTCTCTCATTGTGGTTTCTTCATTATAATAGTTAGATTCTTTTATACTTTTGAGACAGATTTTGATAATCTCGTAACTTCTCTAACAAAATACATGTATTAGTTTGTTTATAAGTGTAAAAGAGAGAGATCATTCTAATAGAAAAATAGTGTGTTTGAGCTTTTTCCATATATATGAAATTTTTAATCTTATTTAAATAGCCTAAAAAATATTTTTTATTGCAAACACTTTTATGAAATTTATATAATAAAAAAATGCGTTTTTATATGTTTTCTTAAGTACCTCAATGGTTTTATATAGTTCTATGCTTCGAAAATGGACTTATAGACCCTATAGAAATTATCTTTCTTATCATTTTTTGCGTGAATATCATATAATAAAACAACCTTTTTAATAAAAATAAAAATTCTGTATGATCACAATTTTTTTTCCCGATAAAGTTTTTCACCTAAATATATGAGAGTAATAGAATATTTTGATTTATTCATAGATAAAAGAGTATAAGGGATATAGAAAATTTTTGAATGTTCGAACACTTTAAAATACATTACATCTTTCTTCTTCTTTTCATAATTAGATATTTAATTATAATTTGTTTTTAATGTAATTATGCATAGTTTGGTTTTATATGCCATAATTTTAGTACCATGTTACAGAAAAAATGATTTCCTATACCAAAATAAAAAGCATTACGCAAAAATATACTCCAATAAATTATAATATAAAAGACTTAACGTTCAATTATTAATGCAAAATGGCAAAATTTGTATATTTTTTGCTGTTATTTTGATCAATAAAAAATTTATTTTAGAAATATAAATTTATATATATTAAAATCGTTTATTATCCAATTACCGACAGTAATTAAGAATTATGAATTTTTATTATATTTTAGCAGATTGTTTATTTATCAAAAAATACATTTTCAGTACTTTAAAGTAATTTATTTACCACAAATTTACTTTTTTTAAAATTCCTAAAAAAGTGATGATTATAAACTGAATTCTTATATGTATAAATATAAAATGTATTTAATGTTTGCAGCAAAATTTAAAACCGAATTTTAAACAATAAAATCATATTTAATTGAATCTGTTTTTAGCTTATTTTAGATATAATTATATTTTTTTTAAATAATAACAAATTTTGAATCTAATAAAACACATACACAATTTTAAATCTTACAATTATTCAGATCGAATAGCACCTGAGCTATCATTACTATACAAGTGCAGTCAAAAATCATCCCATATGCTATAACATGAGTCGGTGTGGTACACATATCATAAAAGGTAGCAGCGTGAACTAGATGAGATAAATCTGATCGAGGCATATATAAACCTTGGGATTGAGATTAACTCTTAAAAATATAGGTCTCGAAAAGAGGGAGGTATTGAAGAAGAGAAGATATCCGAAAATATAATTCGCTATTTCGCAATGAATTAAACAAGTTGTGTGCGTGAACAAAATCTAAATTAACCTTTTTAAATTTAGCTCAAAATAAAAAAATAATTATTCAAATCGACAGAATAATTTATTCTGATCTATTTAGCCATATAAATTCTAAAAATACATCTTTCAATAAAATATAATTCATAATTTTTGAAAATATACCAGTTGTAAACAAAATATTTTTTGTTTTAAATTAAACTTTAAAATTATGAAAAAAAATATCGCTAAAGTCAGCTTGAAAACACTTTATATTTATTAAATTATAAAAAATTTGTGTTGGCCAAATCACATGTTATTTTTCACACATCGCAACAGCATATATTCATTTTTTTTAGATGTGATTTTTATTGTATTAAATTATCATAAAATTTTTGGGTAATTATAGTCAGATTAATGATATAAGTAAGTTTAATAGAAGGATATATAAGTTAGATAAATCAATTAATATTTTCCTATAAAATAGATGGTAAATTTTAAATTTAAATTAAGATTTGAGAAATGGTCAACATTACCTGACAAAATTTTGGCATCTCCTTATCCAGTTTAAAAAAAAACAGCAAAAACTTTAGGATCGCCGCATTTTACAATACCACAATTTAACTACCCAATCTGTCAATTCATTTATCAATTAACCTGATGAGAGGTCTTTGATCTCTGGCCAATGTCATCTTTAAGCAGTAGGGAAGGATTTCGTGGATTACTCCCCTATCTTTTAACCACGACAGGATTTATAGTTGTTTATTCTTTACGAAATCTTTTTACACTCTTTTCGTTCATTCTTGAAGGATTGGATTTTAAAGAATACAAATATGTGTGATTATGATTTCTAAGAAGCCAACTGCCTCTAATTGCTATTACAAACTAATGAAAAGGGATAATCATTTTAATTAATATATTTAAAACCTAAGATTAAAATATTTGATGAAATGCATTATATTTTCTGATCGTAGTAAGTTTATAAACATATTCAGTATATAGGAAAATATAATTAAAAAAGGTGGCTAGAATTAACATTTGAGTATAACGCCACTATTTTAATATAAATTTTGAAAAAAATGGTATGAAAATTATCTAAAACAAAAAATCGAAATGTATTTTATTATTATAAAAAATTTATAGGTGATAGTTTATCTTAAATAATCTAAAATATATTTAGAGGATATAAGAACAAAAACATATAAAATAAATATTATCATCATGAATTCGGGCGTAATATATCATTTTTATCCTCAAATCAAAAAAAACACGCATTCTGCAGCCTTATATGGAAAAATCAAGAGGTACTAAGCTAAAAGGACAAATATCGGCTACGTTAAATATTTAAATCAGGCATGTAGTGACTTTCATACCATTTCTATATATTGTAAGCCCCGAATAAAGTAATTTTTTTCTATTAAAGTTAGTTTACTATTCATGAAAGTAATCCTATAAAATTTACAACAGAGATTAGTTACCGATTCTACATGATAATATGTAAAAAAACATTATCCGTATATCTATGCTCTGAAAGAAATATGATTCTTAGTTGGCCAAAATATCATATCTTATTATAATTTAGTTGGTAATCTTTATTTTTGAATTATTTATAATAATTTAGGTCTAATATGTTTTCTGGGGATTTGAACGCAATTTCTTTTGAGCGTTATATATTCAACAAATAAAGGCCACTTTTAGACCAAATTATGTGCATATGTAATTAAGGCTATAGAAAAACATCAAATATTAATACGTTTTCATATTTAAACATAGATAAATGACAGATAATATTTAAACATCCACAATAATCGTATATTCGATCGATTGGAACAAGAGCATCAGGTTTAACGAAATAGATGTACAGTAAATGTATATAATCCAGCATAACTATCTTCAAAAAACCAGAAAATAACCCGATCATCGAACTTTTTATATTCAGGTATAATATATGTTATCATTGATTCTACGGAATATCACATGAATTTACAGATATTATATGTTTTATAAGAACAATATTATTCTTTTTAAAAGAAAAATATGAACATTGAAGAATATTCTAGTGATTTTAAATCTAAAGATATACTTATTTAAAAAAATTTAACTACTAAAATCATTAAATA
Source organism: Rhyacophila brunnea (assembly GCF_057557595.1). Lineage (NCBI taxonomy): Eukaryota > Metazoa > Arthropoda > Insecta > Trichoptera > Rhyacophilidae > Rhyacophila > Rhyacophila brunnea. Next base: position 321,617 of record NW_028232835.1, read on the forward strand.
CTTTAATTTTTTTTAATGAGCTAAGCTCTGTAACTGCAAAAAAAATCAAGGAAAAAAATATATTGAATTTTTTTAATCTTTATAACATTAAAAGTAGCATAATACAAAAAGAAGAAAATATGGATCAGAATTTTTTTTAAGTTATGCATGAATCATAGAATAATCTTATCAGACCATCGCAGATATTTAAATTTTTTTTTTAGTATCCAAATGTGTTGATTGTGCTATTGAATCATAATAGTTCATATATCTTACTTATTTAGAAAACATGATTTATATGTCTTTTTTTTGCGGTAAATAAGCATTGTGATGTCTACATAAGCCACATAAAATATAATAATAAGCTGTGAGAAGATTATACGATTCACCAAAATCTTATATTCTTTTATGATTTCTTTCAAATAATTTCTAATAATACTCATTTAAAATTCTATCGGCTAGTATTTCCACAAGCCTTTAGGCCATATTTAAAAATTTAATTTTTAATTCCATAGAAAAGATCGATAAAATGTGTGACATACTTGTGATATAACTTACTGAATTTTAGAACATAATTTTCGTCACTAAATAGTATTCCCATCAACTGATCGCTTTTCGGCAAAAAACAAATTATTCTTATATCAATAGTGTATTTAAATATTAATGACTTGCTAAAAATCTTTTCAATTGTAAAACTGTCTGTTTCAAATCTTAATAAAAATTTGAGTCTGAACTGATACACTTTACTATTTATAATCATGTTATTCTCGCCATATTATATTTAATTTTGTTATTTATTAGCTTCATCTTCATATTATAAATTTTAACTCTGAAGATACGAGATAAATAAAGTATTCTTTTATGTATGTATAATATTATAGTTATAACGTTTTTATCAAATTTTATAGCTGAAAAATCAGGAAAAAGAAAATAAAGTAGTTAAATCCTATGAATTGATTTTAAGGGGAACGCAGAGAGCAATAAATGAAGAAATCTCCCTTTATAATAAATTCAAGCTGATTACTGCTCTTTAAGTAGATTATCAACTGTATAAATACTCTTTTCATAATAATTTCCTTTAAAGATTCTTATAAATCAATCCGAATGCGCCTTGAGCATATACACGCCTTGATGCCAGAAAATATTGACTTTCTATAATAAAAAATGAACAACACGCTTATCTTTTGAAAAAAATAGAAGCTAGACATATATACCAGACAGAAACTACGGCTGTCTAAAACAAAAATTTGATTGTGAAACTTCAAAAAATGTATAAAATGATTATATGTGAACCACAACAGAAATTTTGACATGGATCAATTTTTTTAAAATGTAAATCAATAAATTAAAAAATGTACGCTGTAGTTAGGTATCATAAAATTTGTTTATTTACAAGAAAAAAGAAAGTAATATCTCACAAGTAAAAGAGTAAGTCATAGAATATCTGAAAATTGTCGTATAAAGAATTACCAGTATCAAAACCTTAGATATAAATCAAATCCGAAGATATTGTAGAGGATTCAGTTGACTTGCAATAACCTCATCAAAAAGAGAATATCTATTTAGTATAAATTCTATACATGCAAGAATCAAAAGAAAAACTACTATTGATAACGTAATGTGAGATTTGTATAGCACAAAAGCCAATTGTACAAAAAAATTTATAAATAGCGTTATATTGTGCGACTTAATCTCAAAATCTTGGAGCAAAAATATGTATGCTTTAAGTTGATAATAAAAAAACTTCATACAAAATACGGATAAAAAGAAGAAAAAATGACCGAAAAAATATTGATTACAAGTTCAGCAGGCAAAAAATCAATATTAATATCAAGAAATATAATTTCATCCCAAATTTAATATAAGTAAAAAACAATAAATGCTGATAAGAAATAAATTGCTAGATTTTGATCAAATATGTATGAATAAAAAAATATAAAAAGGAAGTTTACTATGTATTCATTTGATTAGATTGTATAGCAGAAGCTCGTGTTTTTAGGTTGACCTTCATAAAAATTAATAAAAAAATTCTAACTACTAGCCTAATAGGAAAACTTCATGACCTGATGGGATCTATAAATTTTATATAAAGAAAATGATATCTTTGCATCTATATGCTACGATAATATTGCAGAGAAAATTTGTTAAAAAATACGGAATGAATGTTTTATAAAGAAAAAATAAATACCATTTATAATAACCTGTAGTAATTGGTCTTCAAATTTGAGCCTTAGACCTGTATGAAAATTTACTATAAATTAGAAACTCAAATTATGAGGATATTCTAGCAGTTCAAAAAGGGAAGGCGTAACCCTTTGCCTTAAAATCAACTAGTAATCCATGACTTGTAAAGGATCTGTAGACAAACCTACTGAACTAGGCAATAAAGATGAACTTAGCAAAAAAAAGAAATTTCGACTGAATGATGCAGAAAAACTGCTTCTTGTAATTTATTTCTATTTAATGACGTTTACGGCAAAACTCGATCATAAAGATTCGGTACATAGCCTTATAAGAGTGCTAACGAGCATATGTAAATTGTTTTTATGCATAAAAAATGCAACAAGGTATATAAGCGCTACTATGCACGGTATCTGCACATTTATATATATTTTCGGTGTGTATGGATTTATTGTTAAATGTACTGAACGTTTAATTCACTTGTATAATAAATTATAGATAAATTTTTCATAAAAAATCATATCTTATATTATTGATATGAAGCTTAAGACACAAGTCCCGAAAAAAACAGTACATTTCGTGATTGCATAGAACTAGATAAAAATAAAACAAATTCAGTGCCAAATAATTTCTTTTGTGTTAAATATGTCGTTTGATTTTTGGTTACTAAGATCTAAGTACCTCAAATACATGAAGAAAGAATAAAGGTGTAAAAAGATACAGCATTTGATATATTTTATCAAAAATAAAACAAGCTTTCTGACTATAGTTAAAACAAACACATACGGCTAAAATGTTAAAGAAATAAAAACAGCAAAATTTTAGTAAAACCGATATATAGACATTTTTAAACATGAAACAAAGACTTTGCATCAAGTTTTATACTTTTTTTATAAGAGAATAATCTATAGATTACAGTCTATCAAAAGATAAAGATAGTTTTAAAAAAAAGTAAAATTGAAATAAGACAAAAGTTGGTAAATTTTTTATGTAGAAAACGCTCTTTTGGCTTGATAAGACACTTGCAAAGAATAAAATATTATCAAAAATCATAGCAATCATGCAATTAAAGAAGAAGTGAAAAAAAATATTTTTGTTATAGATGTATTTGATTTTTAAACTACAATTAGATATTCTATACATATATATATGTTGAAGTAGAAAAAAAGTTTAATGAGTATAAAATAAGATATAAAACAGTATGAAAGATCTCTCAGAATCTACAACGTCATAATGATCACGATTGGCACTTGTAAAATCTAAATGATCACCGTGTAGATATGTTTAAAACAATGCAAAATTTTGTTTTCATCATGATATAAACCATTCAATAGAGATTAGTCAAAATATCAACACTATGACATAACACAAAAAAAAGAGATAAAAACGTGCAACCTATGTAAAGGAATGCAGGTTATAGAATATGTACAACAAAATATATAAATTTTAAAATACATAAACTGTATACTGGCAGCGACTCGTGGTGAAAATCGAAGATAAATATAGATATTCTTGTAAAAGAAGAAATATAAATGAATATGCTTTATAGAAAGTCGATAAAAATAATCACAAAATTTAAGTGACATTTTTGTTGATGATTAGAAACATTTTGTGCACTATAATTTAAACAGGAATAACGATTACTGATAAACATATGAAGTTATAATTGTAAAGCTTAGAAAAATTAAATAATAATCAATGTAATCTCCTTTATTTACAAATTTAGAACTCGAATATTATCAAACGTTTTCGCTTTGGGATGGCATGGCTGCAGAATATCATAAGTCGTACAACAAGAGTTTGAAATTTAGACTTTAGCGGAAGCAGCCGCAAAAAAACAATAGGATCGTGGAATATACTTTTTCATAAGTCTTCAGAAATTATATATCAATCGTAATCTAAAGATGCCAATGTTAGCTGAAGGATGTGTAAAATATATTCTATATAGCAATCTAAAATTTTTATTGATCAACGATATTAATGATAAATCCAATCTAACTATAGATTTAGATCAAATATTAATCACATTAGGCCTTTAACTTTTTTTTCTATAAACTTATACTTTGTGAACTTAAGTTCTCGGAAAAGCGATTAAGATTGAAATAGTTGCGTAAAAATATTTGAAAAGAATATTCCTTTATATTTTTTTCACTGTAAACATATGATCTCTAAAAGGTCAAAATTAGCATTAAAAAAACGAAACTAACTTTTGCTATATTAAAGATTTGTAATTTGCTTATAAAAACCATAAATAAAATTCGATGAAAGTTGATATGTTTATTGCTTAATTTTCAGTAAATTTCGTTAATTTAGTGATAAGGAAACCAACCTCTTATTAAATGCAGCATCCTATTACAATTCTTACAAAGATTTTTTTACTGCGTGAAAGTTTACAAATAGTAGATTTTATTATTTTTGACATGATGAAATAAAATATATCTAATTTTTTATTGGTAAAAAGATTTCTTATACGTATTTTTATTTACAATAATATAGACACATATAAGTATTTATAAGAGACAAACGGTAATAATTGTAGTTTGTTTTTTATAATGCTAGAAATAAATTTTGCGATGTTAAATGATCACGAAAAATAGAACACACCATTATTAATATTCTATATCCATATTTCAAATAAAAAATCATAATTAAGTGACTTTTATCTTATTACCGTACATAAATACGTTTCCGAATAAAATATAAAAAAAACAAAAAAGCAGATAATATAAAAAGTTAAGTATGTTAATGAAAGATATTAAAATCAATGTTTGAATGTAATTTAAATCGTAGAAAAATAAAAAATAAATTGTTAATCAAATATACCATTGCCTTAAAATGATATATAGCTTTTTCACAGCGAATTTCATATTTAGACTACGTATAAATACAATTTTGTGTTTTTGGATACTGTAATGGAATTTTTTTGCATATTTTAGCTTATATAAATTTGAAAATTATGTTGTAGCATATAAACGTATTTAAACATTCGTTTATGAAATAAAAAATAAAACCAAATCTTCTTAGATGCCTAATGGTTTTTATAAATTTTTGTTTTACTATAAAAATAGTTTCATGATATTACATTCATACAAATCTGGATTTCTGGTTCGATGTCACAACGTTATTTAGGGAATTTATAATTCATAAAAAAACATCTGTAAAACTATATCTATATTTTTTTGCATTGATTTACATATTCCCAATCTCTTATGTATATTTAGAGAAAAATGTGAGTTCAAATCGTAAAGAAATATATTTTTTAAAGAAACCATAGATGAATGAAATAGATTAATACAACGAAAAAATATTTAAAGGTATTTCTCAAAAAAAAAATTAATAAGATGCAGAACAATTTTTGATCCCTGATAAAATGAAGCAAATTTAATTGATATAAAATATTCCGTAAATATTTACCTATCATATATTACAGTAACATTCTTTTTGAAGATTTTACTTACAAATTTTTAATATTATATACCTCTGTTTATAAACTTATTTTGTATAAGAAACGCGATAAAGCACTTTTATTTGCGTAAAAAGGAAATGGAAGACGGGATGAATAATCCTAGAATTAAACCATATTATATGTCATTACAATATGAGATAAACATACATTTATGCATGCAGCTATTTTTATTATAATTATAATAAGGCTTTTGTAATATTTTTTTGTAAACCTTTTTTTTTCACTGCAAATATATTTTAAAAAATCTAAAACATAAAACACATTTTTTAACGTTTATAAACATAAAATATATTTAGTAAAAGATAAAAAAACAATTATTTTTTTTATAGCTAGAATTTTTATATAATAGCGGATTTGATTTATGGATATTATTATGATGAAAAAATTTCTTTTCTGTGCAAATTGACATATAGAATATTTTAAAGATTTTCAACTGCAAAAGCGTCGAATAAATAGCAACAATCAATCATATATTAGATTTGGAAATTAATTTTTGGTAAGAAATATATAAATTTTACTACCATATCATTAAAATTTTCCTTTTAGATTATTTACTATGTAGCAAAATTATTTTATAAACATCAGAAAAAAAATAATGTTTTGCTTATCATTGAATAGAATTTTACTGATTGTTATGTTAATATTATACTATTTTTATGACTGCATATCATCACTTTTATATGCACATATTGATTTTTTTGAGAATTTTGCGTAAAGAATTGATTAAAGTAGTTTATATTAATAAATGTAAGGATTTGTGTTCGAAAGCGTTTTTTTTATATTTTAAATCTAATTTGTTTACTGTTGTTCAGTCTTATATTGCCATTTTGTGTCTGTTATGTGATTTAGGGGCGTTTTTTTCTCAAGTGTTCAAAACTCTAGTTTTACAAACCAAACTTTAATCTTTGAGCTTGTTTATCGAGAAAATTAAGTTGCTTTTTTTAAATTAAATATAACAAGACGATAAAAGTATATTGGGAACATTTAAATGCTCTTGATGTCTTTTTTGACACATTTAAGTGATCTATTTACATCATTAGCACTTCTCATCCTAAATGTGATGTGTTTAAGTGTACACCGTTTATCAGTTAAGTGTGTAATTGTGTTAGTGTAAAGATTTATATTCTTATACTTATTTAAGATAAAGGGGATTTTCGGGACCTAATTGGGTTGGGTTAGAAAAAGGGTTGGGATGACGTCATAATTTGGGAGGTAAAATGAAAATCCTAGATATTCAGAGCTAAAACAATATTCGACGCTTGACAATTATAACAATATTAAATAAATACACTTTACCTATATAATCTATTCTATTATTTTTGTATATTTTTAACGGGGTAAATGACTCTAGGAAGCTAGATTTAAAAAAAATAAGGAGCACGAGCTTCATTAAAATAAAATTAGTTTTACAAAAAGTTTGAGCTGATATACTCAGATATCGCAATAAAGAGCATAATAAAAACTGCAATGATTCTAGTATCTGTTTAAGTGTCTAGCCTAAGCACATACCTCAAACCAAAAAAAATGAATTAAATTAATTATTAAGAGCATCATTTTAATAAAAATAGTATGACAGAAAGATTGAGCTGATATAGTCAGATACTAAGAAAAAGAGCAATATTTATATTGTCTTGATTCTAGTATCTATTAACATGTCTAGCCTAAGCACAGATCTTATGTTAAAAAAAATGAATTAAAATTAATGATCAAGAGATTCATTTTACAAAATTAGTGGTACAAAAAGTTTGAGCTGGCAACTTCAGATACTAAGAAAAATTGGATAAATATTTATGTATAGATATCTGTATCCCAAAAAGTATCTAGCCTAAGCACAGATCTTATGTAAAAAAAAATTAATTAAAGAGCAAGAGCATCATTTATTAAAATTTATAGTACATAAAGTTTGAGCTGCCATAGTCAGATACTTAGAAAAAATGCAATATTTATACTGTCATGTTTTTAGTATCTGAATTCATGTCTAGCCTAAGCATCGATCAGTAATAAAAAAAAAGAATTTAAATTAATGATCAAGAGCTTTACCAAATGAAATTAATGATACAAAAAGTTTGAGCTGACACTTTCAGGTATATGAAAAAAGAGTATTAAATAGAATATACAGACATATGATTCTTAAAATGTGTATCGCCTAAGCACAAAGCTCAAACCAAAAAAAATGAATTAAATTAATGATCACGATCATCATTTTAATAAAAATAGTAGGACAAAAAGTTTGAGCTGACATAGTCAGATACTAAGAAAAAGAGTGCAAATATTTATGTCTGTATATCTTTGTCTGAAAAGATGTCTAGCCTAAGCACAGAGCTTGAACCAAAAAAAAATGAATTAAATTAATTATCAAGAGCATCATTTTAATAAAAATAGTAACACAGAAAGTTTGAGCTGATATAGTCAGATACTAAGAAAAAGAGCAATATTTATATTGTCTTGATTCTAGTATCTGAAAAGATGTCTAGCCTAAGCACAGACCTAAAATCTAAAAAAAATAAATTAAAATTAATGTTCAAGACATCGATAAAATGAAATATAAGAAACACAAAGTTTGAGCTGAATACTTCAGATACTAAGAAAAAGAGTACAAATATAAATGTATAGATATGTGTATCTGATAAGATGTCTAGCCTAAGCACATAGCTTGAACCAAAAAAAAATGAATTAAATTGACGAACCAGAGTACCATTTAAATGAAATATAAGAAACACAAAGTTTGAGCTGAATACTTCAGATACTAAGAAAAAGATTGCAAATATAAATGTATAGATATGTGTATCTGATAAGATGTCTAGCCTAAGCACATAGCTTGAACCAAAAAAAAATGAATTAAATTGACGAACCAGAGCTCCTTTTAAATGAAATATAAGATTCACAAAGTTTGAGCTGCCATAGTCAGATTCTAAGAAAAATTGGATAAATATTTATGTATAGATATCTGTGTCCAAAAAAGTATCTAGCCTAAGCACAGACCAAAAACTCAAAAAAAAATAGAATTAAAATTAATGACTAAGAGCTACAAAACAAATTTAAATGGTTTCCAAAGCAAGAAGATATTTGTATTAAATTATTCAAAAATTATTATTCGTATTAAATATCTGAATATTTTGAATTTAATCCATTGATATAAATTAAATAATAATATTAATCATTAGTAATAGTGAATCTGGAATATACATCTCTATGTTTATAAAAAAATTAAATGATTCTAAACTCAGATAAATGTATAAAATATATTTTATAAAATTCTAATTGATCCTTTTCAAGACTTTGTGCCTGGTTTATGTCTTAATAACCATTTTTCTAAGATTAACGTTTGAAATATATAAAACAAAATATATAATTATATATATTTAATTATATGTGTAAATAAATCCAGTATTTCTATTAAATTCTGTTATACAAATGCATCAATAATTTATTAATATAATAATTAAATAATAATTTTTAAAAACTATTCACAACTAAAAAATGAGTTAATAATATTTAATTTTATCTAATAAATTTCAATACAAACATTATAAAAATAAATAACTAGTTATGACTGAATGAATATTATTAAATATTATAAGATGGGAAAGAAGTTGATGATAAAAAAAAATTAGTAGTTTATTAATGGTATTATATTGAGATTTTTAGAAAACATTATGCTAAGTATGGAAGAATATTAAAAATGAAGATTATTAAGTTATATAAAAGAATAGTAATGATGGTGATAATTGGATTAGAAAATATTTATTGAAAGAGGTCATAAAAAGCCAGAAAAAAAAAATGCAAGGCCTTCGGCACAACCAAAATTACCGGAACTCAGTGTTCCCATTCTATAACTCCTGCACCACCTCTCATCTTCCACCAAGATCTCCTATCCTTTAAAAAAATTCTCCTGGCGAGAGGACCCTAATCTCTCACCAATGCCATCCTCCAAGCTGCAGAACAATCTTATATCTATATCAAAACCATCGATAACAATCAGCGGAATGATTGTCCGATTTCTTCTCGGGACTACTGCATCCCGAGAAGATTCATGCCTGGGCATGATTTTAATAAAGATAAACCAGATTAAAAAAGCTAAAAGCAATCAAAATAGACAAAAACATATATTATTTAAAACAATTAAAGAACTAAGCAGAATGTTATTCTAGTTTATAAATAGTTACTCGATTTTTGATTTTATCAATATATATATAATTTAACAAAAGAAATAGAATATCGATATGGATACCTAAAAGAAATAAAAAGAATTTAAATATCCATTTGATGTATATATAAAGAGTGAGAAATCTATTAATATTAACTATGAAAACACACATAAATATAATGTCTTTTGTAAATATATAAATAATTAAAAAACAAAATACAAAATACAAAAAACATCTTAAGTTCTCAAACAAAGCAAAAATTATTATTCATAACTATGATATTAAAATCGGTATTATCATCGATCGTTAAATTTTTAAAGGATTATATTACTTACATGTTACTATTGCATCAATTTAAATTTTTATAGTCTTTGACTTTTAAGTATAAATATGGCATAATGGGTTTTCAAATATAGAGTAGTAATTTTTATCATCTAATATTCCAATCATCTATTAAACCGAAATTAAACAATAATATATAATAAATAACAATCTTAATAATAAAAAAAAAGTAGCTAAATTATCTGTATATATCTAAGCTCATAGTGAGATGTGATGAAATATATATATGGTACAAAAATATTGAAAACCCGACTGAAGATATCTCTATATCAAGGCATAATAAAGTAAAACCGTATAATATAGAAATTCTAAAAAGTAGCTCTCTAGGAGTATAGATATTAAAAAAAAATATATTTAAATTAAAGATTAAGCTCAAAAAAATTAAAATATATATTTACAAAAAGCTTGAAGGCGACTCTAGAAATTAATTAAAATAATTAAGCATTAATAATACATAGGACAGACTTTTAAATAGCATACTTTAATTATTAATTAGCTATTGGCAATATATATACATTCTCGATTAAAAAAAATAGATTGTAACAAAATATATATAAACAAGTAAAATATTTTATATCACATTAAATAGTCAAATTTGCCGACTATTTACACGTATTTCATGTCATAAAAAACCTTAATTTTTAAGATCTAGATGTTTGAAATATATAATGCATTATAAAGAATAATGTTTAACTACATCAAACATTCTATGAAGTCAGCTATACAAATGCATCAATAATTAATAAAATATTCATTTTTTTATTTAAAATGAAATGTTTTAAGATATCAATTTGATAATAAATAAATATATAAATTTATACTTAACAACTATATTAACTTTAAAACAGGTTCTATAATAATTACGATCTTTTGTATTAAATAATAATAATTAGATTTAAAACGATTATAAAAAACTAGTAATGATCGTATATATAAATATTAATATGACGGGGATGAAGCTCATATTATAATTATAATTTATTATTTTATATAGCATTATATTTATGCAAAAGAAACGTTAATTAGTAAAGAAGATTAAAAATAATTTCTAGATTATAATGATTTTTATTGTTATAGCGTCAAAAAAGTCCAGAAAAAAAATTGCAAGGCCTTCGGCACAACCAAAATCATCGGAACTCGGTGTTCCATTTCTAAACCTCCTGCACCACCTCTCCTCTTCCACCAAGACCTCCCATCATTCAAAAAAATTCTCCTGGCGAGAGGTCCCAAATCTCCCGCCAATGCCATCTTCAACGGAGCAAAAAATTGTTTCGGGTGTCACCTTCCCTATCGTTTAACCTCGACAGGTTTTTTTCTTGTTTTCTCTGGACGAAAGTCTTGTTTTCTTTCGTCCATTATCATTTTGATGTGGGCTTAAGAATTACATTAAAGAGCTTCAATTATTTCAAAAAAACCAAAATTTTAATTAATAGCAGTATAACTGTCTAAACACAGTAGTTTTATACTTTTAAACCAGTCTTTATTTATTTTCATTCTATATATAATTAAGATTGGTACAATTTTACAAGCACAATATATATTTACAAATTGATGCGAACTACTGTAATGTAATAGCTCATTGATATTATTTATTACTCTTTGCCGTTTTTAAATCTATAATTTTTAATTGTATTTCTATACATACATGCCTTTATAATTTATATGGAGAGATAAAAAACAAAATCTTAGAAGATCTTATTCAAATACTCGTGTATCATAAAGAACACATGCAAGATGAGACTAAAAATTATTTAGAATTTAAATGTATTCATAACAGAAAAAAGAAGATATATATTAACTTCTAGGTTTATGTATAATTAAATAATTTTTATCTAAAAACATTAAAAGATTAAATATAAAATTAATGACAATTTTATTAACATTATTTTTTGCAGATATATGTCATGGGTCATATTAACTACTTATAGGTAGCATTTAATCATTAAAAAATATTATATAATTATAATCATAACATATCGATCGTGAGAATACAATGACTTTGATATTTTTAAAACACAAGAAATTATTTGTTTATTAGTTTAAATTTAAAAATAGTCTTAAATAATACGATTAGAAATTAAATCATAATTTTTAGATGCATTTAGTTAGATATATAATTAATAAATAAATATAAAGATTGGTCTAAAAAGATTTGATGCACAAAATACGTATAAATTTCGCTGAAAAAATTATTAAATTAATGTTTCATTGTAATAAAATAGTCCAAATAACAAAATAGCATTAATTAATAACAAAATTTACTTTTCATAAAATATTTGCATATGCGCTATTTAATGCTAGTTCTATGCTACAGAAATATACGGTGAAGATATTAATTGAAATAAGATTACAATATAGATACGTAATAAAACTATGAAATTATTAAGATGCATTCTTTAATTTCTTAAACCAGAAATTAGTATTATAGCAATATTAAAAAGCATATTCATCACAAATGATTTCTGATTTTATAAGTTTCATATATATTTGCAACTTGCTATCTATGATACCAATATAAAAAAGATTTTTTATGAAAAAATTTTCTTCATAAACTATACTGGCGATCTCCATAAAAAAATGTAAAAAAAATGTATTTTGCATAAAAAAATCTATCCTAGATCAATATGTTGCTAAAAACAAAACATGAATCAAATGTTGGAATATATTAAATTTAATTAATCGGACATAAAGGGATCAAAAAAAATTAAATATTATTATTCTTCCTATTCAATATATATTAATGTTATAAAAACGAAACTAGCTTGATAATTCACCATATATATAATTGTTCTGCTATATCAAATTTTTATAAAATTAACGATAGTTATTTTCCTCGATCTTGTATTGAATTAAAAACATTAAAAGGGCATTTTTCTTTAGAAATTTCAAAAAATATGGCTGTATATAGTGTTAGACAAAACTTTTTGGATTTACATTTTTGATCTACAAGATTTTGCCTAAAAAAGGAAATTGATGGCTTAGAATGTTTCCAGAAAAAAAATCACTATATATTCACAGATTTTTATATTCCTAAGATGAATTTTCTATTTATAATTAAAAAGATCGAAAAATATTACGGAATTCCTAGTTTACTCGAAAGGATAACATGTGTTAAAGAGGATATGATAAAGAGCTCAAATGACCTGCTTAAGTATATAGAGCACAAATTCCCTGGATTTCAAGATGGAAATTATTCTGTGATAGATTTGCTAATCCTGAGTTGCTATTTGAAAACAAAAATTATACTATCAGAGCCATTTTGCATGTATAATGATATACTCTCTTGTGATTCTTATCCAAAGAAAATAGAAATAGTATTTTTTAGAGACAATAAACAACTTGAACTGCCTATCGTGCTTCATGAAAATATATCAAATGACAGCTGGGGAATAAACGAAGAAGTTGATCACGTATTTATGCTCAGATATATTTACAAATTGTTTGAAGAAAAGAGAATCGCATTTCTGTTTTGCATAGATGATTCTATGTGTTTTGAACAAGTAAAACAGATCATAAGTTTTACCAATGATAGTCCATTTGATAAGTCTTTTATGGACAGAGCAGTCTATAAAAGTAAGAAAGAAACAAAAGAGGTGTGTTCTATCAATAGAGAAAAGCCTAACAATTGCACATTTGAAAGAGTCGATTACAATAGTTTAAAACCCAGAATTACATCATCTTATGATTATGACGGATTTAGTGGAGCGTTTGAAATTCATGAATATACAAAAGTATTGGTGAATCCGATTATACAACTTCAAATAAATGCGAATAATGCCACGATATATAAAAGGAAGATGTTAAGTTCAAATTACATGGCGTTAGTGAGCAATGGATGCATAAATATTAGAAATTTAACACATTTCTATGTTGGAGAAATTGAATATTCTGCGATCATATATAAAATCTATATTGTCATTCCGTCAATTCCATATTCTCGAATCGTTGATACTATAAATACTGAATTCGCAATGAGCTTAAAGAATTTCTACAATGAGTGCAAAATGAACATACATAGATGTTCCAGAAATACGATGTCAAAAATGATAATAGAAGAATCTGAATCACAAGATAAATCAAACATGAAAATAAGATGCACATTTAATAGTGAAGAATTTGAAAGATTCCTGTGTTTTTATTTCAACAAAGAGAATTTAATGGAAGTAAAAACATCTGATGCCTTTTTCTCCATGGAGCAATATGGTTCCAAGGAAAAAACTAGAAATGCTAATTTCTTAGATCTTATTTATGCAATTGGAAAAGATATCATTTTTAGCCTGAAGAACGTATTTTATTATGATTTTTCTGTCAGTATTGAACAAAAGAAGTTAAAAAAAGACAATGAATTAGTTATCATAAGTCCAGTGTGCGGCAACTTCAATCAAAAATATCATACAAGCATCCATAATATATTTTGTTCAGATCTGATAACCAATTTCAATAGAAAAATATTACACACAGTTGCGTGAGCGTGCAAAATCAATTAATTCACAGCACTGAAAATATGAAGATAGTAAAAAAGGAATGTATACTCGGTGGTAGTGGATATATTAAGTTAAATATATATCAGTCATTGGGTTCATAAAGGGACAAAAAAAGACAAATTAGGGTTGGGTGAGGGCTTAGGGTTTAGGGTTTAGGGTAAAAGTCATAATGGCAATTTTCATAATGGCAAATGTCATAATGGCAATTTTTATCGCATGCACTTTTGTCATAATGGCAATTTTTATCGCATGCACTTTTGTCATAATGGCAATTTTTATCGCATGCACTTTTGTCATAATGGCAATTCTCATAATGGCAAATGTCATAATGGCAATTTTTATCGCATGCACTTTTGTCATAATGGCAATTTTTATCGCATGCACTTTTGTCATAATGGCAATTTTCATAATGGCAATTTTTCTCGCATGCACTTTTGTCATAATGGCAATTGTCATAATGGCAGTTTTTCTCGCATGCACTTTCGTCATAATGGCAATTTTCATACTGGCAACTTTCATACTGGCAATTTTTTTAGCATGCACTTTTGTCATAATGGCAATTCTCATAATGGCAATTTTTCTCGCATGCACTTTTGTCATAATGGCAATTTTTCTCGCATGCACTTTTGTCATAATGGCAATTCTCATAATGGCAATTTTCATAATGGCAATTTTTCTCGCATGCACTTTTGTCATAATGGCAATTGTCATAATGGCAATTTTTCTCGCATGCACTTTTGTCATAATGGCAATTCTCATAATGGCAATTTTCATAATGGCAATTTTTCTCGCATGCACTTTTGTCATAATGGCAATTCTCATAATGGCAATTTTTATCGCATGCACTTTTGTCATAATGGCAATTCTCATAATGGCAAATGTCATAATGGCAATTTTCATAATGGCAATTTTTATCGCATGCACTTTTGTCATAATGGCAATTCTCATAATGGCAATTCTCATAATGGCAATTCTCATAATGGCAATTTTTATAATGGCAATTTTTCTCGCATGCACTTTCGTCATAATGGCAATTTTCATACTGGCAACTTTCATACTGGCAATTTTTTTAGCATGCACGGAAGGTTATACACGTCAGCGCAATATAATCACTGATGAACTTAGTAATCCTGATGAATTAATCCTATACCTTAATATACGATAAAAAAGAGGGAAATTTTGAGACTCGATTGGTGTTTGTTAGGCTGGCATCCGTAAATGGTAGTTTTGAAATCACTTTTAGAGAAAAAAGTGACTGTAGTATATTTATGAAATGTGTAATATAAGCTTCTTGAGCAAATCGATAGATATAATACTCTTGTATCTCTATAAGTATAAGAAACTAGATGCTGTGGTAAATTGTGACTCTAGTAATAGATGACACACGTTTTCTGTTTTTGACTAAATAAATTTACTATCTCTACGATTATTGGGTTTCTTTTTAACACTTAACTTTGTATTTCTGATGTATTGAGCTATTTTTTTAATTTGACTCCAGTGTTCGATCACTCTTTTCTTTTTTACCTTTGACTATCTTAAAATAAATGCCTCTCATGACTCTAGTAAAATTAGAAATTAAAAATATGTATCGATTTAGCATAGATATAATGTTATGAATTCAAGTTTATTTCGTCGAAAAAAAAATTATTGTAAAGGATGATAATGTAATATCTAACATTCGCTTGTAATAAAAATCGTTTTTTTCTATATAAAAGTAGACTTTCATTATTAAAAAATGTGAATAAAAAAATTGCTCTAGAAACATTCATTATTTTTTTTAAACAAGACAAGAACCTAGCTCATTTTTAAAATTTCAGATCTTTAAAAAATTAATAGCTTTGAATAAATTCTCGCGATTAATATATAGAAGAGGAGAAAATATACGATAAAATACAAGAAAATAAAAATACAGCAAAAATTAAATGTTTATAATCATAGATATAAATTGTTTTAATAATTGTTTTTTGATATTACTATTCTTAATACTATTTATTTTATGGTCAATAACATTTATTTAAAAACTATAATTTATATTTTCATGAAAATTCTTAACCAAAGTATTATAAAGTTCATTTAATTCACCATTTCCCCATTGAATATAAAAATTATAGCCAGAAATGATACAGCATTCTATACAATTTATAAACTGGCGTGAATTATACTCAATAAATTTCCATTAGAATCAATTCAAATTCATCAAAATAGAATGAGTTATTTTTTATTTTATCATTTTATCCCAATAAATTATATATTTTGCATTTAATTTACTTATTTTTCTACATATTTATTATGTTCATAAATATTAAAAACACTTTAATCTATAATTTTTAGTTTTTATACATATGTTAACACACTTTTCTTCGATACAGAAGCAAAATATTTTTGAAAATTTTTTTTTTGATTTTATGTCACAAATGTATGTCTAAATACACATAATGATGCAAACTAAAATATATACATGTTAGTGTTTCAAAACATTACTAAAAAGATATAATGGATATAAATTAAACATATTATTAATTTTCTGACATTATGGATAAATATACTTAATTAATGGCGAATTTAATTTATAAATCTTTTTTTTTTAATTTTATAAAACTAACATCTATTCGTTCCTACAAGAAAATGTGATGATTAATTTTTGATTCCATATTTTATAAAAATAAACTGTTTTCAGAATCTAGTACAATGAAGATACTTCGTATGAAAACTTTTTTTGAAATCTACAAACTTTAAATAATATTTACAATTAGAAAACAATCTATTAAAAGTAATATTTGTGACAAATAGAAATAAAATATTAGCTAATAATTTTTTTAGAAGCCAAATTTATTATCTATGAATTAAATCAAGTCGGAATTGAAAATTATAGCAAAAATTCATAGTAAATAGTTTAGAAATGCTATATATGCATTTAATAATAATTTTAAACAAATACAATATAAATGAAGAATTAAACAGCAAATTTATTAAATTATGAGGGTGTGATTTAGATATATGTGAAAATGGAATAATCAGAGAATAAATATGTTAAGAAGTAAATTTACAAGAAACATAGAATATTTTATTCTAAAATTATTCAGAGACAAAAAAATATACAGGTGAAATTTCAATTTATTATTAAATATTTCCAATAAAAAGTTCAGACAAAATTTTGGCATGCCTTCGGCGCAACTTTAACAAAACCAAAAATCTTTTTCTTCTCTTGGCCGCAGCCGATCTTCTTTTTCTCCACCCAAGCTTCCAATTAATTTTTTAAATATTCCTGGCGAGAGGACACAAATCTCCCGCCAATGCCATCCTCCAAGCAGCAGAAAAGTTGTTATGGGCGTATTAACCCTGTCGATAACAATCATGGGAATGATTGTCCGATTTCTTCTCGGGATTAATACATACATCCCGAGAAGATTCATGTCTGGGCAGGATTTAAATAAACATATACCAAATTAAAAAAAGTAAGAAAATTGAACGAAATCATATATTCTTAGATAGGATGTTCAAAGCAGTATTATTTTTAAATTTATTATGGTAAATGTATTATTTTTTTTTAAAAAAGCTTTATCGATAAATAAAAATAAAATTTGAGTTAAATAATATATAAAGTATGGATTGCTATTACTTCTGTTAAAATAAAAAGCAGCTAAGTTATAAACAACAACCAGCTGTTCTCTTTTTGTTCTGATATATAAATTTAAAGAAAAACAAACTTATTATTGATATTTATACATATTTACAGAATAAAAGAATACAAAGGCATATATAAAATATTAAACTATGCATTTTTATATACAGATTTATGACTTTTATATATTTTTTTTAAAAAGCACGAGGTTGTTAAACGCGACATAGGTAAAGTTTTAGAGGAGAAAAAATATAATGGCAAATAAAAGAAAATGTACATAAAAATAGAAATCAAACTTAATACACACACTTATGATTACTAATAAAATCCATAAAATCGCAAATATATTCACAATGGTATAGTATTATATGTTCTAAAAACAAACGTTATTAAGCAAAAAACAGTAAATTAATATACTCCTGTAACTATATCTGTCCATAAAAATATGGAATCATTTGGTAAGACATAAGAAACAGTATATCATAGATACAGTTTTCTAGAATTGATCCTTTTTCTTATAGCTATCAGACAAATTAAACATCATTTTTATGCCAATCTGAGTATTTTATGCAACAAAATCATTATATAAGTACAATAGACAAAAAAATTGTTTTTGAATATATTATATTTTATATCAATCTTTTATCTTAATTTAAAGGACGTATTTAATATAACCTATACGGCTATTTATGCATCTATACACGCCTCAAAATGCGCATTTAGTATCTTTAGCTTTAATTTTACGGTAATATACTCAATTATTAAAAAATATTTTATTTCTTGCATCTTTTGTTTAAGCTTACCCTACTATTATATTCTTTTTCCCGCATTAGAACAATGACAAAAAAGAGTTTTATTTTGCCATAAAATACTTAATACAAGTTAGATAGATAATGTTGTTGTAAAATTTACTGATTAAGTTATATTTAAGACAGTAAAAGTTCCAAAAAAAAACTAAAAATAACAATAAAAAAAAGTAAAAACGTTTAAATTAGTATAATAAAAAACATATACACGTAAAAATATATATCCAAACTTTTATATGACTATCTTTCTGTATATAAGAAGCATTCCAAAAATAATTTTTCTTTTAAGATCGAAACTAATAAAAATAAAAAAAAACTTTCTTTTCATGGTAAACTTATATCAATTGACATAAAACTTTTTATGCTTTATTATTCATGATTGATTTATCAAAAGAAAAAAAAGAAAAAGAAAGAAAAATACACATAGGACCCTTAAAGTATATTTTAAGAACTTGAATCGAAATATAATATGTTTAGAATGATTATAATATATGCCATTACATATGTTTTCTCATTTTACGATATAAAACATAATTTTGTAAGATAAAGCCGCTAAAATAATGAAAAAAATAGTGATCTAAATCAACATATAAAAGTTTCAAATTTATAAAAAAGGCATAAAACATTAAAATAATGCATTATCACATAATAGCACTAATATGGTGCATCTATATCTGTATTCGAAGGGAAAAAAACATTGATTTTGGGATTTGAGAATTGATATGATGCCCAAAATGTATGTAAATGAGTAAGAGTTTCTAAAAAAAGATACATCTCGAAGCAATAAAAATAGTTTAAAAAAACGATAACGGGTGATAATATATTTAATGTGGTATATTTTGGTTTTTATTGGAGAAAGAAGAATAAACACAATAAGTAAAAAATTAAATCACGTTATAAACCACATTCAATGTACAACAATAACACAAAAGCCTTGTATATTATATAATAAATAGTAATATAGCAGTACAATTATCCGCTATTATACAAAAAAACTATAAATATGATTATTAGTTGCAATGAAATAGCGAAAAAACCATAGAAATGGTAATATATTTTACAAAATAGTTCTAGATGTGTTCATGTATGTAAAATATCATTTTATTGCCATTAAAAAAAACATATTATACATGTGGTATTCGGCTATTTAGGCAAAATCGAGCAAAAAGCAAAAAAAAACGTACAAAAAACTTTGAAATACAGTTCTTCAAATCGAAAGTAACACGCAAATGGTTTTATTTATGTGTGGCTAGCTATTAATTTTTACAGAAAATTAAGTATTTATTAAAACATTAAGTATGAAAGATCTATAAGAAAGTTTTGATTTTAGTGTACATTTATCACGATAAAGCCTGTAATTCATATATTATAAAAATATTTATAAAAAATATGAGAATTACACAACAAAAAAAGAATAAAACTACGTCTTTTAAATATAAAAATAACAGAACATATAAAAAATACAATAAAGATAGTAGTTTATATTCAAATTATAATATCATGGTACAGGACTCTTCAATATCGTAAAAAACTACAGATTTAGTAATAACAATAGATAATGGTTTTATGTGTGTTTATAATCTATTATACGTACAGTCAGCTATATTTTTATTTTAGAAGAGTAACTAAACGGTAAAATCTTATATATTATAATTATATGCTATAAGAAAAGAAAAAAAAACTTGAAAAAATAATAATTTCCTACGAATGGAATCTTATAAAAAAAATATAAGAATACACTAATTTTATTTCAAAACGCATAAAATTTTCAATATAATTATTCTTAAAGAATTCCATATAATAAAAATAATTATTTATCGATATTAAGATTTTATTTAAACAACAATGAATACCCGCAAAAATACTATAAAATATGGATACATTTATAATATTTACTTATATATTTAAATAATAGATCAGTATGCAAAATAAAAAAGATTTTTTTTCAATCGAACATGATCTTATAGAGATGGAAATAGAATCCGAAGAACATCTTCTTATAAAAAAATAAAATTTTTTGGAATTTAAAGATAAAGATCAAAAAAGTATATAAAATAAAGTTGTGTTTTTTGAGGTATAATTTATGCACGGAAATTAAATCTTCTTTGTAATTCTTTTTCGTCAACTTACGTGAAAGAATACATCAAATTATTTGAATTTACTTACTTTTTATTTAGAAGAGTACAATAAATTCTTACCGACGCAGATTTCTAGTGTATATATTGTTTAAAAAGTAAGTTTTTTTATGCATCAATAATATTCGAATTTCTAAATCTAAAAATAATATATTCATTAATAATAAAAATTGTAAATGTGTTAAAACTTATTCTATATAAATTAAAATAAACATGCACAATCTAGGATTTAGAAGTATTAGGCATTAAAGGGAAGAGAAAAAAGACATTGTTATTATAAAAAAAACCAAGAAAAATTATTAAAAATAAAAGTTTTTATGACTTTAGATAAAATAATTACGCAAAAAGGTGATAATTGGGAAAAAAACAAATCATATAATGTCACTGTTTATAATGTGTAATATTTTTTGAAAGTAATTCTTTGTGGATATTATTGTTGGCATTTAAAGATAAAAATACTAACTTTAAGATTTTAATGTTATCATAGTGATAATGTCGAAGATAAACTAAAATATGTTAAAGGATAAGCAGAGCTTTGTTTTTTTTCGAATATATGGCTTATTTCCAGGGAAAACGCATAATTATGTACACAATGAATAATTTATCAGTTATACAGAAAAAATATCGGTAAAATAGATGAAAAAAAGCGGGTAAAAATCGTATTATTTTATTTTCTTATCTAGAAAAAGGGGTGATTTTAATTAATAATCATTTATAATCAGTTGTGTTTCTGTATATTCAAAATAAACATCCTTAGAATATAAAACAGGTTTTAAAACCAAAATATTAAACAAAAGTATATTTTTCGTTTCTCTTAAGTTTTGAAATGTATTTGCTTTGTATAATTATATTCTTTGCAATAGAAGTACATCTACGAGTTATACTAGCATTATTTTATGATAAAAATGATATAATCCAATTTCATACAAAGATACAATTCAGTATATGATTATACATTCTTATCAGAAAGAAAAAAATAAAAACTAAGATTATTGTATGCAAAAAAAAGCAAGATATATAATGACAACATAAGATGTAACGCCTTATAGAAGCTACTGGTCTTATATAGATTGGGGTACGAATTTGATATATAGTAAGCAAATTAATATTTTAAAATCTTTTATTTAAATCAAAAACAATTAATTTGAAAATAAATTAGCGAATTTTGATTTATAGCTATATATAAATATCATATAAAGATTTTTATTTGCAATATATATTTTATGAATGCCAAGTATATAATTATTATGGGAGAAGAATATTTAGATTACCTCTAGCTTAATAACAAGTCAATAAAGAAAACTTCTTTATTATTCTAGTAAAGCAGTCAAAGTATAGAAATTCAATATTATAAAACATTTATATACACATAAAAATTACAATTTCGATCAAATAATTTAAAATGTATAGATTCGCGTGTTGAAAGATAATATTTTAATTTTAGCTATAGAATATAACTACCGATATAAAACTATATTTATAGCATAGAGGACAAAATTAGTCTATTATGTTTATAATTATTTGTATAATGAAAAAAAAAAATATCTAAATTGCTCTTATTTCTTTTTTTAACTGTCAAACTATAATAAAATTTATCATACATATTTGAATATATATACAACAATTATATAGAGCAAATATTGATAAGAACGAAATGATAAAACAAAATATTGCAAACTTATAACTAAAAAAACAGTCAATTGGTATTTTATACTATGTTAGATTAATTACATTCAATAACTTAAAAAATAAAAGTAAAAGACAAATAAAAATGCGTTTTTTTGCAATTAACACTTTTTTGATGATCTTATATTGACAGAAAAATTAAAATGTCACGAACATGTATATGGTCGGCAATAAAAAAAAACCCGAAAACCAACCAGAATCTTTAAAAACGGATATAAACAATCAACAAAAGTATTATCTTTTATATATTATATAAAATCTAATTATTGTGTGAAAATATCCTAAATTATGAATTAAAATAAAAATATGGAGATATTTTTCTGCAATATTAAATACTGTCTTTATACACATATTAGGTAATATAAATTAGTTTAAATGTCGGGAAAATACTTTAATTTACTTAGATAGGGTGTTGTTTTTTATATTTTATGAGAAACTAAATTGATTATTAGAAACAGGTAAAAAAGAAAAACAATAAATTTTTTGTGTTAAACTCGCAAAAAGTAACAATTTATGAATTTTTAAAGTTATAGATGTAATTCAATCATGCAAAGATCCGAATTTTCAAAGAAATATGGCAAAAAAATCTTTTTTTTATTGCACCATAAAACTACTAATATGCTATTTTTATTGTTAATTGGATGCCATAACTTGTATTTTACATAATTAAGATTTTTTAGTAAATAAAAAAATCTCTGTATCATAAATAAGATAATAATTTTTAAAAATAAAAAAGCATGCAAACATACAATTTAAATAATTTGAAACATATGAATTCGTTACGAAATCGTATAATATTATAAATTTGTTAAATAGAAATATCAAGTATAATTATCAAGAAAAAAATTTATTATTAATAGATAATAAAGATAGTCTTTAGACGCCTAATAATATATTAACGTAGTAATTACCATATTTTTGCATGTTTTTATATATAATACAAGCTTAAAACAAAATTAATATATGCGTAAATTTAATATTCAATTTATTTGAGATATTAATGTTATAATCTAGCATTTATTTTAGTGTTTAATAACACAAATGAGTGAAAAAAGGATGTAAAACATTAAAAGTAATCAAAACATTAGATTTAATTTAGAATAGCATCAATCTTAGATCCAAACATTACTGATTCATAGACAAATGAGCAAAAGATATATGTTTAAACTATCATAAACATCTATTAAATATAAAGATAGAGTCATATCATACTCTAGAAAGACTAGATTTCCTATAACTATTGCGTTCTGACAAATGCATAAGCCCAAGAAGCAGATTTTTATCCATCATTAGCTTCTTCTACGTGTAATTTATACCAATTTAATGAATCATAGTTTCACATACTAAACCACCAACACAATACTAAAAACAGCTATATCACGTGTTTCAAATAAATGCCATAAATTTCTCAGAATAATTCTTCAAATGTATATTCAGAAAATAAATCAACAGCAAAATACATATATCTATAACAGTTTCTCTATAAAAAGTTAAAAACAAAAAAAAACCCGCTTTATTTATACCTATATTACACTGTACTTTATAAATTTGTTCTCATATTATAAAACCACTAGCAGGTATATCTTTGACCATACAACACTTCAGACAATACTATACGGCAAGTAAAGTCAATTTTTTCTACTTGTCTGCATTTATGAACTTTCACTACATATATTTGAAACCAATTTTCTTAGTGGAACTTCATGATATAGATGATGAACCAAAATATTATTGCAATGCATCAAAAACGTAGTGCAATAGGATTTAGCTGCTATCTCTACATGTCACATCAGATATAAAACTAAAAATTCAATTGATTTATCACATTAGCAAATTTTAATTAGTACGTCACCTATTTCCAAACTTGTTATAAAACCAAGAAAAAAAACTCTAAAATAAGAAGCCCCTTCATATTTTTATAATGCCATGCTAAAATATTCATTATGACTTCCCTGTCGCTTATTTTATTCTAACTATAAGATTACCACCATATATGTCTTCTTCATGCTGAACCTCAAACACTAAAAATGGATTGTGTTTCACTCACCATACACATTGATCAACCTCCAAACCATTTATAAGTTTCAAAAAACACATTCCTTTTTAATTTTTCTTTTCGCTTTTAAAAGCCTATGAATTCATAATCGACTAATATTTCTCTGCGTCGTCTTTAAAAATTCAATTTAAAGGGGGAATTTTATAATTATCAATATAGGATAATTCAAACATATTGGCATAAAATAAAAACATTCAAAACCATTTTCGATATTATAAAGGGTAGAAAAAATTAAATTAAAGATTTGTAATATTCACATCAATGCGTGATAGGTCATAAGCTATGAAATTAATAAAAAAAATATTATTAATTAAACCTTTTATAGTGATATTCCTGTTACTACATAAAAAACACTAGTTTTTATATCATTTTATAGTTGTGTTTTTTTCTATATTATGTTTTAAAGAAAGAAATAATCTGAAGTGTAAAATATTACAAGTACGGAAAATTATTTTGCAAAATAGAAGAATATTTAACTCCATCCAAAAATGTTGATATTTTCAATATAAAATTTCAGTGCAAACTTCCGTATTGATTTCTCCAAAAGCTCAAAAAATTATTTTAATGAAATTACGTCTAGGTTCTAGAGAAACTTATATCAGCCAAAAAAGGTAGAATTACGGAGAATAAAAGGATTTATTAGGGGTTGAAATAAATTAAGCATGACCATATAAATCTACACTTAATACATAACTATATTGTAAAAAAAAAGAATCTTAAAATAAGTAAAAGTACTAGCTTGACACATTAAATCATGCTTCTTTAAACTAATAAACAAATAATAAAGGTTTAAAATTATCTAATACCTGTATAATAATTTTAAATATAGCTACACGTGTTTCAATTTTTAAAAAAATATGTTTCATATTTTAGAGTGTTCATAATACTGTCTAAAGAATAAAGGATCATATAACGAAAAAAAAAACTTCATTTCAATGACCGAAGAAATAAAACTTAATTTATTGTACTCAATACAAGCAATAATTTAGTATTTATATGTATAAATCATATCTACCTATAAAAAACAATATGAAACAAGCAGTTAAAAACTTAAACCGCTATATGTGAACCTATAAAGTATACATGCACACATTATATAAAACTATTTCAATTGTGTGTATTCTATTCATATGTGATACGTCGAATTTTTAGATATAAAAAAACTAAAGGATTGTAAAATTTTTTTTCACAATAAGAATCTACTATATTATTGTCAGATTTTATATAATAATGAGTAAATGCAACAATTTTAAGGATCACATGTATGTCGCAGTAACAAACATACACGCATAGTATAATAACAATTTTCAAAAGATTAGATTTATTATCCCAATAATTATCCAAAGCATTTTAATATAAATTCAATTTTATTTAGCAAAATGAAGTTAGTTAATTAGAAAAGTATTTATAAAATATTATTTTTCTACTATAATTTTTAATAAATATATGATGCTCGATATAACAACTAATTCTACTAGATTTTACTAATATACAAAAAAAATTAAAAAGAACTAAAAAATAAAATAAATTACCCTTACTTTATATAATGACTTTGATTTCTCATAAGTTCAATTGTTCATCATTAAGAAGTATGTCCCCATCGTCAAATACAAGATAATTTCTATCATTAAGTTCGTTTAACACCTTTATCCATATTTCACGGGATAAAGTATTAGCGATAGTTTCCTTTATCCCTCTCTTTCTAAAAAATGTCTGATATAAAGATCTCTCTTTTATAGAATTATCTTGTTTTTACATAAATATTTTGCTATTTTAGAATAATAGAAGGAGCTCAGATGCGATATATCATTATAAAATTGTAAATTTTTAAATTTGCCTTGCTTCACATACTCATTAACACGTATATTAAACTCATTTAGATCTTCATACATTTTTTCATCGTTATTTGGGGTCTCAATAGTCGATTCTTTTGTAGACGACGTTACTTTATTTTTACACTTTATAGTACATATTTTCTTTTCTGATTTTGTATCATCGTCGCCACTGATTTTTTTTTGATTTCTGTTATCGTTGGAAAAGTTAAGTAAATCTGAGTGATAACTTTCTTCGGCTTGATTTTCCATAATCATTTTATTTTTACCATCATCTTCTAAATGACCTCTCTCAGAATCATATTTATGGTTTTCTGTTTTTTGTAGATTTTGTTGACACTCTAATCTCATGGGTGTATTTTCATTGCATGAATTGTATTTTTTTGGTATTTTTTCTTTTAGGCATATTTTTCTTTCACGTCATTCATGAATCTCATTTTTAATTTGCGGCACTGTGACTTTTTTATTTTCGACTCTTTCTAATCGCTTTATGCATTGATAAATCTTCCCTAATTCATCAAAAAAGTCAAAATTATGTATTTCTTTATTAATATGTCCACTTTCGTACTTTTTAATATGGGACATGAACTTTTTTCTTTTTGATGCAATTTTACGTTTCAAATGATTTAAATCATTGACTGTTTAATCATTTGCATGGGTGTGCTTATCTATACCCTCTTTTATTATATCTAATTTCTTTGTGTTTTTCTTTATATTTCCAACTATTTTTTCTTTAAAATTTGCATATATATTCTCTATATCACACGTACTTTTTATTTCCTCAATTGTTTGTGACTGACTGTGAGTTTTAGTACACGTCGTATTCACAATTGGATTATTAGACGACTTGTTTTCGCTTATTGTTACTTGTTCTTTGGTACTTTTATTCTGAGGTAATTGTGATATGTTTTCATGATAATTGCTTTCTTTTATTTCCGATTCGGGTTCATGAACGATTTCAGTTTTGGAGACTGTTTCCAAACTATTTATATTCTTCAAAAAAAACTTCTCAAACTCTTCTCTTATATTCTGACTGTTTATTGGGGCTAAAGCCAATTGATTTTTATTTTCTTTACATCTATTTAGATTTTCAATTGATCCCAAATTGTTTGTTGGTAAATTTTCTGTTGTATTTGTGACTAACGTAAAATCCTCTAAGTTTTCACCTGCAGAGTATGTTGGATTATCTTTAACTGCCTTTAAGTTTTGCCTTGGAAGTACTATTTCGTTCTCATAAGATTCTCTTACATTATATTCTGGATCAGCATGTAGATAATCATTGGCCCAATCATTGTCATAATCATTGTCGACTTCAGCATTATTAAGTACATTTTCATGTATTTCATCATTCCGTATATTTCTCGCATTATTAAGCCCCAGATTAAGCGGATAAATGCTATCTGTTCTATCATAAGAGGATGGCTGTGTTACTCTTTTCGCTAAAAAATCATCGTTTCTGCTTTCATTATACCATCCAGTCATGCCATGATCACTTTTATATGTGTACTGTAGATTCATATTTATATGCTCTTCTTCAAATACTTCGTTTTGATCATCATAGGTATTGTACAAATTTGTTGGATTTTCATTTTCATCGTCTATAAAAATTTTTAAATCATTTAATTCTTCATTATAATGAGCAGCTGTTTTTTTCACGTAATTCCGTTTAGAAATTTTGCATATATATGCATCGACCATCATAGCTAGTTCCAAACTCATTGTAATATAATTTTTGAGGTATGGCGCGTATTTTATCATCACCTCGCGAAAACTTAGCGAGTCAACATCAATATAGGAGGCTCTCTTTCGCAAATCGCTAATCTTTTTTACAGTTTTAGCGCTTTTATCGCTTATTGGGCGAATTATATTTCGAATTTTTCTTGTGTTCATGAGACCACACATCCCTAATCTCACATCAAAATATATGGACTTATAATTTATCCTTTTGTTATAATTAATTTTGCTTTTGTAATCACAAACATGTATGTTATACCCTATCCATGCGTTGAATTTTATTTCTCTAGGATAAAAAGTTCTGGTGTCAAAATCTTCATCTTTATTAGACTGTATCCAATTTTCGAATAGTTGAACAGTAGACTTTGTATCAACTTGAACTATATTATTTGATATTTTCACTAAGAAATACTGCTCGTTGCGATCCTTTTTATAAGCTTTAAAACCAAATGAATGTTTTCTTTTTAAAAATGCAATTTTTAAACCCAACACAATATCTTCAGATGTTTGATTGTGCTCATTTTTAATCAGCTGAATTTGTTGATAAAATTGAGACATTCTATTATTTTCATTTGCTGAAATTAAATCCATAAAATAATCGGAAATACTAATTGTCTCGTTAGTATCAAGATGATTTTGGATATAATCAATATCTGTTTTATATATAAGATCGAAATCAATTTTATAAACTGTTGTCAACTCTCTTATTAGTTGCTTATAAATCAAATCGTAAGAAATAACAATGTCATTATCAATGACTTCTAGATTCTCAATTGCCATATTTCTGACTGTAGGATGTGTTCCTAATGAGGGCTCTATTAAATTTTTTATCATCCTAAAACGATTTCTATGTACATATTCATCATCACACAATTCTTTTACTTCATTCAGAAGTCTCTCATCAAGAATAAAAATGTCATTTTTAAGATTTTCTTTATGAAAAAGGGGCATAAAATATTTATCCAAGTATTTTGGATTTCTAGAATCTTTAATGTACTTTTCGACAAAAAAGTTCTCAAGAATGACTAAATACAATAAAGAATCAATTTTATAATATTCACGAGAAATTTTAGACGAAACTGTCTCGAAACTTTTTTTAATGCTACTAAATAGCAATTTAGCGTCTATTACATTAACTATGGCTTTTTCACAAAAAGTATGCAAAATAGAATCAGCCTCGACGAAGGCCACTGAATCAATACAAACTTCTAATCTTAATTCATTTTGGGTCTTGCTTGCGATTTCTATGGATTCTCTAACGATATCTAGAGATTTTAAACAATCCCATTTAGGATTCATCAAAACATGAGATAAGCATTTGTTCAAACTATTTTTTTTTATAAAATCTTGCCTATAAGACCTCGGACATATATAAGAGGCTAATGATTGGTAAAAATTAAGTTTTAAAAATCCATCTCTTGTTATTTGGCAGCTTGTGCCTTCCGGATAAATGGCATTCAATACTTCTTTTTTTTTACATTGAGTTATAACTTTTTTGTTCAAGTTCGTAATTAATTCGGAACCAAATAAATTGTATGTATGATCTTTCGATTCTACGTGAAAATTTTCTGCCGCCATTGCTATCACTACATGACGATTTTTATTTTTTTTTATACTCTGTGTTATACTTAGTGCAATATCTAAATAAAAAATGCTGCTAATGTCAAATGAAAATGCACTTCTCAATATATTTTGCAACTCTATCATACTCCTGGCTCTAATCTTGTTTTTTGAACCATACGATTCAATAAAGAAAAAAGCATCTTTTTTTGCTATGCTCGATAAATTTTTAGTATTGAAATAAAATTTCATTAGCTGCAAAAATTCTGATCCGTTAAATTCAGCATTAATACTAATGCTATTTTTCATCTCACTAAGTCTTTTAATTTCTATTTTCATTTTGTCCACTATGTTTCGAGAATATTCTTGATTGTTTTTTTCGCACTTGTACTTAAATTCCATGCATTTATTAGCAAAATATGTATTTTTTGCATCTATGTCCTCTTTGTTATTACAAAGAGGAATGAAAAGCCATATTTGATATTCTGTAGATAGAATAATTAGAGACCCTATGTAAAAGTGTCCCAAGTTTACTGCATTTATGGAACCATTTTTACTAAACACATAATAGTTCTTAGTCAAAATTATTCTGCTATATAATTTTTGAGTATTAGACGGACATTTATACTCACAACCAAATTAGTAATTACCTTTGCAAATTTATCAATTGAAAAAGCTCCACACAGACCATCTAAATCATAACTTGTTGTGATATTCGCACTAAGTTTTTTTAATTCGACTTTTTTGTTACATGTAACTTCAGCGTTTCTAGCTGAAAACAATTCTTCGTTTTCAATTTCATTCAATATTTGATTTTTTTCGTTTTTGTTTAAATCATTCCAGATTTTTACGTCATCTGAAAACTTAACGATACCATAGAGATCTCGCAAAGTCATTTCATCATCAATACAAAAAAAATAGTGTATTATTTTTTTCAAATACAAATTTTCAAACCACTTGAATATTTCTATCGGTGTTATATTTTTAAATGTATAGGCTATCTTTTCTACACTAGAATATGTTAATCTTGGCATTTTGAGTGCAAATCCGTTTCTAAAAAATACTATTCCAATAAATTCTCTATAACTTTCATTATACATCAGGGGGTTATACTGCTCAAACGGATGTTCTAAGATTATGTTGGTTTCAAGCAGCAAGTGTGTCAATACTAAATCAACTACGGAATTGGAAAGATTTTTAAATCCAGGGAATTTATGTTGCAAAAATCCAAGCATTATATTATTCTCAGAAAAAATTTGAACGCGTAATTCTTTTATACGTTCGACAAGTCCTACGATATTTTTCTCTACTTCAATAGTTTTTAAATAAATTCTACGTTCATTTTAGAATAATGTACGCCATTAAGTTATTTTATAGAAAAAACAAAGGGGAAAAATAGGAGAAACAATAAATAAATGACACGTTTACGTAAAAAAATAAATGCTTTTTATTGATGCGATATAAAGGAACAAATACAAGATTCATTTTTTAGATTCTCGAATATATATTGAATGCGAATTTTCTAGACTGTGTATTTAATAGATTATAGTTATTGAATCAAAGTACGAATTGCAAATACTTTCGTCGCGTGACTATAAACTTATCACGATTACAGAATTTTTATATGATTTTTATCTTGATTTTTTTAGACAAGAATGCGCTTTACAGCAAAAAAATTGTAATTTTTTTGTAAACATTACAGACATGAGCTATTTTTGATCAGAGATTGCATATTGTTATAGAAAAAAAGCCTAATAAAAATATTTCGATTTTCTGTGTTTAAATAAAAAGTTTTATTATATATAACAGGCCAATATTAATTAACCGACCATAAAGGAATCCTAAGTACGAAAATACAGTTGTTTTAGATCTTCTCACTTATAAAACCATTTATCATGTTAGTATAATGTATTATAATACTGTTATATAATTATTCTAAAATTGTAAAACCCCGATAATTCTCACATGCATATAAATAATCGAAAAAGAAATCAATAAATATCTTACAGAAATCTTACCAATTCTTGCTCTCTTATTTTTTTCTTCATCAAGCAAATCTGTTTATGTTTTTTTCCTTTAATCTAGAAAAAAACAATATTTTTGAAATTATTTAATCGAGCAACATATATCTTTTATCATAAAAGTATCGGAATGTTTGTATTTTTTACAGCTACATATCATTATTTATTATCTGCATTAGAACAAAAAAAACACATTGATTGAAGATAATGTGACATTACTATAAAATTAAATCATTATTTAATTTTTATTTATAAAACTATATATTATTATTTCATTACGAAAAAAAGAGTTAATTTTATTTTTACATGGTTATTGCAAGATTCTGCGCATTAGAATTTGGTTTAAACAATATATTGCATCAAAAATAATAATTTCTATCATTTCAATATCCCAGTTGCATTCATTTATATATTGTTTGTATTCATCATTCAAGTACAAATTTTTTTCTTTTTCAAAATACTGCACAGTATTATCAACAGCAATCGTATAAATAATAGAATACCAGAAGCAAAAGTGTGATACTGGTCCCGTTCTCGATAGTTTTGTCTGTAAATCGCACAGTAAATTTCTATTCTTCTGTTATTGGATGATATAAATCCCAGTATTCTTTTTTATATCTAATCATGTTTCCATAATTCCAATCATATCTTGTTATTTATATATTCTTTTGTTTCTTACATCTAATTTCTATTCATTAAATAAGTTCGTCGGTATTATGTAACATTATGGAGTTTTTATGCGTGAAATGTCGTTCTACATATCATACGTAACTATTTTTTAGAATCAAAAACTTAACAATTAGGTATTCCGTATATACATATTCATTCTAAAAATATAAATATATAAGAAATTTGTTTTCTCCTTTACCTCTATAATGTTTGTTTTCTTTATTTATGAGTACAACAAATAAAACTTTACATTCATATTCAGAGAAATTGCCATGGCAAGAATGCTTAAACCTCTACTACTTTCGATTAATGACGGCTGATCATTATTTTATGTTTGTAGTTAACTACGATTGTTATCATAGATCACATTCTTGTTTCATTAGATTCATTTATGACATAACTCTTAATTCTTAATTTCTAAAAAATCGAATACTAAACTTCTTCCATTTACCTTCAAGTAACATAAGGGAAACTTTAATTTATATTTATATATATTACATTTGATATGGTTTTAATTTACGACGTAGTTTATAAAGATTTTGTTAAATATATGTAATCATATATTATATATCCTATAATCACATAAATCCATTTTTAGCATTTAAAAAAACAAAAGTTATAAATGCCCTTTTTCTATTTATAAAAATATTCAAGCACGCTGCAAATTTTATGTGATGAATTCAAACAATGCGCCACAGTATATCTTATGCCGATTTCTAGTATAAAAATCCAATCCTTTTTATATACAGCTCTATTATTAAAAATTGATCAGTCAAAGCGTATTTAAACGCGTTTTTAAAGACACCAGAAAAGCAGTTCTTTTATAATATTAAATACACGGCTTCGTTTCTACATAAAATATTCCAAAACTTATTCTTCTATAAAACTAATATTTCGTGATTTTATCTGCATGTTAAAAATAGTTTAGCTATAAAGTACATTTCCCGGCATTTTATTTCTTTTAAATATTGTACTACTGTAATTCAATTTTTTTTAGCTATAATTTAATAAGCTCGGAATCTATCCATAAAATTATAGATTCATTTCTATAATTTTCACAGTTTTTTCAAAATTGCCTAGAAGTTTTTTCACTGTTTTCTTATACAAAAACATGATTTACTTTTTTTTTACACGTTTATATCAAATAAGAGCCACATTATCATTTTTTTTAGTTGACTGCTTACATAAAATTCCAATTGATTTCTACAATTTTATATTTTTACTATGTCATTCGTAAATTCTTTAAGATCGAAAGAGATGCCATTTTATCTTTCTTTATAGATTATGTCAATCAAAGTTTTAATATTTTTTGCTCTTAGTCGTTCGAGCATGAATTATAAATATTTTCTACATTTTGAATGCAAATCATTGCTATATCCTATTTAAAAGCACAATATATAAATGAAAATACTAGTTTTAAACATCCTATAGTTTTCTAACATAAAAACCTATGTATATTATTTATTATAGAATTGTTACAATTTGCTGAATATTGTTATCATTTTTGCTTCTATCATATTATAAACTGACAAAGAAAAAGGTTTTCTCGCGTTATTTATATAGTTCCAAACAGCTGATGTTCTGGTATTTTTACCGAATGATATAAAGCAAGCATTATTTTAAAGCGGTTCATTATGCATCTTTTTAAATCAGCTTTGTCACTTTTCTAAGAATTTTTTGACATATAAAACATCATTCACTATTTAAAATTGTCCTAAATTGTTGAAAGCCATCATTTATCATATCTTTTAAGATCTAACGCATATTTGCTGTATAAAATGTATTTATTCTATATAACAAGAACACTATGGTGGTTCGTATATTAATATTTTGATAATAAGTGTTATACTCTATATTATCAAAGAAGCACAATACATTACATATAGCTATTCTTTTATACACCACAAAATATCTTTCGGCTATTGATTAAGCACCGTTTAATTATTTCTGGCTTGCAAAAAATAAGAAATAACACAGAAATGTTCAAAACCACATCTTTTTTATCAACCACTTTTATTTTTCTATGGAAATACACTGGTGCAAATAAAAGAGCTTTCTTAATAATATATTCATGTCATAGCAATATTAACATGTCTTAATTTCTCTAAAATCATTTTATCATTCCTTTAGAATTTTAATTCGGTTAAGATCATCAACCAGCTCATATTATTATGGCATTTTGTATTTGAATAAACTACAATCTTTTCATCAGTACACATTGAAATTTCTTCTTGTTAAAATTAGGTGAATATTTGTATTATTAGACTTACAAATTTATATTAATAAGAACTTATGTGCAGCACATCTTCTCAAATTAACGAACCCAATATCTTGCGTTTTATTCTGTTTTATATACGATTAGGTGCTACTTTTCTAAAATGATATGCAAGTTAGAAAGATTTTTCCATTTTTTTTCCAGAAAATCATCTGTTCCATCATCCAGGATTTTTCAAAGATATATAAATAGAATCGTCTGTTCTTTAATTTGCACGAAACACGTGAATTGTTATTTTCTGTATATTTCTGCGACTAAATGGCTTAGCATTTGTTTAACGTACAAGATTTACAGTATAAAGCACGATATAGCCATAAAGCAAGTGCTATATTCAGTTCGTATGCATTCATTTATGCAATAATTATATTTTATGTTTAGAAATGGACTTCTTACATATTTCTAAACTCATCTAATAGCCCATCCACATTTTTCATATTAAATCGCAAAAAATCGTTTGAATATTTTTGTTTTCAACTTCTTCAATATTCACGAAAAGTATCATATTATACAACAAGCCTAATTTCTCTTCTTTGACTCCTTTTTTTAATTTATTTATGGCTTCTGATATTAATATTTATGAAAGATATGGTAAATTATAAATTTTAATCATTGAAATTCATTATTTAGTTAAAGAAACAAATCATTTTTTCATTCTTTGTGTGTCTTCAAAGATAACACCACTAAACTTCGATATTTATGTTCTATGCTAACATCAAGAACCAGTTACATTGTACTTTATCATCAGCATAAATATATAATTGATCTAAAAAAATACAAAATAAATGTCATGTTTTAAACACATTTACTTTTATATGTTGGGAACCGTCATAAATGTAGCATTCCTACATTACTCTGCATCAAGTCATATTATTTTCTTAATAAATTGACAATATACAAGCATATTGCACATACAATTCTTTTGTCTGTATTTAGCTATTGAGATGACATTACCCTATCTATTTCTTTATATTCGTGTATTCAGTAAACTACTTTTTATAAGCAATATAAAGATTTATTTGGCCTATATTTTTGTTATTTCTTAGACTCAGCGTTTCTGATTACGTTTTATCTATGATCTTCGTCACCATTTTTACTAGCTGTCTATTTTTATTCGTCTTTCATTTCGTTCAGGCTTTGCAGGCTAAAATTTTATTCAATTCATTATCCCCGTAAATCAGTTCAGTTATATTACCTGCCTTAAAGATATAGCATTATTATATTGGTCTTAAATTGCACATTTAAGTCTCATAAATCAATCTTTTTGCATGCATTATTGCACAAAGTCAATCTAACATCATTATGCCATAATTTCAAACTTAAAGCCGATATTATCGTTAATTGCATCACATTCACAATTTTTATATATTCTTTATCCTAGATTATATGTATATTTTCATTTTACCACTTGCAATGCAGAATCGGATGGCAATTAGCGCATAGGCTTAAAACATTATTGCACTCTCATCTTAGTTTACCACATAAACTAAATTATACATTTTTTTTTAATAAAAAAATACATTTACTGACATTTATTATTCAGTATAAACGTTATATATTTTTATATTCTTTATGAATTATTAAAAAATAGAGATATTTTTTTAACTAAAGTCATCTTTTTTTTCCGTCTGATATACTATGTTCTCAAAATTGATTTCTATCACAAGTATTACCGCTTCTAACTTCTTATAATGTAAAATAGACATTTGTTCCTCTTATATTAGCAACAGAGAAAATATCGTTTCTTTCTATATATTCGCTTTATTGTATTCTTTAAACGATCCTAGCATCTTTTAACATGGATGTCAGCGTCATACAATCTATTGTATATGCAGTCTTAACCTAATCTGTTATAATTCCGATTTATGGTCATATGTCTTAAACCTAACGTTTCTTATATATCGGTATCCTTCGTGAGTACTATAGAACATACTTTTGTCTGGTTTGGTTCGACAAATTTTTTTTATGCCAAAGCACTCTATCTTAGTGTTTATTATAAATTTAAAGCGTCATTTAATTATAATAAATATTTAGAACCCCGGGATTGAATATTTCAGAAAATATGGAAAATTTACGAATCATTTATATGAAGACCCTTGAAAAACATTTGTATGAACACGGATGATGTATTTTTATTATTAAAGAAAATTAACTCTGTATAAATTCCAAATTTTTGTCACTATAAGCATCATAATAAAATAATGAAATCTATAAAAAAGGCTTCTAATATTTTATTGTGCATGGGCTACATATCAATGTTGAAATCTATTATAATACTGGGTTAAAAAAAACTATGACATAGATCTACTAATACGTTAAGGAAATAAACATGCACGGATTTTTATAATATATAGAAAAGAAATTGTAAATATCTCTCTACATAGGATTTATACTTTAAATATATCTTTGCGAAAGGTGTATAATATAAAGGAAGAACTCTAGAAAGATTTGTCTTTCTCGCTGCATTATAATGAACAGACTATATGGAATCATAGAATATCTTATAGGTATTCTAACAGAATAAAATTAAAAAATTCGCACTTCTTTTTTCAAAAATTACATAACTAATTCATTGCAGCTTATTAAATATCATATGCGTTTATGTATATACAGCTTTTACTATTTTTGATACGATATATTAAACACCATTCATTTTATTATTATTTTTTATATTAAAAATCAAATCAAAAGCCTAATATCTCGTAATATTGGAAATGGCGAATTTGATGTAATTTGATTTTTTAACAGCTGTATGAAATTCTATAAAAAATATAAAACAGAAAAGACAGTTATTAAAAGGTTTCATGATCAGAGAATTGCTGTTTCTTATCTTTAAATTTTTATCAAAATTTATGTTGTATAGATAAAAATTACTGGATGAAATATAAAACACTTCTATCATATAATCCAGATCAATTTTATATATGAGTTATTTAGAAATATAGTAGTGATCAATTTCTTGATATCTTATTTTATACTTCTAACTTAAGGTGTAAGACAGGGAATTTATAAACTTTTTTTTATAAATTTAAAATATTTTTAATATCGATTCTTATTACATTACAAAGAGAACTATGATGAGTGAAGCAATATTAAATGTAAAAGATAGATAATAAGAGTTATACAAAAAAAGTTTTGTGCTTTATAAAACTATAATATTTATTTTTTTATATATTTGTTTTTATTTTATTTAAAAAATTTGCTATTTTTTACGTTGAAGAAAAAAACAAAAAGAACAATTTTAGCCTGTAATTATCTTATATTTTACGCGTGAATATAAAGATCTCACAGAATATCCGAAGATAAATAAAAAATTACAAAATCTGTTAAAATAAAATCACGGAAAAAATTTATTCAAGCGATAAGTGTGAAAAAAATTCAAATTCAATTCTTTTAACCACATATTTTTAGAGGTTTGTAGTAATATTTTTGCATATGTTATTTATTATTTATTTATCACAGCGAATAATTATAAAAACATATTAAACACGGAATTGCTTCACAATTTTAATGCAAGTTTTCCAAAAAATCACATTTAATTTTTTTAAATTGTAGAATAACGATTATACGATTCAATCGACTTTTTTATAATTTTAAACTCAAATCTTTAATAGTAAAAAATTTGTCGAGCCGATAATTATTCTTATACGTAAAATCAAATCTGTATTTGTATATATTCAAAATTCGATTCTTCTAGTTTGTTTGTCCTCAACATTATAAGAAATATAACATACAATACTACTTATCAGTATACAGCAACATCTTTAATTTTTTTCAGAACATAATCACTATAAAAAAATATTTTATGACTTTATTAGCTATTTGCAATGAGATTTGCGTTTTCTAGATCATTAATAAGATTTTAGCATTTTTATATTTAAATTTTATTTATAGAACCTAATATATTTGTTTATGAAAATTTATATACCATTTTAAAAATTAAATTTTGTTTTTTATTAGTTCGATTTTATTTTGGCAATTAAATATGCTCATTGCCTTTTATTTATAGCAATTTAATTACATTTTATGGGATTTCTATCACAAGCTCATTATAATATAAAAAATAATAAAATTAATTCTGCTTTTTTGTTTCGCTCAAAATATCTATCATATAACTATTTGCATGTTTTATTGCTTATAAAATCTCTAGCTTTATTTATTTTGATAGTTATTATTATGTGTTTTCTGCTGAAATTTATATCATCATTATATTACCTCTACTATAGGCACATTTTTTTGTGAAGCATACTATATTTTCTTTAAATTTTTATATCCACAAAACATATTTTTGTTGAAAAATATCACAACACCGATTATATATTACCCAGAAATGACTTTTTATGAATGCAGTTGCTGCTCTCTAAAATGATGTTTTAATAAGATTTTATGAATTTTCATATGATAATTGCATACCATTTATATTTTTTCTTCCGATAACCCAATCTTATCTTCTAATGATGTTTTAAAATCATGACGTTTTTTTTTTATTTTTCATCACAATTTAGAAACCAATTATCTGTAGTATATTTTTGATCAATATATTTTACGTATTTATAC
Source organism: Rhyacophila brunnea (assembly GCF_057557595.1). Classification (NCBI taxonomy): domain Eukaryota; kingdom Metazoa; phylum Arthropoda; class Insecta; order Trichoptera; family Rhyacophilidae; genus Rhyacophila; species Rhyacophila brunnea. The sequence goes on from NW_028232835.1 coordinate 361,167, forward strand.
ATCATTTAAATTTTCGTTGACTCCAAATATATCAGAGTTTTCCACATCTGTAAATTCTATCCTGGCCTTTATATCTTTTAGAATTTCGCTCACATAATTTTAGGACTACATTTAATATTTTTTTCTCTTCTTGTCAATACATTTTTGTTTTAAAAAATACTTTGATTCTGTTTAAATTCAAATAATTACTATAATAAGTTTCTTTTGTGCCAGTCCGCGTCTTATTATATGCAATTAAGCGAGAAACGTATATATATGAATCAACTGTGAACAGACTCTTTATTTTAGATTTTCTTTAAAAAAAATTTATTTAAATTTTAGAATGTCTATGGCTGTATTTTCTTGTATGAATCCGGAATTATGTTTAATTGATTGATTATGCACTTTTAAGAATGTACGTAATTGGTGAATATGAGAGCGAATGAAAGTTGAAATGAGATTGATGTCTATAAAAGACAAAAAAATGTTATAGAAAACATGCAAGGAGAAAAGAATGAATCTTCAGAATCAGTTCAAGCGAAAAAACATAGAAAATCTTATAGTGAGAAATCCACAACTGTGACCGAAAGTCCAAAAACAGACGACTCTTTTATAAGTGATGATTCTGGAGTAGATGGGTTAGAACTCAAAACCAAAGATTTGGATTCAGCTACTATGACTGAGACCATTACATCCCAAAAAACTGTTTAATGTATTTTTTGGATAAGACCACGAAAAAATATAAAGGATTGCCCAAAAAAATATGGTTAAAGTATAGTTTTAACATTGAACCGGAATTCGAAGAAAAAATTTTTGATAAGGCCGAAAACATACTTATTGCAGAATCCCCGACTGATGCAATTCCTATTAAAACTGACCTGCCTTGTGAAAAAGAAAATTCTATTGAGAACGATCTTGAAGCAATAATAAATGAATTTTTGATATCCTATTCTGAAACTTTAGAAAAAAGCAAATAATCTTTTGAAAAATTGACAGATTCAAGGAGTGACATAAAAAATTCACAAGAAGTTCACGAATATGAAATACTGGAAAAAAATTGCAAAAACCTCATTATTAAAAGAAAAAAATATATTATAGTGGCTGAAAAGCTAAAAGGTTTATCAAATAGGCAGAAATATATATATCTGATTCTGCTTAATAGAAATAAAGGTAAGCCTTTTAACCCATATACAACGAGAGGTCAGTATTTTAAAAAAGGAATTAGCCAAAATATGCCAGAATCTAAACCATCAGTTAATTTTTTTATCGAATTTTATGGAATGATACTTCGTAAAAAATATGCTGGTATTTTTAAGTTTGAAGGAGAGTTCATGATGCAGTTTAAATTTAAATACGATCATTAAATGTCTTAAAAAAATTTAATTTTAATTCATTAATAAATATCAACTAAACTTTTAATTAAGCGAATAAAAATCTAATATCCTTGAGTAAATATAATTAAAATACATATTTACGCAATTTTTTCATCATTAAATTCGTAAACTCGTAATTTATTCAAAAAATATAATTACAGTTACAGTTCAATTATAAGATTAGAAATTTACTAATGCAATAATTCGTGTTTAGTTTAGATTGTAGAGGCAAGTAAAAATCCATAAATGGATATATTATATCAATCATAGAAAATACGAATCATTTATTTGATTATAGTATATATTAAAGTGAGTTTTCCAAAAAAATATTCCTTAAGCATGATGATGGCATCTATTGAAAATTAAACTTGCCAGAAAATTTTTATAATTATGTTTTGACATAAATCTTGTCATGGCTAGTTTTTATAGAATAGAAGTATCAATGATCATACATTTACATAAATTTATCTCCAAAATCAACCGAGAATTTCATTATGGTTTCGATATATTTGTATATTCATCGCTAAATATTCTAGGGTTTTTCGATGTAAATACCTTTTATTTTTTAGACATATTAACTCCTATGAATAGTGATAATCTTTTATTATGAGTAACCAAAATAAACGATTCTTCACATCTCTAAATGATAATAATTGTTCCATATTTTCCTTTTTCTCGATATATTTTTTCGTAGAAACATTTTGAATATAAGAATCAAATTATCTTTTGTGTTTCCGACGCCTTTTATGTAAATGCAGTAATATATCTTTACAGCCATCAATATATTTTGAAATATAAAATAAACCTTTTCTATTAATACACAGCTAATATATTGCCTCTCTGATCAAACATTATATCCCATAACTTGCTTTGGCATCTTTTCTTTTATGTTACTAATATAATATATTACCGATGTTCTTAATTAATCAGTGTCTTAAAATTACTTACAATAAAAAAATCACTACAATCATAAGAATGTAGAACAAAGATTTCGCATTTTAAAGTGATAGTTTTCTTTGCCTAGATCATACCTTATTAGACATATTATGATTATCCATATATCCTCCTATCCATCGTCGACAATCGATGACCAAATAAATCATATCATGATGTATTATTATATCTTTTTTTTGACATTATATACTTCTAGGATACAAATCTCAAGCTTGTCATATTTTTTGAATGTCCAGTATCAACCCGTATGAATATATTGTGTACAATTATGTTAGGTTTTTGCAATCTTTTTTTGATGGTGAACATAATTCTATATGTGTATTCATATGTATAATCCTTTTCTTTTTTTTCTATTAAAGATTATAAAAAATAATAATATAACTTCTTTTATTTCTGGAAATTATTTCTAATTTGTAATTGTTAATTAGGCTCTCACGGCATTTAGTCCATATTTATCAAGTTTCTTTATCCCAATTCTTACTTAACATTATAAAATTTTCTAAGATCTTAAATTTTTTGCTTTTATCTTTTTCAAAATCCCCATATCTTGCTCAAAATATTTCATATCTAGGTTTTAAATTATATGCAAGGATTCTTAAAATACATTAATGTTTATGTTTCAATAAATATTATATAAATATGTTTATGCCAACTATTGATATTATGGATCGAATTTTTATATTCTAAACAAATTACACAAAATATCTCTTAATTCAATTCATCCGATATTTATATGGAAAAGTCCATCTTTCACTTCTTTGCAATTTGATGTATCCGTTATATTTCGTAAATGGTAATTATTATATTGCATTTACAAATAATAGATCCGGGAATAAGAAAATAAATCATCTTTATTTTTTAAAAGATAAAGTGCTTTCAAACTCTTCGCAATAATCTGATCACTATATAAAAGGTTAAAATTTTCTCTTAAGATGATAATTTATTATATTATAAAGAGCTAAATTAATTTGAATGTATTCAAGCTAATTATGCCCTACATTTATATGTATAATTTTTTCTATATTAAACAATATGAAAAAGTTCCTATACTACACAAAATCTCGTTAAAAATATGCAAAGAATGTTTGAGTGCATATAGTATACGAATTTTCCTCCTGCAAACTTCCCGTGATAATTTCTATTATCAATATATTAGTATCAATATTAAAAAACCTTCAGTATTTAGATATTGGGTTTTATTATTTTTGTAAAATTTCTTGGCTTTAATAGCTCATAATTGACGGATTAACAATCGTTTGGACTTAATTTCGTAAATGTCTTTGTTTAATAGTAAATTTATGAAATTGATGATAAAGGGATATTAAATGAACAGTATGTTATGATCAAAATCCAGTATATAACAGTAAGCATAGTAAAATTGATTAGTTTATCATCTGTAATCTGTATCATATAAGTTTCTAGCATAAAAAAATACGCTGTAGTCTACTGTCAAATCTAAATGAATCTTGAACTAAAAAGTCTTGGCCGTAGAAGTTTTAATTGCGAATATTGTAAAGATGGTGAAATTGAAAGAAGTATTTGTAAATTATCGACTTTTAAACAATCTTAAGTTTTGCGCGTGCAAAAATGAAAATCAAAATAAAATTAACCCATCAATATTTATTTGCCAATTTATACATTTTGCGTTGCATAGAAATTATTTTAAATTCCTTTTTTACCAATTTTTAAATCCCTTGTAAAAAAATAATTCTTCAGAAAGATGATACAGAAAAAAACAAGAAAAGACACAGAATGACGGCCCTTAGTTTTAATAGAATAAAAGATGGATTTCTTCTCGATGAATCGTGAGAACATGAAGAGAATGAACCCAACGATGAAAAGAAAAGTAGAATGTTTGTTCAAGTTGAAATGACCGTGTATTCCTAATCAAAAAATGAACCCAACAGATGAAAAGATAAGTAGAATGTTTGTTCAAGTGAAATGACTGTGTATTCCTAATCAAAAAATGAACCCAACAGATGAAAAGATAACTAGAATGTTTGTTCAAGTGAAATGACCGTGTATTCCTAATCAAAAAATGAACCCAACAGATGAAAAGATAACTAGAATGTTTGTTCAAGTGAAATGACCGTGTATTCCTAATCAAAAAATACTGCAACTAGATGCCTATATTCATAAAATAATAAGCTACGTATATCCATTGAGTACAAAAAGAACTCGAAAACATCATTCAATTGTGAATTCAGAAAAATATAGGGGAATGAAGAGCTGTTATAGATTATTTGATTGTATATAATGAAGACAAAGTAGATCTATATAGCAAGAAAAGATCGGTTTTGCGATGATAAATTTTTGAGAAGGCATTATTTTTTTAGGGTGAAGCATTTTTTGTTCTGCTGTAATTATTTTATAGGTTATGTTGTCTTTTGTTTTGATATTACGAGGTGAATTTATGTGAAGTTATATTTTAGAGCATTATGTGTATAAAAGTAAATTGTTTGGTTGATATGTTGGTGCATTTGCATTTTTTTGTGGTTTGATTTGTTTAGTATTGTGTTTATTATTTTTGTGAATTTAATCATATGTCTGAAGCTGTGGTTTGAAGTGTCGTATAATATTTGTGTTGCTTTTTAGTGTTTTCTGTTGTCTATAGATACTTTTTCGTGTTTTGTGCTTTGATTGTCGGCTTGTATTGTGATATGTTCTAGCAGTGAGGTTCTGTTGATGAAATCGGAGTTTACGATCTTCTTGTCGGTTGCAAAGTTTTTTATTTTTCTGTGTTGGTAATATATGTTTTATTGTAAACTATTGTGTTTTTATTGATTTTATTTAGTATTAATATTATATGAATTTGTTTCTAAAATGCAAAAGCCAGGTGTTGAAAGTGGCATGGATTTTGAGATGTGCTTTGGCGTGTATTGTTGAACTTTAGGTCATATAATTATTCGGGGCAAAATTTTCTATGTATATGTTATGCTTTGTCAAGGCTTTCTAGTGAATATTATGAATAGTGTGCTGTATAGTGTTAGAAGTATTGCTTGAAGTAGATTTTTATGTTGACAAGTTTTTATCTGTGTGTTTCGAAGTTTTTCCTGCTGTGTAATCTGAACAGCATATGTTCTTATGTACTGTGTGTTGTGCTTATGTCTCTTTTTGTATTTAACCTCTTATACGCCTTTTCATCCGATGTATACATGTTGTGTTAAGTTGTGAACTGTTCTAACGTCTTTTCTGAGGCTTATTGTCGTTGTTGTATGTCTATTTTGCAAACATATACTAATATTTTCTGCAGTTTGTATAGTCTGTATTTTTTTATGATTAGGATATGAAGTTTTGATTTGAAGTTGGGTGTTTATTTTATGCAACTAGTGTTACGTTATCTGTTTTTTCATATTAATATATGTGATGAAATATATAGTTGTGTAAATGGATATGTTGTGGTAGGTAATGTGTATGCGGATTTTTGGTTTTTTGATTAAACCTATATATCTATTGTTAATTTCGTTTTGTTTTATGATGTATTTTTTTGTTTAAAATTAATTGTCTGCAAAAAAAATGAACTTGTACGTAGGTATATTTTAATTTTTATGTTACAAAATAAGATGTCTTAAAAAAATGTTTTTCTGTTGTAACTTCTAAGCTGTACTTTTTGTTTTTTGAATTTTTAAGATACTAGTTGTCTGGTATGTATTTTTTATGAATGTGAGATTTTCTGTTATAATTTGATTTGTCTGAATATGTGTGTTTTTTGTTTAGAATGTATATTATAAATTTAGCTGTGAAGAGAATTGTTACATTTCAATGATTGGTATCATCTGTAAATAATCAGAAAAATAGTTGTATATTCATTCATTGTCGCATTCAATACTAAGCCTTTGACTGTTAAGAAGTGCAGAGAAGATTAAGAACATACATTATCCACTTATGAACAGATATTTGTTGCCTATCCAGTAAAAAAACATTATAATAATAGATTATACAGAGTAATTAATAGATTTTGAACTATTTCACGATGTTATGTTTGCATAGGCTAGGTTTTGAAGAAGTGTGCGGTGTTTTAGATAAATAATTATAATTTCTTCTTTCTTTTCTTATCCGTCTTATTAATTTTGTTATATATAACTTATTATGTTGCCTTTTTATGTGCTACCGGTTTATAAATCCTAAAAATATAGTAAATGATACTTTACCATCGAATTTTATGATTTTTCTTCAAAGGTGATTGTGCTAAATCATTTATAACCTTCAATACTGTAAATTCACTTTCACCTACGATTTTTTGTTCTATTGCATTATTTTTATATGTATAGGAGGTTATCAACCGCCTAAAATTCGAAAGAATTATTTATGTATTTTTTTGTCGTTATTTAGTGTATTATATGTATCAGGGGTATTTAAGCATAATATTTCGCTTGTGTTACCATATATCTTCTATTAATATCTTTTAGCTGTATTTTTAGAATGCCGTTTTCTAAAACTTTAAAATTCGTCGAATGATTCTTAATCACCGAAAACACTTTTTCTGACAGTAAAATGTATTTGCAGTTAACAAACTTGCAAATAAGTTTATTATACACACACATATTTAAAATATCTTTTATCCTAGTTTTTGGCGCATTAGCTCGCTTCATACAGTCTAGATACAGTCAATGTAATTGGTTTTTTTTAGTGTTTGTTTTAGTATCATATGAAATATCGCTTTAAAAACCTTAAAATATGGCTTTTGTTTGATAATTTTTTCTTGAAAAGGATTTTACTGGATTTTATATATACTAGCTCTTTTAGAATTTTATTTTGCTGTTTATGATTCTATTGTTAGAATTAAATGAGCCAACTTTTTATAAAATTCAAAAATAATTTCCCTTTACGCTGAAACCTTATAATGTCTTGGTTCTATTATAAATATATGCGTTTTAATAACCTCCCAATATAGTTAGTAAAACTTAATGAACATTATAATACTCTATTATTCCAGTCATATTTGCTAGCTCTTTAAAAAATATCTTTTTTTAGTTAATGATACTTTCCCTCTATTTTAAAGGCATTATAGTGAACTATGTATATGAAAAAGCTCTTAAAAACCCCTAAGTATGATTTATTATAAAATATCATTTTTTCACAAATATTATTTAAAATAATTAACACTTTAAAATTTAATAAACATTTTTTTATGAAATTAACATCTTTTTAATGGGTCTCTACACTATTTTAGAATATATAAACACTATTTAGCACGAAAATAACTATAACATTCCTTAAAATTTTTCCGGCGTTAATTAACAAAAAAATGGCAGCTCAGAAATAACTCTAAGTGTTATTCTTGATTACAAAGTTACACATTAATTTTCAAAAAAATATAAAATGCCAGAACTTAACACATTGAAATGTAAATATATTTTCATTATACGAAGTGCAATACAAAATAAATAGCGATTTTACTGGGAAATATGTCTTTTAAGGTGAATATTCATATATGAAATTTATAATATCATTTATAAATGAGTTAATCATAATATACTATCTCTAAAATATTGTCGCTGAAACCAAGATCGTATATTTCAGCTTATTTTTTTGTTATATTATTATATAGAAGCCTACTTTAAAAATGTAGTGTAATGAAAATTTTCATGTACAAAGAGATTTTTTAGATGCTGTTTGCATTTATATGAATATATATTGATGTTATAAAGTTTAAGGATTCATATATAAAAATTATTTTATATTATACCAGGTAAATATAAAATTTATATTTCACATTATTACTTCTTTATTCAAAATCTGCGCTTTGAAATATAAGTTTCATGATATAGTTAATGACAATAATGTTCCAAAATTATAGATTCTTTTGCTAATTGTAAATATGTAATCAATTATATCATTTACCAGTAAAATTTTCATGATCATGAACTTTACAAAGTATGATAAATCCTTTTTAAATCCAGATTTATATAATTAAAAAAATATTTATTTTTGTTTATATGTCAACTGTATATTTTTAATGAGATAAAATAACTTTGTTTTTTATCCTTAAGTTAAGAATCAAAAAATTTTTGGACAAGGTAAAGACATAATAAAATTCACATACAATATAAATTTAAAGCTAAAATAATGTAATATATTTTTAATATTATAAAATTGTGTTATTAAAGTATTTTGAAGAATATAAGGATTTAAAAAAAAGAACATTTGAAATATTTATTTGAAACAAAATTTTGGACCGAAAAATCTTTTATCGTTTTAATTTTTTATGGCATTTCTTATATGTTCGTATTTAAAAATTCGTAGACTCAATACTTTGGTTCTTCTACATATTGCCTTCCATTTACCATAGCAATATGCTCTTGTTTTCAAATTCACCATAAAAAAGAGGGATTGGAATAATTCGTTATGACATTATCTGTATGATGCATTATCACGTTATTTTTTTAGATAAAATATCCACATTAAACTTCGAAATCTGCAGTCTTATTTAATTCTTGAATATTGGATGGTCTGTAAATTTTGTATTTAAAATCATTATAGGTGCTGTTATATATTCCTAACAACATATAATAGCTATATTTGTATTAAAATGGCTACTTTTTTACAAAAAATTATAGAATATTTTTATGGATGATAATTGAATCTATATAATACTTGAATAAGTTCTATTTTAATATTTTTGGCTTCTATAAAAACGAGTCAATTAGTATTTTAAACTGCAAAATAATGCTATCTAGTTTAAATCTTCCAGTTGTTAATTTTATACAAATATTTTTTTGATATTAGGTTTTAGTGAATGTAAAAATTTATTGTTTTTGAAATAGAAAATATAAATGACCTGGCTATGTTTTTTATTTTTTTTTCTGCCAACAAATAAAATTCTTAAACTTTTTAATTTATTCTTAATTTTTATGAAGATTAAATCAAGTAATTTTATAATATAGGATTCAACTATTAAACTAGGTAAAATACATTTATTCCATAATAAGGAAAAAATAAAGTAGAAAATGTTAAATAAAAATCTTTAGTATGAATAGCTTATTTTTATAGCTTCGTTACATGTGTAATATGTCAAGAGATTTGTATATTATTTATGAAGATCCACTGTTTCTTTTAATATGTGAAAAGGATTATAGATTAAACCACTAATGTCGTGAAGGATTTAAAAAATAATATATAATTATATAAAAAAATATTGGAAGTAACTGTTTATTGCAAGATACACTGCGCAATAAACGATAAAAACATATGTTACTGTGCAATAAATTATTAAAATATGATTAATAGAAAGTGATCAGGATATATGGCTATCATAAATCAGATAATGTATATTATATTTACGCGTTCGAAATATTTAAGAAATATAGCTGCTGAATTCCAGTACTTTAACTTTTTAAAGATAAAATGGCATAGCATATTTATCTACAACCATGTCAGTATTTTTGTTTGTAATTTTATTCTCAAGTATATATAACCATATATATCTTATATTTGATTTTACAAGAGAATTCTAATCTTGAGCAACATATTAGTCCGGATTATATAAAATCAAGATGTAGTCGCCTTCTTATAATATTAAATCAGAAATAATATATATGCAGAAATTCAAAGGCATTTATATATGTCCCCATATGACAATTCGACCAGAATCTTCTGATTTATATTGAAAACTGATATATTGATAGATTACTTATTGCTAAAAAAAATTTTTCAAATACAGAGTGACAGCAATATTCACAACTCATTAAGTAACTTGAGGTAATTAAATTGTGAAATCAAACTACAAAATTGTTTCTGTCTATTTAAGAATTCGATTGATGCAATAATTCAAAATAATTAAATAATTTTATCTAGAAAAACCATCTATAATGTTTTAATCGCCAAGAATAACATTAATATAACCAAAATATCGTTACAAACAATAATAAACATATAATAACATGCATAAAATGTCTTTTTCATGGGTCACATCTTGATCATCGAAACTATATATTCGATTATCTATTTTATATTCAAGCCAAAATTTTAATATATAGTGAGATTATCGTTTCTATACGATATGCTGTTTTAGTCAATTCTCTTGTTGATATGTACCTTCATAACTCATTGATTCTGTTTTTTTAGGTTTATTTCGTTTCTATATTTTTTTAAATTATATAAAATAGTTGTGATCACTAGTTCTTTCATTTACATTTTTTATCTTGTGATATGATCCAACAATATTCCTATTTGGATTTCGCAATAAGAATTTTTACTGTGATCTATGGAATTCTATAATCTATGGATAAAACATCATAAATTCTTGCTATTATTTTATAAACGCCGAGATAACTTTTGATTGCTTAACTATGATAAAATATACAGGATCAATAAAACACGCAGTTTTACTCGTATATTATTAAATAATTTAAATTTTTACTCTGGCAATACTTGAGGGATCTCGGATTTATATCATAGAATAATGATTATTAAAAAGTATTCCATTATTGTTGGTCTCTATAATTTACTCATTAATGGCTTGCAATAGCTTTAGATTTGATGGAGATCGATAATTTTACTTAAAAAAAGGATTTAAGCGAATTAAATTATTGTTAAATATATAAATTACAAATCAAGAAATCCATTTAAATATTTTAAGGCCAACATTATTGAATTTTAATATCCCTAACAAATTATATAGGATGTAAAGAGCAGTGCCAGATATTTTTACGTGTTCTTATGCTGTTTTTTATACAAAGAGCAGATTTCAATCAAATATTTGTATGTTTAGATTCAATAACAAAAGCATATAAGAACTATTGTATTATTTACAAAGACAGATTAGATGGGTCTAGATTCTATTCTGTCACTGAATAATCGATTCCTAGTTCCAATAATTTAGAAGTTGATTTATTAAATCTAGAAAATAAATTACGAATTAAAATAAAAAACGCGAAAACGTCAATATATGATATAGTTGGAAAAAAAATATTGTATTCTTTGATGTTACATCGAGATTGAGATCCGTTTAACCGACTTAAAATATATTCTACAAAAAATTATTACAGCTCTCTAATATTGAAACGCTATAATAATAGATAGAAAAGGTTATTTTATCTAGAATAATTTATATGGGAATAAATTTACAGATGTATCAAAATTTACCGTACGTATCGTGCTTTAAAAATTACCATTCTTCAAGTATAAATTTGTTTTTTTCTTCTTAAAAGTATAAAATGGGTTTTAGGTGGGATAAAAGAAAGCTCGGATATTCTGATTACTTATGAAAGACAAATAGTTTATGCAATTTTTTCGGCTACATATCTATTAATGTTGCTGAAATTGAAATTTTAACAGGCATTAAATTACCAGAAATACACCATTGAAAACCTACAACTAGTATATTTTGCATATTTTTATATAATATTTTTACAAATTAATAAGATGTTATATTTTACGGTGTTTCATTTGTTCATATAAAAAGATTATAAATATCATTGAATAAGATAAATAAAGAAATAACAATATTCGCGAATTTTATTCTATAATTTATGCTTTTGACAGCATAAATTATTCTGGTAAAACACCTATCGCAAAATATCTTATTATTGATGTATTTTTTCCATAATATATTAGTAGAATAAGTCGTTCAAATCTGTAGAGTTTCAAGCATATATTATTTGTTTGCATGCAATGAATTTATACTAGTTAAATTGCAAAAGCATTTTATTTGTTGCAAATAAACCTTTTCTATGTCTGTGATTCTTTTTTGAAACTTAATGAATATTTATATCTTAAAGAAAGCCACTCGCGGTTTTGTAATGACAGCCTACATGTTTTATTGTAGAAAAAATATGTTTTGACAGATTTGTGCTTTTGAAGTTTTTTAAATTAAATATTATCTATTTCCTTATTTCATGCTTAAAAAACAGAAAAACTATATGGAATTTTGTGTTTCTAAACAATTTTATCCTATGAAATAAAAAGTTCCTTTATTATTTAAATGGATCAAAATCCAAATTATTGACGATATATAAATTATAAGTGCAAAATCCAAAGAGTAATATAAAAATTCTATCGCATAAATTTTAAGAGACAATCATACCTTTCTTATATGTTTATACTGTTACAGTACGAATTTATGAACTTTTTTATGTAGGATAAACGAAGTCCGATGTAAAGTATATAATTTACACTATTCACAATTGTTTGAATTTGATATAAAGCATCAAATTTTAGTATTTTTTACATATTTCAACGTTCTAATATAATTATGATTGATTTTGCTGTTCCATAGAAATAATTTTCTGTTTCCTTTTACAAGTATTTTTCAATCCCTTCAAATAATTAACTTTCTAAATAGGATGATGCAGAAAAGAGATTGAAACAACTGAATGGTTGCGAGGAGTGCATCTAAAACAACAAATCCTCTATTATATTGCATCATAAATGGGTGAATTGTATGAAATGTGGGGGAAAATAAATATTATAATTTTCTCGTTATTTTGTGAGTGAAGTGGGTGTCACGCTTTTTTTACAAAGGATGTATTCAAAACCGGTTCCCTCATGCATTATAAAACAACAAAGATAAAAATATTGTAAAGATATGGAACTAGAAAATAAATATAAATATGCTTTACAAAACATGAATGTTCTTGATTATCCGTCCTGTGATCGAAGTGCTGCCGTCCGTTTTGTGTTGCAATATAACTGCCAAAATAACATGAACTATCTATAAAAAACTATGAGATTATGTTATAATTTTTATTGTAGTTTAATAGTGTAAATAAAATTCTTATTTTTGCGTGTGTTTTCTTTAAAATTTTTTGTTTGAGCCATTCTGACGTTTAAGTAATTTTTTATAGCAATCTTTTGTGAAATTGGGTTTATAGTTATGATTTTTACATGAAAATATGTGAAAGTATTACATGTGGATTTATGTATGGCGTCTAATATTATTGCAAGGAACCTCTTTTCATTACTTATAGTGTTGGTTGGAGGTAAGTGGTGTTAAATAATGCAAGAGAATTTTTTGGAGGTGAATTGGCTACCTAAGTTCTCTGAAGAGTCGTGTGGTTTTTTTTGCGTTCTAAATTTGTTGCTGCATATTTTGCTATGTATTATAATGTTGTTGTGGTATTTAAAGGGAAGTGTTGTACTTTGTCGTATGTTGTAAATTTCAGTGCTGTATTGATGATTGGTGTATATGCCAGAAACAAGAAAGCATCACATCACATGATATTTTAATATTATTTCACAACGAATATTTTTATAGAAAAAGTCAGATATTGAAACAGATGCACGCTTATTATTATTATTCGATATTTTTTGTTGTGTTTTTGAACTTTAAAAATGCTGTTTTTGTAAGAGAATCTATATTTTTTATGCATTTTATGCTGCTAGTTTATTAGTACTTTGGGTTTTGAAACAAATATGTTGATGCATATTCATGTTGAAAATACCTCCTTGCAAAACCTTTTCGGCAGAAATGTTGCTTGTCTTGTATCTTTTGGATAGATGTTAAGTTTGCATATAGGTAAGCTTTTTTGTTTTGCTAGTTCTACTTTTTTCTTTGTAATCAATAATCTAGTGATCTTGAGATGCATCATTTTGAAAGTTGTATTGTTTCTTTTGATGCTTCCTGTTGGTATAAATAATCATTTGCAATGTTATGAATTCCGTGCTAACAACGTATTGCAGAAATATGTTTTGCCTGTTATTTTGATTGTTTTATATTTAATTTTTTGGATATGAGTTGGTTGACAAAAGTTCGTTATTTAATGATTTTACAAATCTTAAAAGTGTTTATTATATTTTTTCTTGATATTGTATCTCGTTAAATTTATACTGTGGTATATATCTATGTATGTAATGTTTATCGTTCGGATCTTGAGTTAAAACCCTGGTATCTGTTTTTTTGTGCCTGTTTGTGTTCATTTTTCTCTTAACTACAATGTGTCATGTCTTTGCTAAAGCTGGGATGTGCATTTATGTTTTTTACATCAAATTTATGCTTGAAGACTATAGGCTTTTATTTTATGTTTGAATTTTACAGAATCAAGAGGATGTTTTTTGTCGTATGCTGATATTACACAGCGTTTAAATCTTAATCATATATTTTCTAGTTTATCTCATTAATGTGAATACTATGCTTTTTTATAACTGGATTTGTGTGATGGCAATTTTTAAGTGCTCTTATTAGAGTTAGATTTCTTTTAAAAATATTGTTTTGTTATATACCTCAAATGTTTATTTATATTCAACGCCTGACAATAGAAATCAAATAGTTTTCGTGGGCTTTTTTATGCAAATTCTGGCCATGAAGACGTAATTAGTGGATATTTTATTGTGTTATGATTTGAAAAGATCTTCCGATATATTTATATTCAGACATTAATTTGTATTTGCAGTATTTTACATATAATGTGCCGTTTAACAAATAATATTGTCATAGGCTAGGCTGATGTTGCACCACATGATGTTTTATAAACCCAGAAAATATCTACCCATATAATTTTTTTTAATTTATATTCATTTATACGACATTGTACTACGAAAAAATTATATGAAAATAAGTCTTCCTACAATAGCTGTTCATGAATAGCGTTATTGTATAATTTGTTGCTTAGCCAGATAATATAGCAATATAAATCATAATATTCTTTATAAGTTTCATATGGCGAGTAGCAAGTTTTTTAATAAATTTTTAACAGAGTCAAATGAATTTAGAGTGAAAAATTATTCCTTCAAAATAAATAATGCAAAAAAAACTATATCCGAATTCCTGTATTATATATTTAGTGCTGTTTTAATTTATACCAACACCCATAAAATATATTTTTAGATATTTAAAACTTACAATTCGCCGAAAAAATAAAACTGTTACATATAGAATCTGTTAAGCATAAGCCAGTCGCATCTTTTATACTATTACAATTTGTGTTTTTTCAAGACAATATTAGCGATATATCACAGCTTCCAATACCATAAATATAAGCAACAGCATTAAAATAAATGTTTTATCTTTAATATTAGAATCTGAACTATAGTGTGGAGATCTGTTTGTCTCTCAAAACAATGTATAGACTGAAGATCTATCTCTGATGAGTATGCGCACTCTTTGAAAAGATTCGCTAATCTTTGTTTTTCAAATATCAAATGCAATAAAAATTGCATACTATAGTACAATATTTCCGACAAAAAAATTTATATTTAAAAAAAATCTTTTTGAAGTTAGAGAAAATAGCCATTCAAATATTGGAAATGTATAAGAAATAATAAATAGAAATTTAACATTATTTGGTAGTCTTTTATTAAAATATATTCCTCAAAAAGGATAAAAATCAAACAATAAGATAAACTTATGAAGGAAATATATGTTCTAAATACATCTGCATGCTATAATTAATTATGATGATATTTTATAATATAGCATCTACAATTCACATATCTATTAAGCTCGCTAAATCAAAACTGTACATAATTTTAGTGATAATGTAGAAAATTGCATATAAAATGCTTAAAAAGGTTTGAACAAATTTAAAAAATAACAATCACCTTTTAATTTAATGGTATATCTATATGTGTGAAATTTAAAAAAACCTTAATTTGTAACTTTAAAAAGTTAGAACAACACCAAAAATAGTAAAATTTTATTGAAAAATATAATAATAAACTAAAAATGGGCTAATAATCACTGTTGGATTCAAAACAGCTCATACTTTTATAAATCAGGAATCAAATATATATTTTAAGAGTTGATTCCTATAAAGGGTGGTTTTTACCCGAAGAAACTTATTTTTTACATCAATAGAATTTTTGCATAGACAATTATAATTTTAATTCTAGATTACTGCGATATATTTCCTTTAGCGATTTGTAATAGAAAATAAAAATTCCCCTTACTTTTATAAAATATATCATGTTTTTTTATATATTATTCGCATTTTAATAAAGAACGAAATTATTAGATTGAATTTAGTGTATTAATCTATAGAAAGCTGCCAAATGTTCAATTATCTAATAATCTTACCACATAAGTTAATAAGAATGTTTGAAATTTTCGGATACATTTAAAGAGCAAGTAAATATCATTCGAGTATATTT